>NC_058082.1:624089833-624439864 GCF_014858855.1 Bufo gargarizans
ACCTTTAAACAGCTGTCATTCTCACAGAATTTAAGCCACAGCACCCAAACTCGGCAGGGTGGGTCAGTTTGAGACAAAGGTCAAAATGTACAAAAGTTGGCGGAGTCTACACTCCACCCAGTTACTCCGCCCACTCCAGTTGTAAGCTCTTATTATGTGTTCTTGCATAGCAAGACCACATATTGTTATCTCACATATATATTCTTATTCTTATTCTTATTATAGCCAAATTTGCCACCCTAACTCCTCCCACAGTTTTTACACTACATAGACAAAAATTTACCAAAACGTGCAGATTGTTCCCGATCGGATTGCTATTACTTTGTGGAGCGATCCCACCCCCGGGGCCCCCGTGGCGGGCCCCGGAAGCCCCCTTTTTTCCCATAGACTTTGACAGGGTACATTTTCAAATCGCTCCCACTCGCCAAGCTTTGACGCTAAAGTCACCAAACTTGGGTCACTTAGTCATGGAGTCAACCCGAAAATTTTGCGCTCATTTCGGGGACCCCAAAAAGTGGGCGGGGCCACACAGAACCAATCAAAATCTCCCCATTGACTTTAATGAGAGCTTCAAATTGCTACTCCTCCGACATTTTTAGGAGTACAAATTCCAAACTTTGCAGACTGGTCGGCACCCACCCGAGTACCTTGTTTGTGCTTTGTTACCCGATCCCACCCTCCGGGCCCCTGGGACAGGGCCCCCAAAATCCACGTTTTTCCCATTGACTTTGACAGGGACAATTTTCAAATCGCTCCCAGTCGCACAGATTTTAAACTAAAGTCACCAAACTTGGGTCACTTAGTCATGGGGTCAACACGCAATTTGTTAGAACATTTCGGAGACCCGAAAATGTGGGCGGGGCCACACAGAACCAATCAAATTCTCCCCATTGACTACAATGAGACGTTCAAATTGCTACTCCTCCCACAGATTTAGGAGTATCAATACCGAACTTTGCACTCTTGGTCGGCACATACCCGAGGATCTTGCTTGTGCTTTGTTAACCGATCCCACCCTCCGGGCCCCTGGGGCGGGCCCCCGAAAACCTCTTTTTTTCTCCCATAGAGTTTTATTGGAAAAATGCAAACGTTTGTCACTCATACAGCTTCGGAGTGAAACTCACCAAACTTGGGTCACTTAGTCATGGGGTCAACCTGAAAATGTCTGTCACATTTTGGGGACATTAAAAAGTGGGCGGAGCTACAAACCACCAATCAGATTTTCCCTATTGTCTTCAATGAGAAAATTTTAAATTGCTGCCATTTCAACATTGTTAATGGCAGGGTTGTTAAACTTAATATATTCGGTTAATAGGTGACTAGAATTCAAATGGTTTAAAGTGGGCGGAGTCTACAACGGCCAATCAAATTTCAGCTATATGTTTTAATGGGAAAATTTAAAACTGCCGCTGCTCTTAGACTGTTAATGGCAGGATCCCCAAACTTGGTACAGTTGGACAATTTAGGATTAGGATTAAAATTCAGAAAAGTGGGCGGGGCCAAAATCAACCAATCAGATTTCTTTGATTGATTTCAATGGGAAAATAAAAAAATGCAGAAAATTGAAAAATGCGGCCATTTTTGATGTCAGGGGCTTCAAATCTCTGAAATCAGGTGATAGATTACTTTGGCTTCAAAAATTGAAAAAGTGGGCGAAGCAAACAACAACAAATCAGATTTTCCCTATTGACTTCAATGAGAAACCTTTAAATTGCTGTCATTCTCACAATATTTAAGCCAGAATACCCAAACTTGGCACCGTAGGTCATTGGGTGACTGGGGTCAAAAAAATTAAAAAGTGGGCGGGGTCTACAACGGCCAATCAAATTTCAGCCATTTATTTAAATGGGAAAAATTCAAACTGCAGCTGCTCTTAGACTGTTAATGGCAGGGTTCTGAAACTTGGCACAGTTGGTCACTGGAGGACTGTGCCAATGTATATCTCATTTTGGGGATGCTAAAAAGTGGGCGGAGCCACAAACAACCAATCAGATTTTCCCTATTGACTTCAATAAGAAACCTTTAAACAGCTGTCATTCTCACAGCACCCAAACTCGGCAGGGTGGGTCAGTGTGAGACAAAGGTCAAAATTTATAAAAATGGGCGGAGTCTACACTCCACCCAGTTACTCCGCCCACTCCAGTTGTAAGCTACTGGTGGAGGCAAGAACACATCACACAATTTACCCAGAAATTGTACCTTTTCTAGTTATTATTTATTATCGTGTAGGAAACACTTGGACTCAGCTTTTTTGCCAACAACATGATGCAGAAAACAAATAATTAGATAAAAACACTATGGATGAAATTGGCCTAAGATCTCATGTACACGTCGGTGGTTTGAGTCCTCATGATAACTGCTCTGTTTGGGGATTGGATGCAGATTTATGCACTTCAATTGGGCTCTCCACATCCACACATCCGTTCTGTGGCCCCGCAAAAAAATTAGAACAAAAAAATTAGGATAAGACTGTTTAATTGTGGGCTGGATGTTCCATAAAACGTGGAAAACAAACGGCCAGAATCCGTGTCTTGCAGATCCGCCGTGGCCATGAGTCAGTTTTCGGTCAGTGATTTCCATAATTGATTTTGAGCCAAAACCAAGTGCGTCTTTAAACACAGAACAGGCGCAGGTCTGTCTCTTACACTTTATCTCTGTGTAGGCTTCACTCCTGGTTTTGGCTCACAATTCAGATGGCTGTAATGTGTCTGCTAAAATGAGGATCCGTTTTTTTTGTGGACAATTCCGCATGTTCACAAAAAAAGGGATTGCATTTCACATTTTTGTGTAACATAGACTTCAATGGGGCCACAACTTGATTTTCACTGTGAAGTATAAAACATGTATTATTTATTTTGTGGAGCTGTGGAACAGAAGAAAAGGGCCACATTGAAGTGAATGCAACATATGGCCGTCTGAATGAGCCCTTAGTGATAAGCGAAGTTTTACAGAAACTCAATTCAGCTACTTCGCCAAATTTCAGATTTTTTTTCCTTCATGACGGATTATTTAGTCACAAAGTGCATTTCTTTGTAAGTAGTCATTGCGCCCCTCCCCATCCCCGTCATTGAATTTCTCAGATGCCACGTTCATTGCTTGATGTGACATCTGAGATGAAAAATTAGGGCTTTTAGGGGTTAGTCATTTAAAAAAAAATACTCATCTTATTCATTTGAGCTCCAAATGGCCGCCATAACCATCTTGATTGAAGATTTTGCGCAATATCTCATGCACGGGATGTATGATGTCACCATGCCGACCAGCTTGATCACGTCATACGTCAACATTCACAAGATTTTGCCCTGGATGTTCAATCAAGATGGTTGTGGTGGCCTCTTCGTGCTCTAATGGATGAGGTATGAATTTTTTTTTACCGCCATTTCATAGAAAATTTAATTGTTAACATAAAGCATGAGGAATTTTGTCTTTGCGGCCTATACACAATCACTAATGGAAATCACTGACCAAAACACTGACGTGTCAGTGAGGCATTACTGATTTAATTATGTCTTTTCAACTACAATTTTGGTGTTTTTGCAGTAAAAACATCAACTTTAAAAGCTACCTGTAAGTCTATGGGACTTTATGACCTAGTCCAGCTACAGCATAACCCTAGCAAAAATATAAATAATTAAACTTTATTACTAATTACGACAAACACATTGTCCACAAAATGTCCAGGCGTACATCAGACCACCAAGGTGATTAGGCCATAATGTATGTTCAAGATAGCCCTAAACTACAAACCCTAAGACTAGGCCCTGAGCCCAGGGGCGACTCCTGATGGTGGAGGCCCCCTGTCCTCGAACCTGACTGGACACTCCTGATGTGCCCTATTCAATAAGGTTGTTGGAGGCCATGATTATATATGGTGGGCTGGTGTAGGCGTGGACAAGGAGGATCAATAACAAGCAATGCACAGTGTATGCAGCCCTGTTGATACAAATGACCAGCAGGTACACGGTGCAGTAAACTACAATTAAATAAAGACACCAAAAAAGTGATAGTTAGTAATGTCACAGATCTAGTCTGTGTGCAGCCCCAACGCGTTTCCCCCACGGTGTGGGATCATCAGGGGGTGGATACAAATAAGATAAATCAATAAAGGAAGAAACCGTGTCAGACGAATGGAGGCCCAAACAATGTTGGCATCTCCATAATATAGCCGTCTAGCAGGTGGTGTCAAAGACATACATAATTAAAAGATTAGACCAGATAATAATCCTGGGAGGTCTAGAGGGATGAAAAGAGTACCAGACGTCTTGATATAACGGGCATGTGCATGTCACATAAGGCCATCAAAGATGGATGTCTGTAAAGAAAAAGAGAGTACATGCTGTATACATGCATCCAATTGTACACCGGTTCCACACCCATTATTGTGAGACGCCACCACCAGCACATGCCAGATTATAAGGGATCACTCACTAGGTCAAGGCAGAATATAGAGCACACACGTGGCCACGATTGGTGCCAAAAGGTACAAACGGCAGTCTTCAATATAGTGGTGCTCTAAACGTAAAGTCCTATTGCTAGTATCCACAATGTGCTTAACTCATATCCAGCGTGACGATATACTAGGGAGATAATATAGTAGCGAATAAAGGTAACATCAGATTGTCTAATACCCATGTATAATAACAATAATGGATAGAAGAGTTACCTTAGGATGTGATCTGGATAATGTAGCCCGGCCCCTCAGGATATGGCCGTCCACTAGTTAAAGTCCACTTAGTGACAAAAGAGTGTATATGTCAGACATAGACGAAAATAGTCAGCTCATGTCTAGGCATAGTGCAATGGGGTTACTTACTGTTGATGGTGAGTCCCTCAGGTGCAATGGACGTGCTTACCCTCCCAGGGTCCAACACTTAATCAAATCAAAGTAGCCCTTAGTTTATACACGTCACCCTAATTAATAAATGAAGTTACCTGTTTCTGGGTGACCCCCTCCGGTGTGCAGTTAAGGTACCGCCAAGGGTTGAGGTCTGTGCTCAATCAGGACCGGCGTGCGTTCCACTGTGGAGCGCACACCGCAGAACATCCGGTTCGGCCGTCCGGATGTGACGTCAGAGGGTCTTGCGTTCCAGCGTGGAACGCAGAGCGATCCCGGCGTCCAGATACGGAGTCATCAGGCTGGGCCTTGCGTTCCAGGATGGAGCGCATAAGGCCAGACCGATATTGGGAGGTTGTAAATCGCATAGCCCTCCCAATAACACGGATGCAATACAATAAATAACGACTGAGCGCACGGTCAGACCCATCTTAGGTGGTTATAAACCGCTTATCTTACCAGTAAGGCGATTATATTGAGATAAATAGTGACCAAGCAACAGATAGAGGTCAGCTACCAAGATGGATAATGATAGCATTTGTTGCTCTGGATTAGTATTCTAAGAGGGGTATATAGTTCCACAGATGACATAGATACCTCCATGGCAGATAGATAGATAGATAGATAGATATAGATAGATAGATAGGGGGCCATTATGAGGACAAAACATTGTTGCAATAGTAGATACGGGGTATATATATAAAAAAAGATAATTCAAACAGTGAAACAGTTAATATTCACTGTTTATGATACCGACAGTTTGGGTGCTTCACGCACCCGGCCCAGTCTATAAGGACAAAGCTGTCAATCCGAGCCCATATGCTGCAGGGATAGAGGATACGGGTAGGGAAGGGGAAGGAGGGAATAGGAAGGGAAAAGGGAAAGGGGGCAAGGGAGTTTGGATATAGCTGGCATAGGTCAAAGGCCAATAGGTAAAACAGGTTACAAAAAGCAGGAAAAAGTCAATCTTTCATTTAAACCGAGGGGGGATTGGGACCGGAGTCTATGGATCCATTCGCTTTCCTTTTGCAGGATCCTCCTGTCCCAATCCCCTCCTCGTGGCGATGGATGTATTAATTCAAGTGCCGTGAACCGAAGGCATCCGGGATCGCCCCCGTGATGATCGTTCACATGCGTAGCTAACGGGGTAACTTCCTTGTTTTTAACATCATTGATGTGTTCCAGAATACGCCTTCTAAATTCTCTAATAGTCTTCCCAACGTAGTCTAGAGGGCAAGTGCACTGGCACAGATACACCAACCCCCTAGATCTACAATTGATGAAGTCACGTATCTGAAATGTCTGACCAGACGTTGATCCTATAATAGTTTTGGCCGTGTTCAAGAATGTACAAGCTTTACAGCCACCACATTTATGGATACCAACTGGTCTGCGGTCCAGCCAGGTACCCACTCTGGCAGGTGGTGTGAAGTGACTGGCCACCAACCGGTCTTTGGGACTTTATGGCATTAGCAAAGTGTATAAGATCTTAATATCATGTACACTATCATGTGGAGATCTTTTTTCTATATGAAAATTTTATAGCTTTATTATTATTATTATTATTTATTATTTAAGCGCCATTCATTCCATAGCGCTGTACATATGATAAGCGGTGCACATACATAACACAGACAATTGTACTAATCATAAACAAGATGAGTTACAGACTGGTACAGAAGGAGAGAGGGCCCTGCCCGTGAGAGCTTACAATCTACATGGTATGGGAGAAGGACACAGTAGGTGCGGGTTAAGTTGGTCATGGCGGTATAGAGGCAGCAGGATCATTGGTTGTAGGCTTGTCTGAAGAGGTGGGTTTTCAGGTTTCTTTTGAAGGATTCCACTGTAGGTGAGAGTCTGATATGTTGGGGTAGCGAGTTCCAGAGTATGGGGGATGCACCGGAGAAATCTTGGAGTCGATTGTGGGAAGAGGCGATAAGAGGAGAGGAGAGAAGGAGGTCTTGTGAGGATCGGAGAGTGCGTGTGGGGATGTATCGGGAAAGTAGCTCAGAGATGTAGGGAGGGGACGGGTTATGGACGGCCTTGTATGTGTTTGTCAGTACTTTGAAGTGGATTCGTTGGGCAATGGGGAGCCAGTGAAGGGATTGGCTGAGGGGAGAGGCAGAGGAGTAATAGGGTGAGAGGTGGATTAGTCGGGCAGCGGAGTTGAGAATAGATTGGAGGGGTGCGAGGTTGCTAGATGGAAGGCCACAGAGGAGAATGTTGCAGTAGTCTAGGCGGGAGATAATGAGGGCATGTACGAGCATTTTCGCAGATTCGAAGTTAAGGAAAGCACGGATGCGGGAGATGTTTTTGAGTTGGAGGCGGCAGGTGGTGGAAAGGGCTTGGATGTGCGGTCGGAAGGAAAGGGCAGAATCTAAGGTCACTCCAAGGCAGCGGGCTTTTTTGACTGGGGATAATGTGCAGCCATTGATCGTGATAGATAGGTCTGTTGGGGGGGTTGAACAAGATGGGGGAAAGATTATGAATTCTGTCTTATCTATGTTAAGTTTAAGAAAGCGAGAGGCGAAGAAGGATGATATAGAAGATAGACATTGTGGGATTCTTGATAGTAAGGTGGTGATGTCTGGACCAGAGAGGTAGATTTGTGACCAGATAGGTAGACTTTATATATTACATATCTCTATGTATCGATGGACTGACTGTCCTACTCTTTGCTGTATGTATACTTACACAGTTTATGTATCAATAAAACATTTCTTGAATAAAAAAATATATATATACAGACAATGGGGGAGATTTAATAAAACTGGT
The DNA here is from genome assembly GCF_014858855.1 of Bufo gargarizans. NCBI lineage: Eukaryota > Metazoa > Chordata > Amphibia > Anura > Bufonidae > Bufo > Bufo gargarizans. The sequence goes on from NC_058082.1 coordinate 624,097,443, forward strand.
GTAAAGGCAACCAATCAGATTCAAACTTTCATTTTTCAGAGCCTCTTTGGAAAATGAAAGGTGGAATCTGACTGGCGACCAGGACAGTTTTCCTTTACCCCACATTTGATAAATCGCCCAACATATGGGTTTTAAATTTAAAAAAAATCTATTTCCCACAAAATCATTCTACATAATTTAAACTCAGCAAAGGTGCATGGTCAGAATTATCCCTTATGAAATATTTAAACTTCTCAATAATGTTTAACCAGTAATAATATAGGTTGGCTCACAGTATTTTGGCATAAATGTTTTATTAGTACACTAAATCAAATATTAAAAATTAGCTAGCTTTGTGCCATCATATCAGCATACATACATGAATAAATGTGTACAAATAGGTTAATATGTGCGGAGCTCACGCACAAACCTAGATGATTGGAGTACTCCTAAGAATAGGACCAAATAGCTACAGTGAGGCTGCGAGAGATATTCACTTGAATTGAACCGCTTGAATGTCCAGGGCATAAGTATCAATTTGCCAGATAGTTGAAACAAAAGTTGCAAAACGTCTTTGCTGTAGTTGCCACAGGAAAGGTTCTCTATTCAAATGTCCTGTAACAAATCATAACCGCACTTGTTTGGCGATGTTCCACTTACTATTTGCTTGTGGAGCAAGGCTTCAGACCCGCTCGCTCAGCGTCTCACTCCCTCAGCATCCCACGTGTCCAGCCAGATAGTCGATCGCTGGTTGATGACGCAGACGCCTGAAGCCGTCAAGCCCACGGAAGCTGGTTGAGCTGAGCTGGTAATTGCCTGAACCTGTCAGGCCAGCGGCAGTGGATGCAACAGGATTTTACCTTAAGTTTGCGGTAATGTTGAATATAATGTCCCAGGTTTTTGATCCACTTTAGGGATAGTTGGTAAATGCAGAACCTTTCCAGTGGTCTGGGACGTCTTCAAATGTTTGTAGAGGTTGGAAAATTGGAAATTGAAGAAAGTCCTCTTCTCGCTTGTTTTATAAAAACCGCACCAGTAGCCTTGGTCTCTATACACACTAGACGCGTTTCGGAAACAAGTTCCTTCCTCAGTAGATAATCACAGAATGCTGAATGCAGGCACAAAACATGACTTTAAATACCCTCTTGGGTTCAATATAAAATATGGGTTGGATTGTGGACTGGACTGATTGCTCAGCCTCAATCAATACCTCCACAATATAAACAATGGTTATTCACAGATTTATTGCAACATATATCTTGCTGTCGCATTATATATATATACATGTGCAAAGCCATACCAAAAATATGCAAAATAAATGATAACATATACTGAATTGACTCGATTATGGTATTAACATGTTAGAGTATTAAACGGATTTAGTAGAAAGTCTGGACCGGACTGTGAACTGAACTGGAGTGTAATACTATTACAGGCTATAGCTACTAGAGATTGGTCGTTGATCCAGGGAGTTATTCTAATTGTCTGATTGGAGTCAGGAAGGAATTTTTCCCCTAAAGTGGGGAAAATTGACTTCTACCTCACAGGTTTTCTTTGTCTTCCTCTGGATCAATTTTCAGGATAACAGGCTGAACTGCATGGACAGATGTCCTTTTTCAGCCTTATAAATAGAGATGAGCGAATTTCTAATAAAATGTATTCTGTCGGTTCGACAAATTTTCCACAAAAATTCTATTCGATCCAAATTTATTTGTGGTGAATCACGTTAAAAAACAGTTATTTCAAGGTTGCAGAGAGCCTATATACAGTCAGGGCCATGAATATTGGGACATTGACACAATTCTAATATTTTTGGCTCTATATGCCACCACAATTGATTTGAAATGAAACAAACAAGATGCTTTACCTGCAGACTGTCAGCTTTAATTTGTGGGTATTTACATCCAAATCAGGTGAACGGTGTAGGAATTACAACAGTTTGCATATGTGCCTCCCACTTGTTAAGGGACCAAAAGTAATGGGACAATTGGCTTCTCAGGTGTTCCATGGCCAGGTGTGTGTTATTCCCTCATTATCCCAATTACAATGAGCAGATAAAAGGTCCAGAGTTCATTTCAAGTGTGCTATTTGCATTTAGAATCTGTTGCTGTCAACTCTCAAGATTAGATCCAAAGAGCTGTCACTATCAGTGAAGCAAGCCATCATTAGGCTGAAAAAACAAAACAAACCCATCAGAGAGATTGCAAAAACATTAGGCGTGGCCAAAACAACCGTTTGGAACATTCTTAAAAAGAAGGATCGCACCGATAAGCTCAGCAACAACAAAAACACCGGTAGACCATAGAAAACAACTGTGGTGGATGACGGAACAATTCTTTCCCTTGTGAGGAAAACACCCTTCACAACAGTTTACCAGATCAAGAACACTCTCCAGGAGGTAGGTGTATGTGTGTCAATGTCAACAATCAAAAGAAAACTTCACCAGAGTGAATACAGAGGGTTCACCACAAGATGTAAACCATTGGTAAGCCTCAAAAACAGGAAGGCCTGATTAGAGTTTATCAAACGACATCTATAAAAGCCCTCACAATTCTGGAACAACATCCTATGGACAGATGAGACCAAGATCAACTTGTACCAGAGTGATGGAAAGAGAAGAGTATGGAGAAGGAAAGGAACTGCTCATCATCCTAAGCATACCACCTCATCAGTGAAGCATGGTGGTGGTAGTGTCATGGCTTGGGCATGTATGGCTGCCAATGGAACTGGTTCTCTTGAATTTATTGATGATGTGACTGCTGACAAAAGCAGCAGGATTGAAGTATTTCGGGCAATATTATCAGCTCATATTCAGCCAAATGCTTCAGAACTCATTGGATGGTGCTTCACAGTGCAGATGGACAATGACCCAAAGCATACTGCAAAAGCAACCAAAGAATATTTTTTATGGGAAAGAAGTGGGATGTCATGCAATGGCCAAGTCAATCACCTCACCTGAATCCGATTGAGCATGCATTTCACTTGCTGAAGACAAAACTGACGGGAAGGTGCCCCAAGAACAAGCAGGAACTGAAGACAGTTGCAGTAGAGGCCTGGCAGAGCATCACCAGGGATGAAACCCAGTATCTGGTGATGTCTATGCGTTCCAGACCTCAAGCTGTAATTGACTGCAAAGGATTTGCAACCAAGTATTAAAAAGTGAAAGTTTGATTTATTATTATTATTCTGTCCCACAACTTTGGTTCCTTAACAAGTGGGAGGCACATATGCAAACTGTTGTAATTCCTACACCGTTCACCTGATTTGGATGTAAATACCCTCAAATTAAAGCTGACAGTCTGCAGTTAAAGCACATCTTGTTTCTTTCATTTCAAATCCATTGTGGTTGTGTATAGAGCCAAAAATGTTAGAATTGTGTCAATGTCCCAATATTTATGGACCTGACTGTAGTGTTTAGAAGTCTGTTCCTTGCAGTAAGACCCATAAAGAGTCTGCTGTGGTAGTAAAACAATACTGTAAGTCAGTATGACACTAAGATGACAGGTGTCGCTCTTAGAATCACTGCACACTTCACTTATTTGGGCAGTTATGGGGCCAAAATTGACCAAATAACTACAGTTGAGCAAACACCTGGATGTTCGGGTTCGTGAAGTTCAACCGAACTTCCCGGAAATGTTCGGGTTCAGGATCCGAACTCGACCCGAACTTCACCCCGAACCCCATTGAAGTCAATTGGGACCAGAACTTTTCGGCACTAAAATGGCTATAAAATAGCCCAGGAAAGGGCTAGAGGGCTGCAAAAGGCAGCAAAATGTAGGTAAATCCCCTGAAAACAAATGTGGATAGGGAAATGAATTAAAATAAAAAGAAAATAAATTAACCAATATCAATTGGAGAGAGCTCTCATGGCAGAGAATCAGGCTTCATGTCACCCACCACTGGAACAGGCCACTGTCAGATATTTTTAGGCCCCGGCACCCAGACAGTGGAGAGAGGTCCCATAGCAGAGATTCAGGCTTCATTTCATAGCAGAGAATCAGGCTTCATGTCATAGCAGAGAATCAGGCTTCATGTCATAGCAGAGAATCAGGCTTCATGTCATAGCAGAGAATCAGGCTTCATGTCACAGCAGAGAATCAGGCTTCAAGTCATAGCAGAGAATCAGGCTTCACGTCACCCACCACTGGAACAGGCCACTGTCAGATATTTAGGCCCCGGCACCAAGACAGAGGAGAGAGGTCCCATAGCAGAGATTCAGGCTTCATGTCATAGCATAGAATCATGCTTCATGTCACCCAACACTGGAACAGGCCACTGTCAGATATTTTTAGGCCCCGGCACCCAGACAGAGGAGAGAGGTCCCATAGCGGAGATTCAGGCTTCATGTCATAGCAGAGAATCAGGCTTCATGTCATAGCAGAGAATCAGGCTTCACGTCATAGCAGAGAATCAGGCTTCATGTCATAGCAGAGAATCAGGCTTCAAGTCATAGCAGAGAATGAGGCTTCATGTCATAGCAGAGAATCAGGCTTCATGTCACCCACCACTGGAACAGGCCATTGTCAGATATTTAGGCCCCGGCACCCAGACAGAGGAGAGAGGTCCCATAGCAGAGATTCAGGCTTCATGTCATAGCAGAGAATCATGCTTCATGTCACCCAACACTGGAACAGGCCACTGTCAGATATTTTCAGGCCCCAGTACCCAGACAGAGGAGAGAGGTCCCATAGCAGAGATTCAGGCTTCATGTCATAGCAGAGAATCAGGCTTCATTTCATAGCAGAGAATCAGGCTTCATGTCATAGCAGAGAATCAGGCTTCATGTCACCCACCACTGGAACAGGCCATTGTCAGATATTTAGGCCCCAGCACCCAGACAGAGGAGAGAGGTCCCATAGCAGAGATTCAGGCTTCATGTCATAGCAGAGAATCATGCTTTATGTCACCCAACACTGGAACAGGCCACTGTCAGATATTTTCAGGCCCCAGCACCCAGACAGAGGAGAGAGGTCCCATAGCAGAGATTCAGGCTTCATGTCATAGCAGAGAATCAGGCTTCATTTCATAGCAGAGAATCAGGCTTCATGTCATAGCAGAGAATCAGGCTTCACGTCACCCACCACTGGAACAGGCCATTGTCAGATATTTAGGCCCCAGCACCCAGACAGAGGAGAGAGGTCCCATTGCAGAGAATCAGGCTTCATGTCATAGCAGAGAATCAGGCTTCATGTCATAGCAGAGAATCAGGTTTCATGTCATAGCAGAGAATCAGGCTTCAAGTCATAGCAGAGAATCAGGCTTCATGTCATAGCAGAGAATCAGGTTTCAAGTCATAGCAGAGAATCAGGCTTCATGTCATAGCAGAGAATAAGGCTTCACGTCACCCACCCCTGGAACAGGCCATTGTCAGATATTTAGGCCCCGGCACCCAGACAGAGGAGAGAGGTCCCATAGCAGAGATTCAGGCTTCATGTCATAGCAGAGAATCATGCTTCACCCAACACTGGAACAGGCCACTGTCAGATATTTTTAGGCCCCGGCACCCAGACAGAGGAGAGAGGTCCCATAGCGGAGATTCAGGCTTCATGTCATAGCAGAGAATCAGGCTTCATGTCATAGCAGAGAATCAGGCTTCACGTCATAGCAGAGAATCAGGCTTCATGTCATAGCAGAGAATCAGGCTTCAAGTCATAGCAGAGAATGAGGCTTCATGTCATAGCAGAGAATCAGGCTTCATGTCACCCACCACTGGAACAGGCCATTGTCAGATATTTAGGCCCCGGCACCCAGACAGAGGAGAGAGGTCCCATAGCAGAGATTCAGGCTTCATGTCATAGCAGAGAATCATGCTTCATGTCACCCAACACTGGAACAGGCCACTGTCAGATATTTTCAGGCCCCAGTACCCAGACAGAGGAGAGAGGTCCCATAGCAGAGATTCAGGCTTCATGTCATAGCAGAGAATCAGGCTTCATTTCATAGCAGAGAATCAGGCTTCATGTCATAGCAGAGAATCAGGCTTCATGTCACCCACCACTGGAACAGGCCATTGTCAGATATTTAGGCCCGGGCACCCAGACAGAGGAGAGAGGTCCCATAGCAGAGATTCAGGCTTCATGTCATAGCAGAGAATCATGCTTTATGTCACCCAACACTGGAACAGGCCACTGTCAGATATTTTCAGGCCCCAGCACCCAGACAGAGGAGAGAGGTCCCATAGCAGAGATTCAGGCTTCATGTCATAGCAGAGAATCAGGCTTCATTTCATAGCAGAGAATCAGGCTTCATGTCATAGCAGAGAATCAGGCTTCACGTCACCCACCACTGGAACAGGCCATTGTCAGATATTTAGGCCCCAGCACCCAGACAGAGGAGAGAGGTCCCATTGCAGAGAATCAGGCTTCATGTCATAGCAGAGAATCAGGCTTCATGTCATAGCAGAGAATCAGGTTTCATGTCATAGCAGAGAATCAGGCTTCAAGTCATAGCAGAGAATCAGGCTTCATGTCATAGCAGAGAATCAGGTTTCAAGTCATAGCAGAGAATCAGGCTTCATGTCATAGCAGAGAATAAGGCTTCACGTCACCCACCCCTGGAACAGGCCATTGTCAGATATTTAGGCCCCGGCACCCAGACAGAGGAGAGAGGTCCCATAGCAGAGATTCAGGCTTCATGTCATAGCAGAGAATCATGCTTCACCCAACACTGGAACAGGCCACTGTCAGATATTTTTAGGCCCCGGCACCCAGACAGAGGAGAGAGGTCCCATAGCAGAGATTCAGGCTTCATGTCATAGCAGAGAATCAGGCTTCATGTCATAGCAGAGAATCAGGCTTCATGTCATAGCAGAGAATCAGGCTTCATGTCATAGCAGAGAATCAGGCTTCATGTCATAGCAGAGAATCAGGCTTCACGTCACCCACCACTGGAACAGGCCATTTTCAGATATTTAGGCCCCGGCACCCAGGCAGAGGAGAGAGGTCCCATTGCAGAGAATCAGGCTTCATGTCATAGCAGAGAATCAGGCTTCAAGTCATAGCAGAGAATCAGGCTTCATTTCATAGCAGAGAATCAGGCTTCACGTCACCCACCACTGGAACAGGCCATTGTCAGATATTTAGGCCCGGGCACCCAGACAGAGGAGAGAGGTCCCATAGCAGAGAATCAGGCTTCAAGTCATAGCAGAGAATCATGCTTCATGTCACCCAACACTGGAACAGGCCACTGTCAGATATTTTTAGGCCCCGGCACCCAGACAGAGGAGAGAGGTCCCTAAGAAGAGAATCAGGCTTCATGTCATAGCAGAGAATCAGGCTTCATGTCACCCAACACTGGAACAGGCCACTGTCAGATATTTTTAGGCCCCGGCACCCAGACAGAGTAGATTTTCATTCAACTTTGGGTTGCCCCGCAATATAATGTTAAAATGAAAATAAAAATAGGATGAATGAGGAAGTGCCCTGGAGTACAATAATATATGGTTAAGGGGAGGTAGTTATAAATGTCTAATCTGCACAAGGGATGGACAGGTCCTGTGGGATCTATGCCTGGTTCATTTTTATGAACGTCAGCTTGTCCACATTTGCTGTAGACAGGCGGCTGCGTTTGTCTGTAATGACGCCCCCTGCCGTGCTGAATACACGTTCAGACAAAACACTGGCCACCGGGCAGGCCAGCACCTCCAAGGCATAAAAGGCTAGCTCTGGCCACGTGGACAATATGGAGACCCAGAAGTTGAATGGGGCCGAACCATCAGTCAGTATGTGGAGGGGTGTGCACACGTACTGTTCCACCATGTTAGTGAAATGTTGCCTCCTGCTAACATGTTGCCTATCAGGTGGTGGTGCAGTTAGCTGTGGCGTGTTGACAAAACTTTTCCACATCTCTGCCATGCTAACCCTGCCCTCAGTGGAGCTGGCTGTGACACAGCTGCGTTGGCGACCTCTTGCTCCTCCTCTGCCTTCGCCTTGGGCTTCCACTTGTTCCCCTGTGACATTTGGGAATGCTCTCAGTAGCGCGTCTACCAATGTGCGCATGTACTCGCGCATCTTCCTATCACGCTCCAGTGCAGGAAGTAAGGTGGGCACATTGTCGTTGTACCGTGGATCCAGCAGGGTGGCAACCCAGCAGTCAGCACACGTTAAAATGTTGGCAACTCTGAAGTCGTTGCGCAGGCACTGCAGCATGTAATCGCTTATGTGTGCCAGGCTGCCCAGAGGTAAGGACAAGCTGTCCTCTGTGGGAGGCGTATCGTCATCGTCCTGCATTTCCCCCCAGCCACGCACCAGTGATGGGCCCGAGCTGCGTTGGGTGCCACCCCGCTGTGAACATGCTTCATCCTCATCCTCCTCCACCTCCTCCTCATCCTCATCCTCCTCGTCCTCCAGTAGTAGGCCCTGGCTAGCCACATTTGTACCTGGCCTCTGCTGTTGCAAAAAACCTCCCTCTGAGTCACTTCGAAGAGACTGGCCTGAAAGTGCTAAAAATGACCCCTCTTCCTCCTCCTCCTCCTCCTGGGCCACCTCCTCTTCCATCATCGCCCTAAGTGTTTTCTCAAGGAGACATAGAAGTGGTATTGTAAATCTGATAACGGCGTCATCGCCACTGGCCATGTTGGTGGAGTACTCGAAACAGCGCAACAGGGCACATAGGTTTTGCATGGAAGCCCAGTCATAGGTGGTGAAGTGGTGTTGTTCCGCAGTGCGACTGACCCGTGCGTGCTGCAGCTGAAACTCCACTATGGCCTGCTGCTGCTCGCACAGTCTGTCCAGCATGTGCAAGGTGGAGTTCCACATGGTGGGCACATCGCATATGAAGCGGTGAGCGGGAAGGCCGAAGATACGCTGTAGCGCAGACAGGCGAGCAGCAGCAGGATGTGAACGCCGGAAGCGCGAACAGACGGCCCGCACTTTATGCAGCAGCTCTGACATGTCGGGGTAGTTGTGAATGAACTTCTGCACCACCAAATTCAGCACATGCGCCAGGCAAGGGATGTGCGTCAAACCGGCTAGTCCCAGAGCTGCAACGAGATTTCGCCCATTATCGCACACCACCAGGCCGGGCTTGAGGCTCACTGGCAGCAACCACTCGTCGGTTTGTTGTTCTATACCCCGCCACAACTCCTGTGCAGTGTGGGGCCTGTCCCCCAAACATATGAGTTTCAGAATGGCCTGCTGACGTTTACCCCGGGCTGTGCTGAAGTTGGTGGTGAAGGTGTGTGGCTGACTGGATGAGCAGGTGGAAGAAGAGGAGGAGGAAGCCGAGTAGGAGGAGGAGGCAACAGGAGGCAAAGAATGTTGCCCTGCAATCCTTGGTGGCGGAAGGACGTGCGCCAAACAGCTCTCCGTCGGGGGCCCAGCGATCCTGCGATCCTTGGCGGCGGCCAAACAACTTTCCGCCTGGGGCCCAGCCGCCACTACATTTACCCAGTATGCAGTTAGGGAGATTTAGCGTCCCTGGCCGTGCTTACTGGTCCACGTATCTGTGGTTTGGTGGACCTTGCCATAGATGGCTTTGCGCAGTGAACACTTGATTTTATTAGATACTTGGTTGTGCAGGGAAGGCACGGCTCTCTTGGAGAAGTAGTGGCGTCTGAGAACAACATACTGTGGGACAGCAAGCAACATAAGCTGTTTGAAGCTGTCTGTGTCCACCAGCCTGAATGACAGCATTTCATAGGCCAGTAGTTTAGAAATGCTGGCATTCAGGGCCAGGGATCGAGGGTGGCTAGGTGGGAATTTACGCTTTCTCTCAAATGTCTGTGAGATGGAGAGCTGAACGCTCCCGTGTGACATGGTTGAGATGCTTGGTGACGGAGGTGGTGGTGTTGGTGGTACATCCTCTGTTTGCTGTGCGGCAGGTGCCAATGTTCCTCCAGAGGCAGAGGAAGAGGCCGAGGCGGCAGCAGCAGAAAAGGTAGCAGGGGGAGCCTGAGTGACTTCCTTGTTTTTAAGGTGTTTACTCCACTGCAGTTCATGCTTTGCATGCAGGTGCCTGGTCATGCAGGTTGTGCTAAGGTTCAAAACGTTAATGCCTCGCTTCAGGCTCTGATGTCACAGCGTAAAAACCACTCGGGTCTTGTCATCAGCACATTGATTGAAGAAGTGCCATGCCAGGGAACTCCTTGAAGCTTCCTTTGGGGTGCTCGGTCCCAGATGGCGGCAGTCAGTAGCAGGCGGAGTCTCTTGGCGGCGGGTGTTCTGCTTTTGCCCACTGCTCCCTCTTTTGCTACGCTGTTGGCTCGGTCTCACCACTGCCTCTTCCTCCGAACTGTGAAAGTCAGTGGCATGACCTTCATTCCATGTGGGGTCTAGGACCTCATCGTCCCCTGCATCGTCTTCCTCCCTGACCTCATGTTCAGTCAGCACACTGCAGAAAGGCACAGCAGTTGGCACCTGTGTTTCGTCATCATCAGAGACGTGCTGAGGTGGTATTCCCATCTCCTTATCATCAGGAACCATAAGTGGTTGTGCGTCAGTGCATTCTATGTCTTCCACCGCTGGGGAAGGGCTAGGTGGATGCCCTTGGGAAACCCTGCCAGCAGAGTATTCAAACAGCATAAGAGACTGCTGCATAACTTGAGGCTCAGACAGTTTCCCTGATATGCATGGGGGTGATGTGACAGACTGATGGGCTTGGTTTTCAGGCGCCATCTGTGCGCTTTCTGCAGAAGACTGCAGAAGACGTTCTGTGAACGTGCTGGATCCACTGTCGGCCACCCAATTGACTAATGCCTGTACCTGCTCAGGCCTTACCATCCATAGAACGGCATTAAACCCCTCCAAATATCGCTGTAAATTCTGGCGGCTACTGGGACCTGAGGTAGTTGGTTCACTAGGACGTGTGACTGTGGCAGAACGGCCACGTCCACTCCCAGCACCTGAGGGTCCACTAACACCACCACGACAATGTCCGCGTCCCTTACTAGATGTTTTCCTCATTGTTACCGTTCACCACAATAACAAAAATATTATTTGGCCCAATGTATTGAATTCAAATTCAGGCCTTTTTTTTACAATTGTAGGCCTATTATTTAGCCGCTGGATGACAGGTATACGTTTACGGACAGAATTAGACTTGGAAATGCACGGTAGCGTGTGTAGTTATTGAGGATGACCCTATCAGCACCTTCAATCTAATATACCCTTTTATGAATCGATTTAAACTTGGCCTGATACAGCAGAAACCACTGATTTAGAGAATTGCTAAGATGGGAATTGTATTTCAACCCAGAACAAAAACTGTGCTTTGGCGGACACTAAATAACTTGACCAACCACAGCAATAACCACTGATTTAGCTGAATATAAATTGTAGGCCTAGTATTTAGGCGCTGGATGACAGGTAAACGTTTACTGACAGAATTAGACTTGGAAATGCACGGTAGCGTGTGAAGTTATTGAGGATGACCCTATCAGCACCTTCAATAAGTGATTTTGCTGTGTAAATCCCTGCCTAGTGCCTAATCTCGCCCTAACAGCAGCAGCTGCATCCTCTCCCTACACTGATCAGAGCAGAGTGACGTGCAGCGCTACGTGACTCCAGCTTAAATAGAGGCTGGGTCACATGCTGCACTGGCCAATCACAGCCAATGCAATAGTAGGCATGGCTCTGATGGCCTCTTTGGGCAAGTAGTATGACGCTTGTTGATTGGCTGCTTTGCAGCCTTTCAAAAAGCGGCAAGAAAGTGCCGAACATCGAACCCGAACCCAGACTTTTACGAAAAAGTTCGGGTCCGTGTGACGTACACCCCAAAATTCGGTACGAACACGAACTATACAGTTCGGGTTCGCTCATCCCTACAAATAACTCAAGTGTGAACCTAGTCTTACATGTCAATGTTAGCACAAGGTATAAAGAATTGTGCAAGGCCCAAGATCCCACTACAGAGTGAAAGAGCGCACTACTTTTACACCATAATCAGCTGATTCCACTTAGATATCTACAGAACCTGTTCTTTAAAATGCTTTTACAAGTAGAGCCCCCCTGAGAGTGGAGAGGGTGTTAGGAGTAAGTTTGTGTTGACGTCACTAATTATTTTGCCCTTTCTCTGATCTGTCAGAACAATAATCCCCAAAAACGGATCCTGTCTGTTGAGCATCCGCCTTCACTCTGTCAGCATTTTGTCGGCTAAAGCAAAAAATCAAAACAGGAGTGGATCCAAAACAGAGATGACACGTGAATGGAATATTTGCATGTCTTCTGTGTTTTATACCCACTCTTGCTTTTGACTACCAAATCATAAGCTAATTCTGATGCAAAATAGGGATCATGTCATACAGGCCTTACAGTTGCTACATAGACAAAATCCATGGAGCGTCTCATTTTTCCTTCCTTTCCATCAGAAGAAGAGTCAATCAAATGCTGATGTCAGCCAGGTCAAAAGGCAAAATAGTGGCCCAGTCACAAATTTGGGGGGGAGGGCAGCATAAGAAGTCCGCAGAGTGGCCCACTGACAGAGTGGAGAGGTGGCAGCAGCATGTGGAGACCACAAAGTGGCCCAGAGACAGAGTGGGGAGGTGGCAGCAGAATGAGGAGACCACAGAGTAGCCCAGAGATATAGGGCCAGATTTATCATTAGCTCAGGTCAGAATAATGGAGTGAAAAAGTCTAAAAAAAGTCCCAAAGGCTAAAACTGCGCACAAATTTGCGACTTTTTTCTGCTCTGCACTATGCTCGCCAGTTTTCTGAAAGTGGGCGTGTTTTCTTATGTAAATTAATCTCTAGACAGATTTACTATTGGGACTTTTTTTAAAAGTCGCAAAAAAGTCGCAACTTCACTCCAGTGAGGACCATGCTTATCTTATGAGACTTTTTAATAGAACATGCTACTTTTTCATAAAACGTGCGACTTTTTCATAAAGATGTGCGACTTTTGTAAAGCTGCTTACTGACGGATAAACTGCTACCGTCAAACCACATTTATTACAGTCTTAAAGGGGCGATCATAAATCTGACTTGGCTAGAACTGACTTTAGCCATATGTGAAAGTGGAGTGAGCTGTCAGAGTCGTGATAAATCTGGCCCATAGTGTTGAGGTGGCAGAAGCATGAGGAGACCACAGAGTGGTGAGGTGGCAGCAGCATGAGGAGACCACAGAGTGGCCCAATGACATAGTGTTGATGTGGCAGCAGCATGAGAAGACCCCAGAGTGGCCCAGTGATATAGTGTTGAGGTGGCAGCAGCATGAGGAATCCACAGAGTAATAAGGTGGCAGCAGTAAGAGAACACAAAGTAGCCCAGTGACAGAGTGGGGAGGTGGCAGCAGCATTAAGAGACCACAGAGTGACATAGTGTTGATGTAACAGCAGCATGAGGAGACCACGGAGTGATAAGGTGGCAGAAACAGGAGAACACAGAGTGGCCCAGTGACAGAGTGGGGAGGCGGCAGCAGCATAAGGAGACCACAGAGTGGACCAGTGACATAGTGGTGAGGTGGCAGCAGCATGAGGAGACCACAGAGTGGTGAGGTGGCAGCAGCATGAGGAGACCACAGAGTGGCCTCAGTGACAGAGAGGGGAGGTAGCAGCAGCACGAGGAGACCACAGAGTGGTGATGTGGCAGCATCATTCGAAGACCACAAAGCGACCCAGTGACAGAGTGGTGATGTGGCAGCAGCATGAGGAGACCACAGAATGATGAGGTGGCAGCAGCATAAGACGCCCACAGAATGGTGATGTGACAGCATCATGAGGAGACCTTCACTGTCCCCTGGCAGTAGAATAACACCTTGATTTGGACTTTTGAATGTTCCTGACTACCAAAGATTGTATTTCTGGCAGACACTGTAACACCTAACCATCATCTTTCACAGCCGAACATAGAATGACATTCTTCTTTTTCTGCTAGAGCACCTCTCTGCCCGCTTCAGCACTGATTGACTCATCTTCTCAGGATCATGTGAGCATCCTTCTTCTTATTTCCTAGTGCTTTTTCCCACTGACATGTTCAGTAAAATGGTGCCATGCACTGTTTTACTGGATTTGTCCAAAACAAACCTGAAAAAGTTTTGATTCGTTTGTCAGCCAAAATTTTGCAAACTTTGTAACAAACCTGGTTAATGATGAAATTGTCAGGACCATGGTTATGGTCATGACTCCTTATCCGCATGCAGTCGCCTGCGGTTTTGGTTTTGTTGTCAACCACATGGTGAGGGCTGCTTGTATGTTGCCTCATGTGTGGTTGCCCCTGGCAACATGTTTGTATTTGGCAGCATAGCAGCCTGAGCTGTTGCTAGGCAGCTTGCTGTCAAGTGCATGCGGTTACACCTGGCAACCTGTCTTTGTAGGTATGCCTTTTATTATGTTTGTATGCACTGTGACACCTCCCTTCTCTTGTGGTTGTCCGCGGCAACGTGTGGTCTAGTGTGCATGTTGTGGGAGTGTCTCGGCCTGCGAGCTGATTCCCAGGTCATGGTTGCCACGCATGCCGTTGCCGGCGGTAACAGGTGGAGTGTGATTTTTATGTGTGCACTCTCCTTGTTTGTTGTGCACGAGGTTTATATATGTGTGCACTTCCTCCTTAAGTGGTTTCACTTCCCTGCCTGTTGTAGGAAGGGTTAACTCCCTTCTTTGTGTTGAACACTGGGTGTGTCTGTGTGTGGGTGTGGCTACATGGGCTATAAAGCCTCAGTGGAGACCTGAAGCTGATGGGTACTCCAGCCTTGTAGTAAGCTGGAGGCTTCCTCCTGGTCTCTAATGCCATCTGCCAGTGAGGGCCACCCTTGTGGTCATAAATGTTTATATGTGATGTTAAGTTGATGTTGTTTTTCTTTCATGTTAAATGCAGCTATGGATCTGGGTTCCTGTGTGTGTGTGTGTGTGTGTGTGTGTTTGCTGTGTCCATTTATGAATGGTGTGGACAGCAGCTTGTGAGCACGGGATCCAGTCAGCAAGGCTGTGGCAGGTAGGTGTGAACTAGTGTAGTTCTCCTGCCATATCCATACGTCTGTTTATGTACCCCATTTCCTTGCAGCTTGGCCAGTGAGACTCCTGTTCCTCTGTATCCAGGAGGAACAGGTCGTCTTACCCTGCTCCTAGTCCAGGGCCACCCTGAGGGCTAGTAGGGATTATTAGGTTCCAGAGTATGAGCCATCCCACCATCAGGGTCGGCTCATATGGCTAGGAGATATGGTCAGAGTTAGGCACGTTATAGGAGGTGACCTGCTCCCTAATTCTGTCGTCCTGGTCGAGTAGCGACCATACATCTTCTGGCATCGCACGACTGAGGGTTTCCCCCAACCTCAGCCATGACAGAAATGGCTCACTTATCTTTAGTGTATGTGTCATCGGGTGTATGCAGCTATGCTGTTTGTGTATATCAGCTGTGGATCCCACCATTGTCTATGATAGTAGACCATTGGGGCAACATACAACAATCTATTAACTTGTATATTATATTACACTCACAGCCTGTGATATTGCAAGTTATAATTGTGTGCTGTAATGCTGTACTATAATCCATACTTTTACATGGCTACACTGTTTTTGTAGTTTGTTAGAAGAGACATGCCCACATATAAATTATTTAGGAAGGCTGCCCCACAGGGCTAACCGCCTATCTATTGCTATTTGGGAAATAGGGGAAGGTCATCTGGTGTAGTGAGGATGTGAAGGATTACCAGGGAAGAGTGCTAGTTGATCTGTGGAGCAGAACAAGATATCCAGAGCAAGCTGCATTCTGGAAATGATACCATGAACTCAAACTACACAGCAAAAATGAGTAAAACCATCACAAATAATGCAGTATACTTCATAATTTTTATTATCATGTAGCAAACATTTGGCAATAGTTTTTTTGCCATAAAATGTCAAAAGCACCAACAAAATGCTTAAGAAAAATGAATAATTAAAAACACTATGGATTAAATCATTCTAAGGGTTTCAATGACCTTTTTGTAAACTGCAGTTTAAATGTTGCTTCTGTAACTGTAATATTTGGTGCTGTTTTTGCATCATCAGTGCCAGCTAAAAGTCTATGGGAAATAGAACAGAACAAAGCCATCTTCCAGTCATGCCCCCTTTGTGTGTGGACATGCTGGAGATGGAGATGGATGAGATGAAGATAAACCCTCCTTTTTAAATTCCTCTTTGGCTAAAGCCGTAACAAAAGACTTAGTGCCTTCCTTACCAGAAATGGTGGAATAGTTATTGCAAGAAAAGATTAAACAGGATGTAGATGTCACCGCCAGCTCTGTGTATTTTGTTTTTACTGGGATTGTAAGGTCTATATATATATACATTTGTATGCAATACACCCCCTTTTTCACTGTTGTACTATTAGCAACCTATTTATTGACACCTTTTATATGATCGCATGCTCCATAATAGATCTCAATGCTCCTTTCTTTATTAGATGGCTCCCTGTATATAGCCCTCTGTTGTCCATATCATGTATCGATGCTATATGGCTCGGTCAGGTTTCGACATATGGGTGATTGGTGACATTAATTTGCTGCCTCTGCCGTATGTAGTCCTGGCCTAGTTACATATGGGATATATTTGCACCGTATGCATATTGTTTTTATATATATAATTGCGGTTTACAGCAATGATTTGGTGCATTTTATACTTTATTTTTTGTGGTGATCTAGCACCTGTTGCGAGTCAGGTGACCATCACATGGTCGATGATGCATCGAACATGTGACCCATTGGTCCACATGCGATGCTTGCTTACAATTGGATGCTGTCCTTTTGCTGTGTGAGGTGGCGTAGCTCCACCCCCACACGACGTGATGACGTCACTGACATGCGCAGTACACCTAGGGAGACGCCGACATGTATGGACAACATGAGGATGCAGCTGGAGCCAATCTAGTATATACCAGGTACTTTTGATTGAGTGAGCATTTTTTCTATTGGCAGCAGCGATCATTTTAATTAACACACAGGTGCCTTTGATTGATAGTATGTGGTCATTGGTTAAATGTTGTCACATGTGGGGGGCCGTCTATACTATTTATATGCTTTATTGTGTCTGTACCAGTATACTTGAGAAAGGCTACTGCATAGCCGAAACATCATATTTGTGTGTGCACTCTGGTCCCCAATAAAAGTCACACTGGATATGCTGCTGTGCTACCTTCTTTGAATGTTTATATCCATGGGACGGCGTTGGATTGGCTGTCCCTCCACGGCTGGTGCATTTCATACAGGCCAGAAGGTCCATTTTTGTGCTGCTCTACAACTACTTTTATTACAGCTCTGTGAGAAGGTCTGTTAGACGTTCTTCGCTACCTCTTGCATTACGTTCTTTTTTTTTGTTTCACTTTGTCATCTCCTTTCCTTCTCCCAGCTGTCACCTATTTGCACTGATTGTCTCCCTTTATATTCCCTCCCATTCTGCCTCACTTTGCGGTTTATACTTCTTCCTGGATGCTGCTTCTCCTGATTCCTCAGATAAGTCTGTTTCCTTTATATGTGTTTTCTTGCTGGCTTGATTGTAGGTGACCCTGACTCCGTCCGTATTAAGTGCAGGGAGCCGGTGGTTGTGTCCCCTCACTATTATAGGGTTTTCAGGTGTCACATAGTATAAGGTACGTGGGCCTGCAATCGTCAACCATAAAGACCTTTTCATGGGCATAGCAGTCAGGGAGAGCTCTAGGGGTTTTTATAGGGCTCACCCATATGCTCCTTAGTTTGGGATCAAGCCAGTCGGATGTTTATTTATAAGTTCCAGCTTTCTGTAACATCATCCGTGACAGTAGAAGAAGATAAGATACATTTAGACAAGGTGGAGGCATTTAAACATAAATTATTATTTGTGGAAGATGGACTGGAATCCTTACATGTAAAATTGCAAGAAGTCAATAAAGTAAATGAGGGGATGAAAGAAAAAGTAGATGATTTGGAAAATCAGACAAGGAGTAATAATGTAAGAAGAATAGGTATTCCAGAAATATATGATAATAATGCCCTGAAGGATTTGGTTGCTATTCAGATTCCCAAGAAATTGGAATTGGACAAGGTTCTTGAGCGAGTTTATAGGTTAAGCACATTAAGAGGTATCCAAGACAGAAAAACGGCCAAGAACAGTGATAGCCAAGTTGATGGATTATAGCGATAAACAAACATTGTTAAAGGCATATGGACAATCTAGGGAATTGCTGTTCGAGGACAATTTATATATTATTTTTTTCTAACTTTCTACCCTTTGGTCTCATGAAAGAGATGACTTTCTATTCTAAGCTCATTTTGGTTTAGCAAAATGTGAAATTTTCTCTCAGATATCCAGCGCTGCCGAAGAATTTAGTTAAAAATGGTTCTGTTATTTTTTGTAAAAGAGGAGGCTAAGAAATTTGTAGAGTTTTTAGGTATACATCTATAATTAATGTATACCTAAATGGCATGGGGAAGGGATAGAGTTTTTTTTGTGTGTGTGTATGAAAGGTACAATATATAATGTTATGAATAATATATATTAGTCAGGGACCGATCACATGTTTTTTTTGAACGCTTAAGGATTATGGGAGTTATACTATACACCATGATGGATTTGAGGAGGAATAATACATACTTAAAGGAGTTTTTATCACAGAGATGTGTTTTAGTTTTTTTCTTATTTTCTTGCTCTCTTTGTTATATCTCATGCTCCTGCAAAATTAAGAGATTTCTTCAAAAAGGGTATTTGAGATGTTACAATTATATTTTGAGGAGATAGAAGATTGAAAAGGAAGGTTAGGAAAGCTTATATTAATGGTTAATATGAGACCTTCAATTCTGGATGATTCTAAAGAACATACAACTTATGTGTGACTTTGGAACTGTTAGGAATAATATCCTGGAATATTAAAGGTTTATCTACTCCTATTAAGAGGGACAAAATATTAAGGCATTTAAATAGATTGGGAGCACATATACATTATTATAGGAGAAATAGTTGAATAAGAAAGAAATAGATACATTATGCCAGATGTAGGTGAGCTCTGCGAGGGGGATCTGTGTAACCAGGTGAAGAGGTGGATTGATTATTTTGCTTCATAAGAAAGGTAATTGTCAAGTGACTCAAATAGAAGAACATCCAACAGGTAAAGGATTTAAAGTAGATTTAAAAATCATTAATAAATCAAATTATATTTAATAGTTCTGCCCCTAATAATCCAGGTATTTAATAATTCTTCAAGTCTTTAGAGAATCCATTTAGTTTAGACTGTTCACAACATAAGGTGTTGGCAGGAGATTTTAACTCGATATGGAATGTTAAAATGGATAGGTCCTCCATAAATAGAATATATAATAAGGAAAATAGATTTTTCTGGGGTATTTTCTTACTTAGAATTCCATTCAATTAAAGTAAATTGGGTTACATTCTAATGCCACACTTAAATTACTCACTAGGGCAGAGGCAGCAGAGCGTTTAATGCACATGCGCCGGCCCGTACATCCCGATCTAGCCGGCGGAAGTAAACTGCCAAAATATCGGGATGTACGGGCCGGCGCATGCGCATTAAACGCTCTGCTGCCTCTGCCCTAGTGAGTAATGGAGTGCGCAGGCGCAGGCGCCGGATTGGTCATTGACTGCAAGATGGTATCTGAAGAACCGAGGGCGGGCCAGAGGGGTGAAAGGGGAGGGGTTTGATTTGAACAGCGCCGTGGAGCCTGGGCACCGGCCGCATAAACGCCGCCCCTGGGCACCTTCAGAACCCGATTAGCATATGGAATAAAAGTGTTTTTAAGAGCGAATAGGCGACGGACAGCAATATGAAAGGTAAGATTATAAAATGGGGAATGTAATGGATATCATCGTGTTTGGGGTGTATAATGGTCATTTTAGGTGATAGACTCCCTTTAACCAATGGACAAGTGATATATTTTATAATAAAGGATTTGCTTTTCTAATCCTAAATAAACAAACTTGTGCACTTACTACAAATGACATAAATGTAAATAATTTCCTTATGGTGAATGTATGGTGTGAGCTGAAGATTTCAGCTTGCTCCATGCAAGGCAGATGCTAGCTGTGAAATATAAGTGAACCTGGTCATAATGACAAAGATCAGAAATAACTCCCAGCCTGGTCATTTCACACCCTAAATGCAACAGTCAGTAACGTCCATGAAATTCAAATGGTTACTCAGAGAGGCATTGGGTTTTCTTTGCCTACAGAGCCCTTGCAGCAAGATTTCTGGCTTCTATTTGGTTGCGCTGGAATATGTGCAATGTAAAAATAAGAATTGTCTCAATCTTTAGGTAATTATACATCAGAATACAGCCTGATATAACACATAATACAATAGAGATCCATGTCTGCCACATTTCTTGCTATCTTAACATTTCAATAGATTGAAACCTTAGTAAGTTCTCTCATATGCCATTTGATATATCAATTTTTTTTTTAGACATTAGACATAAATTCAGCATGAACATGGCTTCTCTCCTGTGTGGGTTCTCAGATATGTATCACGATTTGATTTGCCACTAAAACACTTCCCACATTCAGGACATGGAAATGCCTTCTCTCCTGTGTGAGTTCTCAGATGTATATCACAAGTTGATTTGTTACTAAAACAATTCCCACATTCAGGACATGAAAATGGCTTCTCTCCTATGTAAATTCTATGATGTTTAATAAGACTTGATTTATCACTAAAACACTTTCCACATTCAGGACATGAAAATGGCTTCTCTCCTGTGTGAGTTCTCTGATGAGTAGTAAGACTTGATTTCTGGCTAAAACACTTCCCACATTCAGGACACGAAAATGGCTTCTCTCCTGTGTGAGTTCTCAGATGTTTAATAAGACTTGATTTCTCACTAAAACACTTTCCACATTCAGGACATGAAAATGGCTTCTCTCCTGTGTGAGTTCTCTGATGATTAATAAGACTTGATTTCTTGCTAAAACACTTCCCACATTCAGGACATGAAAATGGCTCCTCTCCTGTGTGAGTTCTCAGATGTATATCACAAGTTGATTTGTTACTAAAACACTTCCCACATTCAGGACATGAATATGACTTCTCTCCTGTGTGAGTTCTCAGATGTATATCACAAGTGGATTTGTCACTAAAACACTTCCCACCTTCAGGACATGAAAATGGCTTCTCTCCTGTGTGAGTTCTCTGATGTTTACTAAGATTTGATTTCTCACTAAAACACTTTCCACATTCAGGACAGGAAAATGGCTTCTCTCCTGTGTGAGTTCTCTGATGTTTAATAAGACTTGATTTCTCACTAAAACACTTTCCACATTCAGGACAGGAAAATGGCTTCTCTCCTGTGTGAGTTCTCTGATGTTTAATAAGTTTTGATTTCTCACTAAAACACTTCCCACATTCAGGACATGGAAATGCCTTCTCTCCTGTGTGAGTTCTCAGATGTATATCACAAGTTGATTTGTTACTAAAACAATTCCCACATTCAGGACATGAAAATGGCTTCTCCCCTATGTGAATTCTCTGATGTTTAATAAGACTTGATTTATCACTAAAACACTTTCCACATTCAGGACATGAAAATGGCTTCTCTCCTGTGTGAGTTCTCTGATGATTAGTAAGACTTGATTTCTGGCTAAAACACTTCCCACATTCAGGACACGAAAATGGCTTCTCTCCTGTGTGAGTTCTCTGATGTTTAATAAGACTTGATTTCTCACTAAAACACTTTCCACATTCAGGACATGAAAATGGCTTCTCTCCTGTGTGAGTTCTCTGATGATTAATAAGACTTGATTTCTTGCTAAAACACTTCCCACATTCAGGAGATGAAAATGGCTCCTCTCCTGTGTGAGTTCTCAGATGTATATCACAAGTGGATTTGTCACTAAAACACTTCCCACATTCAGGACATGAAAATGGCTTCTCTCCTGTGTGAGTTCTCTGATGTTTACTAAGATTTGATTTCTTACTAAAACACTTTCCACATTCAGGACAGGAAAATGGCTTTTCTACTGTGTGAGTTCTCTGATGTTTAATAAGACTTGATTTCTCACTAAAACACTTTCCACATTCAGGACAGGAAAATGGCTTCTCTCCTGTGTGAGTTCTCTGATGTTTAATAAGTTTTGATTTCTCACTAAAACACTTTCCACATTCAGGACATGAAAATGGCTTCTCTCCTGTGTGAGTTCTCAGATGTGTATCACAATTTAATTTCTCACTAAAACACTTCCCACATTCAGGACATGAAAATGCCTTCTCTCCTGTGTGAGTTCTCTGATGTTTATCAAGTTTTGATTTGTGACTAAAAAACTTCCCACAGTCAGGACATGAAAATGGCTTCTCTCTTGTGTGAGTTCTCAGATGTATATTACGATTTAATTTCTCACTAAAACACTTTCCACATTCAGGACATGAAAATGACTTGTCTCCTGTGTGAGTTGTCAGATGTTTATCAAGATATGATTTGTAGCTAAAACACTTCCCACATTTAGGACATGAAAATGGCTTCTCTCCTGTGTGAATTTTCGTATTAAAAGTTGTCTCATATTCTGAACATGGATATGGTCTTTCATCTTTGTGAATGTTCCTGTGTATATAAAGGTACGATTCATTTTCAAAATCTTTCCCATATTCAGAACTCACAGACATTTCACCCAGTCTATGTCCAGTGCTATTATTGACAATCTGTGATTGATTATCTTCCACTTTATAAGAAGGAGATACAATTAGACATCTATGGAAACCTCTTATCCAGTCTTTACCTGAAAAACAATAATAATGCAAAGGTGTAAGAAATATCTCAGTAACATAAAGTCAACTATACTTATATCAGTGAAATCTGCCAAAGTTAGAAACATTAGTTGCTAATTAAAAAACAAATGTAAACACTAATTAAAGGAAATGTGTCATCATATATTATTTAGCACATTAAACTGTTGGTAGAAAGTGCCAGTTAGGAGTCTCCAGGTGCATAGAAACTGGAGTCTTACTCTTCTAATTAGTAAAGTGGTTTTCTTATCAGAGAAACACATCTAAAAATTGTACAAACAATATGAGTGACACATCGAATTTTCTACACAAATTTTGTTCCATAAGACATAAGTGATTCCCACAGATGACATTAGGCCAAATTTTGAGACAATTGGTGAATCTCCCCACTTTTAGAAGTGGAGTGAATTAATTACAGATTAGTTCGATTTTAAAAAGTGACTAAAAGGTCAAATCTTCAAGCCAAAAAAACTTACTTTTACTTTACTTTATTAGACATGGGCGTACACCACCTTGCACTTGCATTAAATATATTATTACTTTGAGTGATTTCATACATTTCAGAAAGCAAAGAGAGACTTAAAACTAACAACAAAACCACTGTGTTACAGATTTTGTTGATCCATTGTGCCTCACAATGGAAAGCACAGCCAGGCTGGAATCTAGGTTGAAGGCAGCTGATCTATAGGGCAAGAGCAGCAAAGAAATTGGGGCCAGATTTTATCATTAGCTCAGTTCAGAATAATGGAGTGAAAAAGTCCCAAAAAGTCCCAAACGCTAAAACTGAGCACAAATTTGTGACTTTTTTCTGCTCTGCAGTATGCTCGCCAGTTTTCTGAAAGTGGGCGTGTTTTCTTATGTAAATTAATCTCTAGACAGATTTACTATTGGGACTATTTAAAAAGTCGCAAAAAAGTTTCACTCCAGTGAGGACCATGCTTATCTTATGAGACTTTTTAATAGAACATGCAACTTTTTCATAAAAACGTGTGACTTTTTCGTAAAGATGTGCGACTTTTGTAAAGCTGCTTACTGACGGATAAACTGCTACCATCAAACCACATTTATTACAGTCTTAAAGGGCCGATCATAAATCTGACTTGGCTAAAACTGACTTTAGCCATATGTTAAAGTGGAGTGAGCTGTCAGAGTCATGATAAATCAGGCCCATGGACTCCAAACTTATACAGAGTTGTATCTAGACTTTTAAAATCCAGAAAAACAAAGATATTGACTTAGAACTTGTTCAGACTTCTCAAGATATCTGAAACGGTCTTAGGCTACTTTTACACTTATGTTCTTTTATTCTTGGTAGTGTGATTCGGCAGAGGATCTCAATACCAGAAAAAGACAAAAATAAAATCAAAACAGATCCATTTAAATACGGTTATGAGATCCTCTGCTGGATCTCAATAACAGAATTAACAATTCAAGTGTGAAAGTAGCCTGACAGAGACTTCAGAAGAAAACAGTGCTGCATAAAAGCTGTTAGACAGTCCAGTTGTGGCCACACAATTCAGACAGAACATCACTGATAGAACTGAGGAACTAAATGACAAGACTAACGAACACACAGACAAGAGGAGCAGATTCAGACACAGACTAAAAATTGTGCATCCTTTATTGAAGAACCGGATGGAGACATTTTGCATAGAACAGGGTAGGTTGCCTAGAACACTATAGATGCCAACATGTTTTGGATATAGGGGTACATTTATTAAGCCAGGGCTTTTATACGCTGGTCTTAATAAAGCCCTAAGCTGATGGTGGATCTGCCTAAGTTATCACTTTGGTGCATACGACACCAGTCTAAATGTAAGACAGCTCCCCAGCATTTACTATGCCTAAAACAGATGGCTCATCCCCTTCCTCACCCATGCCATGCCCACAATTTTAGAACTGGAGTGAGTGGAGTTAAGTCACAGATAGTGGCGCAACTGAACGTTGGCGTTTCTTCACATTACTATAACCCACAAACCCTACGCTGTCTGATACATTCCATATTTACAATAGCACTTGACCGGGCTGCTATTTTCCAAATTTTATCTGTGGTCTCTTATTTCAAAATTAATTTTAGTAAATTACAAGCTGGAAAACCCTTTCAAGTAAATTTTTGGGACCAAGTATAGAATAAAATGAAATAAATTTGCTCACTTGATGTTCATTTTTGTTATTGGCTCCCGCTCCACACTTCATCCAGCAATTGGCTTCTATCTGCTGACAAGCTTTTTATGCCAACTCTTTGGCGATCTAAGAATCATCCTACTATCCAACAGCGGTATTTAAAATTTGTTGATATCTACAGATTTGAAGAAGTGGGACAACCATTCCAAACAGACCCAAAAATATTTTACTGCATGTGCTTTTTTGTGCCATTTTTTCTGATGCTCTTTTCCCATACAGTGAAATAGGTGTAAAAATATCACACAAAAAAATAATAACTTCAGCATGCCTTACTTTTAAATGGAAGCAAGCAAGAAAAAAATGCCACCAAAATAATAAATGCACCATCAGCAAAAATAAAAAAAAGCTTGTGTGTCCTACTATTTTTTTTTTATATTTCCCAAAGATTTTAAATTGAAATCTGGAGCTAAATGTGTATATGGCAAAGAAATGCGTGCAGTAAAATCAAATCAAACCAAAGTGGTTATAATGGCTAACAGGACAAGTCTGCAGAGAATTTTGTGACATATTTGCAAATGTTAACCAACCTTTCGAGATTTCAGAACAAGATAAAAATGACTACATTTATAGCAGACTGAAGCTGAAACAATGTGCAACTAGAATTTTATATAAATGGAGACAAGAATTTACTAGAACAAAGGGCAGGACAAAAACAGCACAATTCCTTCCTACTGTTTGAGACTCGGTGAGTCGAGCAGAGCAAAGGTTAATTATTTTTTGCGATCAGGCTGGTAAATGAGGTGCACTTCATATACTCTAACAAACCTGGCACATTATTAGCCAGATTTTAGCGACAAACCTGTTAATACTTCTGCCCCACTGTTCCTTATACACAACACAGATTACAATATCTTATAATTCCTTCCACTTACAATCAGTTCAGTGACACTTACCAGACATGGACCCTCCACACACTCAGGACTTAATACTCAGTGTCTTCTCCTCAGCAAGTCAGTGATCTGAGTATATTCCCTTGGTGAATTCCAGCTTTCTGAGCCATGTTCGGTATTTTATACCCCTTGGGTGGCTATAGCAATCAGCTCCTCCTCTTCCCCTCAGGAGACGCTCAGTCTCATTTTCATAATCAATGCAATCTTTCAACATCAGATGTGGCTTCTGTCATTACCATATGCAATGGAAGAATAATGGTGCCTCCTCCACATCAACCAGTTTAGCATTTTCTAGCCTCCTGAGATGGTCCTTCATTTACACATTGTATTTGCAGGGTAGAGACCTATTGTTCACACTCCTATTTAGCATCTGTAAGAGATTCCTGGGATACTCCGAGACCTTTTCATATGAGAATCAGTGTAAACAATGAGCATTTTACATCTTGATAAGATACATTCCATCCAGACATGCAACCACATGACTCTCCATCTATAAATCACATATATGAAATACTTCATATTGCATCAAGTATAATAGATCAGAAGACTTTCAATATTTAAAGGTTTATAATTCGTACAGATTACAACTAGGGATGAGCGAACTCGAACTGTATAGTTCGGGTTCGTACCGAATTTTGGGGTGTCCGTGACACGGACCCGAACCCGGACATTTTCGTAAAAGTCCGGGTTCGGGTTCGGTGTTCGTCGCTTTCTTCGCGCTTTTGTGACGCTTTCTTGGCGCTTTTTGAAAGGCTGCAAAGCAGCCAATCAACAAGCGTCATACTACTTGCCCCAAGAGGCCATCACAGCCATGCCTACTATTGGCATGGCTGTGATTGGCCAGAGCACCATGTGACCCAGCCTCTATTTAAGCTGGAGTCACATAGCGCCGCCCGTCACTCTGCTCTGATTAGCGTAGGGAGAGGTTGCGGCTGCGACAGTAGGGCGAGATTAGGCAGATTAACTCCTCCAAAGGACTTGATTAACTGATCGATCTGCAGCTGTGGATCATTGAGCTGCTGATCCTCAATTGCTCACTGTTTTTAGGCTGCACAGACCGTTTGTCAGTCTCATTTTTCTGGGGTGATCGGCGGCCATTTTGTGTCTTGTGGTGCGCCAGCACAAGCTGCGACCAAGTGCATTTAACCCTCAATGGTGTGGTTGTTTTTTGGCTAAAGCCTACATCAGGGTGAAGCTGTCACACCAAGTGCATTTAACCAGCAATAGTCTGTTCATTTTTTGGCCATATACAAAATCAGGGGCAAGCTGCGCCTGTCACCAAGTGCATTTAACCCTCAATGGTGTGGTTGTTTTTTGGCTAAAGCCTACATCAGGGTGAAGCTGTCACACCAAGTGCATTTAACCAGCAATAGTCTGTTCATTTTTTGGCCATATACAAAATCAGGGGCAAGCTGCGCCTGTCACCAAGTGCATTTAACCCTCAATGGTGTGGTTGTTTTTTGGCTAAAGCCTACATCAGGGTGAAGCTGTCACACCAAGTGCATTTAACCAGCAATAGTCTGTTCATTTTTTGGCCATATACAAAATCAGGGGCAAGCTGCGCCTGTCACCAAGTGCATTTAACCCTCAATGGTGTGGTTGTTTTTTGGCTAAAGCCTACATCAGGGTGAAGCTGTCACACCAAGTGCATTTAACCAGCAATAGTCTGTTCATTTTTTGGCCATATACAAAATCAGGGGCAAGCTGCGCCTGTCACCAAGTGCATTTAACCCTCAATGGTGTGGTTGTTTTTTGGCTAAAGCCTACATCAGGGTGAAGCTGTCACACCAAGTGCATTTAACCAGCAATAGTCTGTTTATTTTTTGGCCATATCCCAGTCTAATTCTGTCACTAAATCCATACCGGTCACCCAGCGCCTAAATACTAGGCCTCAAATTTATATCCAGCTAAATCTGTCCCTAGTGCTGTAGCTGGGCGAGTTATTTAGTGTCCGTTCAAGCACATTTCTTGTTCTGGGTTGAAATACAATTCCCAATTTAGCAATTTCATAATTTAGTGGTTCCTGCTATATCAGAGCTATTTGAAATCTATCCCAAAAAGGGTATATAATATTGAAGGTGCACATTGGGTCATTCAGAATAACTTCACACACACCCGCTACTGTGTATTTCCAAGTCTAATTCTGTCACTAAACCCATACCTGTCACCCAGCGCCTAAATACTAGGCCTCAAATTTATATCCAGCTAAATCTGTCCCTAGTGCTGTAGCTGGGCGAGTTATTTAGTGTCCGTTCAAGCACATTTCTTGTTCTGGGTTGAAATACAATTCCCAATTTAGCAATTTCATAATTTAGTGGTTCCTGCTATATCAGAGCTATTTGAAATCTATCCCAAAAAGGGTATATAATATTGAAGGTGCACATTGGGTCATTCAGAATAACTTCACACACACCCGCTACTGTGTATTTCCAAGTCTAATTCTGTCACTAAACCCATACCTGTCACCCAGCGCCTAAATACTAGGCCTCAAATTTAAATCCCTCTAAATCTCTCGTTACCCACCGCTGTACTGTTGTTGCTGGGCAAGATATTTAGTGTCCGTCAAAGCACATTTTTTGTTCTGGGTTGAAGTACAATTCCCAATTTAGCAATTTCATAATTTAGTGGTTTCTGCTATATCAGAGCTATTTGAAATCTATCCCTAAAAGGGTATATAATATTGAAGGTGCACATAGGGTCATTCAGAATAACTTCACACACACGCTTCTGTGCATTTCCAAGTCTAATTCTGTCACTAAATCCATACCGGTGACCCAGCGCCTAAATACTAGGCCTCAAATTTAAATCCCTCTAAATCTCTCGTTACCCACCGCTGTACTGTTGTTGCTGGGCAAGATATTTAGTGTCTGTCAAAGCACATTTTTTGTTCTGGGTTGAAGTACAATTCCCAATTTAGCAATTTCATAATTTAGTGGTTTCTGCTATATCAGAGCTATTTGAAATCTATCCCTAAAAGGGTATATAATATTGAAGGTGCACATAGGGTCATTCAGAATAACTTCACACACACCCGCTACTGTGTATTTCCAAGTCTAATTCTGTCACTAAATCCATACCGGTGACCCAGCGCCTAAATACTAGGCCTCAAATTTAAATCCCTCTAAATCTCTCGTTACCCACCGCTGTACTGTTGTTGCTGGGCAAGATATTTCGTGTCCGTCAAAGCACATTTTTTGTTCTGGGTTGAAGTACAATTCCCAATTTAGCAATTTCATAATTTAGTGGTTTCTGCTATATCAGAGCTATTTGAAATCTATCCCTAAAAGGGTATATAATATTGAAGGTGCACATAGGGTCATTCAGAATAACTTCACACACACGCTTCTGTGCATTTCCAAGTCTAATTCTGTCACTAAATCCATACCGGTGACCCAGCGCCTAAATACTAGGCCTCAAATTTAATTCCCTCTAAATCTCTCGTTACCCACCGCTGTACTGTTGTTGCTGGGCAAGATATTTAGTGTCCGTCAAAGCACATTTTTTGTTCTGGGTTGAAGTACAATTCTCAATTTAGCAATTTCATAATTTAGTGGTTTCTGCTATATCAGAGCTATTTGAAATCTATCCCTAAAAGGGTATATAATATTGAAGGTGCACATAGGGTCATTCAGAATAACTTCACACACACCCGCTACTGTGTATTTCCAAGTCTAATTCTGTCACTAAACCCATACCTGTCACCCAGCGCCTAAATACTAGGCCTCAAATTTAAATCCCTCTAAATCTCTCGTTACCGTTGTCCTGTTGTAGCTGGGAAAGTTATTTAGTGCCCGTCAAAGCACATTTTTTGTTCTGGGTTGAAGTACAATTCCCAATTTAGCAATTTCATAATTTAGTGGTTCCTGCTATATCAGAGCTATTTGAAATCTATCCCAAAAAGGGTATATAATATTCAAGGTGCACATAGGGTCATTCAGAATAACTTCACACACACGCTTCTGTGCATTTCCAAGTCTAATTCTGTCACTAAATCCATACCGGTCACCCAGCGCCTAAATACTAGGCCTCAAATTTATATCCCGCTGAATTTGAATACAATACATTGGGCCAAATAATATATTTGTTGTTGTGGTGAACCATAACAATGAGAAAAACATCTAGTAAGGGACGCGGACGTGGACATGGTCGTGGTGGTGTTAGTGGACCCTCTGGTGCTGGGAGAGGACGTGGCCGTTCTGCCACATCCACACGTCCTAGTGTACCAACTACCTCAGGTCCCAGTAGCCGCCAGAATTTACAGCGATATATGGTGGGGCCCAATGCCGTTCTAAGGATGGTAAGGCCTGAGCAGGTACAGACATTAGTCAATTGGGTGGCCGACAGTGGATCCAGCACGTTCACATTATCTCCCACCCAGTCTTCTGCAGAAAGCGCACAGATGGCGCCTGAAAACCAACCCCATCAGTCTGTCACATCACCCCCATGCATACCAGGGAAACTGTCTCAGCCTCAAGTTATGCAGCAGTCTCTTATGCTGTTTGAAGACTCCGCTGGCAGGGTTTCCCAAGGGCATCCACCTAGCCCTTCCCCAGCGGTGAAAGACATAGAATGCACTGACGCACAACCACTTATGTTTCCTGATGATGAGGACATGGGAATACCACCTCAGCATGTCTCTGATGATGACGAAACACAGGTGCCAACTGCTGCGTCTTTCTGCAGTGTGCAGACTGAACAGGAGGTCAGGGATCAAGACTGGGTGGAAGACGATGCAGGGGACGATGAGGTCCTAGACCCCACATGGAATGAAGGTCGTGCCACTGACTTTCACAGTTCGGAGGAAGAGGCAGTGGTGAGACCGAGCCAACAGCGTAGCAAAAGAGGGAGCAGTGGGCAAAAGCAGAACACCCGCCGCCAAGAGACTCCGCCTGCTACTGACCGCCGCCATCTGGGACCGAGCACCCCAAAGGCAGCTTCAAGGAGTTCCCTGGCATGGCACTTCTTCAAACAATGTGCTGACGACAAGACCCGAGTGGTTTGCACGCTGTGCCATCAGAGCCTGAAGCGAGGCATTAACGTTCTGAACCTGAGCACAACCTGCATGACCAGGCACCTGCATGCAAAGCATGAACTGCAGTGGAGTAAACACCTTAAAACCAAGGAAGTCACTCAGGCTCCCCCTGCTACCTCTTCTGCTGCTGCCGCCTCGGCCTATTCTGCTGCTGCCGCCTCGGCCTCTTCCTCCGCCTCTGGAGGAACGTTGGCACCTGCCGCCCAGCAAACAGGGGATGTACCACCAACACCACCACCACCACCTCCGTCACCAAGCGTCTCAACCATGTCACACGCCAGCGTTCAGCTCTCCATCTCACAAACATTTGATAGAAAGCGTAAATTCCCACCTAGCCACCCTCGATCCCTGGCCCTGAATGCCAGCATTTCTAAACTACTGGCCTATGAAATGCTGTCATTTAGGCTGGTGGACACAGACAGCTTCAAACAGCTCATGTCGCTTGCTGTCCCACAGTATGTTGTTCCCAGCCGCCACTACTTCTCCAAGAGAGCCGTGCCTTCCCTGCACAACCAAGTATCCGATAAAATCAAGTGTGCACTGCGCAACGCCATCTGTGGCAAGGTCCACCTAACCACAGATACGTGGACCAGTAAGCACGGCCAGGGACGCTATATCTCCCTAACTGCACACTGGGTAAATGTAGTGGCAGCTGGGCCCCAGGCGGAGAGCTGTTTGGCGCACGTCCTTCCGCCGCCAAGGATCGCAGGGCAACATTCTTTGCCTCCTGTTGCCACCTCCTCCTTCTCGGCTTCCTCCTCCTCTTCTTCCACCTGCTCATCCAGTCAGCCACACACCTTCACCACCAACTTCAGCACAGCCCGGGGTAAACGTCAGCAGGCCATTCTGAAACTCATATGTTTGGGGGACAGGCCCCACACCGCACAGGAGTTGTGGCGGGGTATTGAACAACAGACCGACGAGTGGTTGCTGCCGGTGAGCCTCAAGCCCGGCCTGGTGGTGTGTGATAATGGGCGAAATCTCGTTGCAGCTCTGGGACTAGCCAATTTGACGCACATCCCTTGCTTGGCGCATGTGCTGAATTTGGTGGTGCAGAAGTTCATTCACAACTACCCCGACATGTCAGAGCTGCTGCATAAAGTGCTGGCCGTCTGTTCGCGCTTCCGGCGTTCACATCCTGCTGCTGCTCGCCTGTCTGCGCTACAGCGTAACTTCGGCCTTCCCGCTCACCGCCTCATATGCGACGTGCCCACCAGGTGGAACTCCACCTTGCACATGCTGGACAGACTGTGCGAGCAGCAGCAGGCCATAGTGGAGTTTCAGCTGCAGCACGCACGGGTCAGTCGCACTACAGAACAGCACCACTTCACCACCAATGACTGGGCCTCCATGCGAGACCTGTGTGCCCTGTTGCGCTGTTTCGAGTACTCCACCAACATGGCCAGTGGCGATGACACCGTTATCAGCGTTACAATACCACTTCTATGTCTCCTTGAGAAAACACTTAGGGCGATGATGGAAGAGGAGGTGGCCCAGGAGGAGGAGGAGGAGGAGGAGGAGGAAGAGGGGTCATTTTTAGCACTTTCTGGCCAGTCTCTTCGAAGTGACTCAGAGGGAGGTTTTTGGCAACAGCAGAGGCCAGGTACAAATGTGGCCAGCCAGGGCCCACTACTGGAGGACGAGGAGGACGAGGATGAGGAGGAGGTGGAGGAGGATGAGGATGAAGCATGGTCACAGCGGGGTGGCACCCAACGCAGCTCGGGTCCATCACTGGTGCGTGGCTGGGGGGAAAGGCAGGACGATGACGATACGCCTCCCACAGAGGATAGCTTGTCCTTACCCCTGGGCAGCCTGGCACACATGAGCGACTACATGCTGCAGTGCCTGCGCAACGACAGCAGAGTTGCCCACATTTTAACCTGTGCGGACTACTGGGTTGCCACCCTGCTGGATCCACGCTACAAAGACAATGTGCCCACCTTACTTCCTGCACTGGAGCGTGATAGGAAGATGCGCGAGTACAAGCGCACGTTGGTAGACGCGCTACTGAGAGCATTCCCAAATGTCACAGGGGAACAAGTGGAAGCCCAAGGCCAAGGCAGAGGAGGAGCAAGAGGTCGCCAAGGCAGCTGTGTCACGGCCAGCTCCTCTGAGGGCAGGGTTAGCATGGCAGAGATGTGGAAAACTTTTGTCAACACGCCACAGCTAACTGCACCACCACCTGATACGCAACGTGTTAGCAGGAGGCAACATTTCACTAACATGGTGGAACAGTACGTGTGCACACCCCTCCACGTACTGACTGATGGTTCGGCCCCATTCAACTTCTGGGTCTCTAAATTGTCCACGTGGCCAGAGCTAGCCTTTTATGCCTTGGAGGTGCTGGCCTGCCCGGCAGCCAGCGTTTTGTCTGAACGTGTATTCAGCACGGCAGGGGGCGTCATTACAGACAAACGCAGCCGCCTGTCTACAGCCAATGTGGACAAGCTGACGTTCATAAAAATGAACCAGGCATGGATCCCACAGGACCTGTCCGTCCCTTGTCCAGATTAGACATTAACTACCTCCCCATAACCATATATTATTGGACTCCAGGGCACTTCCTCATTCAATCCTATTTTTATTTTCATTTTACCATTATATTGCGAGGCTACCCAAAGTTGAATGAACCTCTCCTCTGCCTGTGTGCTAGGCCTAAATATATGCCAATGGACTGTTGCAGTGGTGGCTGACGTGAAGCCTCATTCTCTGCTATGACATGCAGACTGATTCTCTGCTGTCATGAAGCCAGATTGTCTGTTACGGGACCTCTCTGCTCTGCCTGTGTGCTAGGCCTAAATATATGCCAATGGACTGTTGCAGTGGTGGGTGACGTGAAGCCTCATTCTCTGCTATGACATGCAGACTGATTCTCTGCTGACATGAAGCCAGATTGTCTGTTACGGGACCTCTCTGCTCTGCCTGTGTGCTAGGCCTAAATATATGCCAATGGACTGTTGCAGTGGTGGCTGACGTGAAGCCTCATTCTCTGCTATGACATGCAGACTGATTCTCTGCTGACATGAAGCCAGATCCTCTGTTACGGGAGCTCTCTCCTCTGCCTGGGTGCTGGGCCTAAATTTATGACAATGGACTGTTGCAGTGGTGGCTGACGTGAAGCCTGATTCTCTGCTATGACATGCAGACTGATTCTCTGCTGTCATGAAGCCAGATTGTCTGTTACGGGACCTCTCTGCTCTGCCTGTGTGCTAGGCCTAAATATATGCCAATGGACTGTTGCAGTGGTGGGTGACGTGAAGCCTGATTCTCTGCTATGATATGAAGACTGATTCTCTGCTGACATGAAGCCAGATTGTCTGTTACGGGACCTTTCTCCTCTGCCTGGGTTCTGGGCCTAAATTTATGAAAATTGACTCTTACAGTGGTGGGTGACGTGAAGCCTGATTCTCTGCTATGATATGAAGACTGATTCTCTGCTGACATGAAGCCAGATTGTCTGTTACGGGACCTTTCTCCTCTGCCTGGGTTCTGGGCCTAAATTTATGAAAATTGACTCTTACAGTGGTGGGTGACGTGAAGCCTGATTCTCTGCTATGATATGAAGACTGATTCTCTGCTGACATGAAGCCAGATTGTCTGTTACGGGACCTTTCTCCTCTGCCTGGGTTCTGGGCCTAAATTTATGAAAATTGACTCTTACAGTGGTGGGTGACGTGAAGCCTGATTCTCTGCTATGATATGAAGACTGATTCTCTGCTGACATGAAGCCAGATTGTCTGTTACGGGACCTTTCTCCTCTGCCTGGGTTCTGGGCCTAAATTTATGAAAATTGACTCTTACAGTGGTGGGTGACGTGAAGCCTGATTCTCTGCTATGATATGAAGACTGATTCTCTGCTGACATGAAGCCAGATTGTCTGTTACGGGACCTTTCTCCTCTGCCTGGGTTCTGGGCCTAAATTTATGAAAATTGACTCTTACAGTGGTGGGTGACGTGAAGCCTGATTCTCTGCTATGATATGAAGACTGATTCTCTGCTGACATGAAGCCAGATTCTCTGTTACGGGACCTCTCTCCTCTGCCTGGGTGCTGGGCCTAAATTTATGACAATGGACTGTTGCAGTGGTGGCTGACGTGAAGCCTGATTCTCTGCTATGACATGCAGACTGATTCTCTGCTGACATGAAGCCAGATCCTCTGTTACGGGACCTCTCTCCTCTGCCTGTGTGTGTGCTGGGCCTAAATATATGCCAATGGACTGTTGCAGTGGTGGCTGACGTGAAGCCTCATTCTCTGCTATGACATGCAGACTAATTCTCTGCTGACATGAAGACAGATTCTCTGTTACGGGACCTCCCTCCTCTGCCTGGGTGCTGGGCCTAAATATATGCCAATGGACTGTTGCAGTGGTGGCTGACGTGAAGCCTCATTCTCTGCTATGACATGCAGACTGATTCTCTGCTGACATGAAGCCAGATTGTCTGTTACGGGACCTCTCTCCTCTGCCTGGGTGCTGGGTAGTGTTGAGAGCGAATATTCGAAAAGCAAATTTTTTTCGCGAATATCGCAACTTCGCGATTTCGCGAATATTTCGAATATAGTGCTATATATTCGTAAAAACGAATATTCGTTTTTTGTTTTTCCCCCCCCCCCACAAAATTACAGTACACATATAATTGATTGTTTCCCAAAGGTCCAACAGCTCAGATCTTACTCACATTGCCTAGAAAGTGATTGAGGCGCGAATCTTCGTAAGGCGATTTTATTAGCGCACATGCGAATATCGGCACGTCCCAGAACAGAGGCAAAGGGCTTTGCATTCATACATTAGTGAATTGAGTTGCGAATCTTCGTAAGGCGATTTTATTAGCGCACATGCGAATATCTACACTTGTCCCAGAACAGAGGCAAAGGGCTTTGCATTCATACATTAGTGATTGAATTGAGCTGCGAATCTTCGTAAGGCGATTTTATTAGCGCACATGCGAATATCGGCACGTCCCAGAACAGAGGCAAAGGGCTTTGCATTCATACATTAGTGAATTGAGTTGCGAATCTTCGTAAGGCGATTTTATTAGCGCACATGCGAATATCTACACTTGTCCCAGAACAGAGGCAAAGGGCTTTGCATTCATACATTAGTGATTGAATTGAGCTGCGAATCTTCGTAAGGCGATTTTATTAGCGCACATGCGAATATCGGCACGTCCCAGAACAGAGGCAAAGGGCTTTGCATTCATACATTAGTGAATTGAGTTGCGAATCTTCGTAAGGCGATTTTATTAGCGCACATGCGAATATCTACACTTGTCCCAGAACAGAGGCAAAGGGCTTTGCATTCATACATTAGTGATTGAATTGAGCTGCGAATCTTCGTAAGGCGATTTTATTAACGCAAATGCAAATATCTACACTTGTCCCCAGAACAGAGAGGCAAAGGCCTGTGCATTCATATAGTATAGCACCATATTCGCGAATACGTAGAACTTCGTAAAATTCGATTTACGAATATTCGTATTTTTTATTTTACTTTCCACCTTACAGATTACATTGATCTGTACTCTGTCAACTACTGTCATCACCCCCCACTGTATCTCGATTGATTCCCAAAAGTCTCACATTCCCTAGAAAGTGATTGAGGTGCGAATCTTCGTAAGGCGATTTTAGTAGCGCACATGCGAATATCTACACTTGTCCCAGAACAGAGGCAAAGGGCATTGCATTCATACATTAGTGATTGAATTGAGTTGCGAATCTTCGTAAGGCGATTTCATTAGCGCACATGTGAATTTTGCATAGCATATGTATTATGCGATAATTCGAATTATCGCATATGCGAAATAATAACGAATTTGAATAATCGCGAATATTTTACGAATATTCTTTCGAATATTCACAAAATTTCGCGAATTCGAATATGGGACATGCCGCTCAACACTAGTGCTGGGCCTAAATTTATGACAATGGACTGTTGCAGTGGTGGGTGACGTGAAGCCTGATTCTCTGCTATGACATGCAGACTGATTCTCTGCTGACATGAAGCCAGATTGTCTGTTACGGGACCTCTCTCCTCTGCCTGGGTGCTGGGCCTAAATATATGCCAATGGACTGTTGCAGTGGTGGCTGACGTGAAGCCTCATTCTCTGCTATGACATGCAGACTAATTCTCTGCTGACATGAAGACAGATTCTCTGTTACGGGACCTCTCTCCTCTGCCTGGGTGCCGGGGCCTAAATATCTGAGAATGGACTGTTCCAGTGGTGGGTGACGGGAAGCCAGATTCTCTGCTATGGAACCTCTCTCCAATTGATTTTGGTTAATTTTTATTTATTTAATTTTTATTTTAATTCATTTCCCTATCCACATTTGTTTGCAGGGGATTTACCTACATGTTGCTGCCTTTTGCAGCCCTCTAGCTCTTTCCTGGGCTGTTTTACAGCCTTTTTAGTGCCGAAAAGTTCGGGTCCCCATTGACTTCAATGGGGTTCGGGTTCGGGACGAAGTTCGGATCGGGTTCGGATCCCGAACCCGAACATTTCCGGGATGTTCGGCCGAACTTCTCGAACCCGAACATCCAGGTGTTCGCTCAACTCTAATTACAACTAGTAAATGTATGACAACTTTACATGAGTATTTGTTGTTTTAAGGTTGTCAGGCTTACACTTTTCAGTTCTAAACAATACAATTTACTGACAGAATCTTGACAACAAAACCAAGTATAAATGTTCCTGTTCCATGAAAATAATTTAGTAGCAATTATTACATTCACAGACATTTCTATTTTTCTGTTTGTTATATCAGACAAATAATAGATTTTATATCACATTCGATTTTTTTATATATATATTTTTGGTATGACACAATCACTAGAAGGTCCACACTGTCTGCTGTGTTATTCACCTGTGGCCATCACCATGATACACTTACAGGCTATCCTCACTGGGCTCTCATATATCTCTTGCTTCATCACAGGTTCGGAGACTGTAGACCTCTTCTGGTCATCTGCTTAGATTTTATCCGACTGTACTAATTCCTTAATTAGGAGCCATTTACACCTCTGAGTCCATTTTTATAGTCTTTAGTCCATAAAAATATCTGATGCTTCATAACAAGTGATCAACTTATAGAACAAAATCATATATGATCATTGTTTCATTATAGATGTTTCTGCTGTGCTCACAGTCATACTCTGACTGGCCCACAGGGGTACAAGTGAATCCCCCCCCCCCCCCCCCCCAGGCCAGTCTGAGGAATTTTTGTATACTACAAATTGCAACCTATTTTCACATTTTTTAATAGCTCAGTGTGTTATTAGGTTGATTCCCGATGCAAAAGGTCACTGGTTCGAATCCATGAGCAGCCATGAAGAAGATTTCCCAAGAAAAAAGAGACAGCATCATCCAGCTCATCCACAGTGGTATTCCGGCCATAAAAAGTGCTAAACTGCATTATGTGAGGGCCATGACAATTGGAAGAATATGAAATGAAGTCTGTCCATCCAGTCCAAAGCCAAGAAGAAGGGTATGTCCACGAAAAATTTCTGAGTCAACAAGTAGGCTCCTCACAAGTTCTATCAGTTCTGGCACTTCAAACACTACAGTAGAGTTGGCTTGCATGCTTCATAACAGTAAGATCACAGACGTCCATGCAAGCACCATGCAACATACATTTCAGAAGTCTGGAATGGTAGCCCGAAAAAGGTGAAGAAGCCTTGTCTTTAATATCGTCATAAGAAGCATTGAGTTTGCAAAAAAGTACGAACAGTGTACAGTAGAATATTGGAAACAGGTAATTTGGAGCGATGAGACAAAAGTCAATAGACTAGGCTCTGGTGGGTGCAAATGGGTCTGGAAGAAACAAGGGAAAAGGTGGCTAAAATCTCGAGAAATTGAAGGAACTGTCAAGCTCAGGGTAGGAAACCTGATGATATTGAGTTGTTTCATAGCTAAAGGTGTTGGATACTTGACCAGGATCGATGGTCTCAATGTTCAGCTATATGTGAGAACCCTACAAGACAAATTACTTGGTACAGTCAAGTACTATAGGTATTAAAAAGACAACATAGTGTTCCCAGCAGGACAGCATATGTCAAGATTGGCGAAGAAATGGTTCAAGGAACCTACTGCTGTTGTTATCCTCAGTAATGCTTGATATATAATCAGTGTGGAATTGACGGTCACTTTGTCCCTCACTACGTGCTACCTGTGACTGCCTATGCCGCTCGTGATGCTCCTTCATCTACTCACTGACCCTGTCTAAAAATAGCGCTACACTAATACACCCCTCCCGACATGTTTCGCCACATGCGTGGCTTCATCAGGGAAAGTGGGGTATAGGCCATATAAGGAGCATCACGGGCGGCATAGGCAGTCACGTAGTGAGGGACAAAGTGACCGGCAATTCCACACTGATTATATATCAGGCATTACTGAGGATAACAACAGCAGTTAACACACAGACAAGAGGAGCAGATTCAGACACAGACTAAAAATTGTGCATCCTTTATTGAAGAACAGTATGGAGACATTTTGCATAGAACAGGATAGGTTGCCTAGAACACTATAGATGCCAACATGTTTTGGACATAGAGGTACATTTATTAAGCACAGTCTTTTAGACACTGGTCCTAATAAAGCTCTAAGCTGATGGTGGATCTGACTAAGTTATCACTTTGGCGCATCCAGCACCAGTCTAAATGTTAGACAGCTCCCAAGCTGTCTTACATTAAGACCATTTTCTATGCCTAAAACAGATGCCCCACTCCCTTCCTCACCCAACATTTTAGAACTGGAGCAAGTGGGGTTAAGTCACAGATAGTGGCTCAACTGACAGTTGTGCTGCAACTTGCGTCTGAGATATGCCTAATTTAGTCATAGTTCAGCTTGGTAAATGACCCCCATAGTGTCCCCCCTCATAGAGGCCAGAATGTAAAGAAAGGAGGCAGTTATGCACTGCCACACTGAAACATAGCCCTAGATACAAAACCACAATATCCAGCAACCAAGTCACATCTATCTAATACAAAGCTTCCATTCCACAGAACAGAAGCAGCATGAGCAGCAGCTGACTGGCATTGGTTGCTAACGTCATGTCTACTTTTTGCAAATATCCCCAATGTTTATTGGTAGCTTCATCCAGTGGCTTATTAGTAAAAATATAATAGTAAAAATGATATTGCTCTAGCAAGTTCACAAACCCTAAGCTGTCTGATACATTCGATATTTACAATGGCACTTGTGGCCATCACCATGATACACTTTCAGGCTGTCCTCACTGGGCTCTCAGATATCTGTTGCTTCATCACGGGTTCTAAGAATGTAGACCTCTTCTGGTCATCTGCTTGGATTTTATCTGACTATACTTATTCCTTCATTAGGAGCCACTTACACCTTTGAGTCCATTTTTATAGTCTTTAGTGATTAAAAATATATGATGCTTCATAACAATTGATCAACTTGAAGAACAAAATAATTTATGATCATTGTTTCATTATAGATGTTTCTGCTGTGCTCACAGTCAGACACTGACTGGCCCACATGCTACAAATGAATCGCCCCAAGGCCAGTCCATGGACTTTTTGTATACTACAAATTACAACCCGTTTTCACATTCCCTAATAGCTCAGTGTGTTATTAGGTTTATTCCTGAGCAAAAAGTCACTGGTGCGTATCCAGGAGCAGCCATGAAGAAGATTTCCCAAGAAAAAAGAGACAGCGTCATCCAGCTCATCCATAGTGGTATCCAGCCATGAAAAGGACTATATTTCATCATGTGAGTGCCATGACGGTTGGAAGAATATGAAATGAAGTCCATCAACAAATCGG
Source organism: Bufo gargarizans (assembly GCF_014858855.1). Classification (NCBI taxonomy): domain Eukaryota; kingdom Metazoa; phylum Chordata; class Amphibia; order Anura; family Bufonidae; genus Bufo; species Bufo gargarizans. The sequence goes on from NC_058082.1 coordinate 624,137,919, forward strand.
CTCATCACAAGGTCTATCAGTTCTGGCACAACAAACACTACAGTAGAGGTGGCTCGTATGCTTCAGAACAGTGAGATCACAGATGTCCATGGAAGCACCATGCAACTTACATTACACAAGTCTGGAATGGTGGCCAGAAAAAAGGTGAAGAAGCCTTGACTTCAATATCATCATAAGACACAGCGGCTCGAGTTTGCAAAAAAGTATGAACAGCTGGCAGTAGAAAATTTAAAACAGGTACTTTGGAGCAATGAGACAAAAGTCAATAGACTAGGCTCTGATGCGTGCAAATGGGTCTGGAAGAAGCAAGGGAAAAGGGGGCTAAAAGCTTGAGAAATTGAAGGAACTGTCAAGTTTAGTGGAGGAAGCCTGATGATATTGGGGTGTTTCATAGTTAAGGTGACCAGGATCAATGGTCTCAATACTCAGCTCTATTTGAGTACCCTACAAGACAAATTACTTGGTACAGTCAAGAACTATGGGTATTAAAAAGACAACAAAGTGTTCCCAGCAAGACAGCATATGTCAAGATTGGCGAAGAAATGGTTCAATGGTTCAAGAAAAATAGAGGTGCTCAATTTGCCCCCACAGTCCCCAGATTTCAACTAAATCGGTAGAGTTGAAGAAAAAGCTATATTCATAACCAAGTGATTCGACAAAGTATGCACCAACATTGGGAATGTGTAGAAAAGACCTGAGAACAGATTTCGATTGAGACATGCTTGAATCTGATCGAGAGCATGCCCAGGGGGATTTAGGCAGTGTTGAAAGGCAAAGGTGGATTTACAAAATACTAAATAAATAATACAAATTTGAATTTAGAATTTCTGGAGCAAAACAGTAACAATGCAGCTAAATGACAAGATTCTGCATAACTATCATATGCAAAATAGTTGCAAGTCCAATTTATGCATGAGATAGCCAAGATGATTGTCTATAAAATGGTGGTAGTCTCACGTTCAAATATGTAGTGGATCATGAGATATGGAGCCTGAAAGTCAAAAGTTCAAAACATTGTTACTCTTTTGCTTGTCAGTGTAGACCGGCAGTATATAGCACCTCAACCAGCCTAAGTTCATAAAAAAAAAAAAAAAACCTGTAGAATATTTAAGAAGCTACTCAGTTTATTATTATGGACACATTCAAGTAGTTGGAATGACTTATAGATACAGAGACAGAATACCCAAACTTGCTGCAGAGACCCTATAATATAATAAAAAATTGGTGAATTTCACCCGAATATGTAACAGACAAATTAGTGAAATGTTTTTACCTGTCTACTAGGTATAGCAGTGGTGCAGCACTAACTAGGAGACTATACTGCAGGCTCCACTATTCAATGCAGTTAGTATAATTTATCGTATCTCACATCTCACATTCCCACTTTGTCTAAAAACTATTCACAGGCTGCCCCCAACATGTTTTGCCAATTCCATGGCATCCTCAGACTGCCCGAAACCCCTGAGGATGCCAAGGAACCGATCTCATAATGATGACCTATCCTGAGGAAAGGTCATCATTTTATTACTATCAAATAATAAAAAATAATATTCTTCAGATTGCTAGGTGGGTAATTTTTCTCTCCTCATAATGTTCCGGGTGAACAAAGTTCTGGCAGATGGTAGGGGATTGTTTATTTTTGTTTGTGCTTCTTTTTTTATGATTATCCAAAGAAGATGTATTGTGGATTACTTTTTGTCAGTGAGTGAAACTGAAACAAAAAAGTTCCATGGATATGCCTCCATCACTGCCCTGTAATGTGGAGATGAGGCCGCGCCTTGTGTATTGTCTACCTCATTCACAGAGACGTATGATTGTCCACACAATAATAGGGAGTGATCCTCATCTGGACATTAGACTCACAATGACTACTACTCCAGTCATTCAGATGATAATTTTGCTGGCCCAGATAACATTTCAGGGTTTTAGTGAAAAATAAAGCAAAAACAGAAATAACATTTACAAGCTATTCCACAGGACTGAGCACTATTACATTTGCACTTTACTTCTCACAATTTTTGGGAGTTGTTTTTGGCAACTTAGAAAAAAAACATGAAATTCATACTTTTTTAGAAGCATTTCTTTAGTGGGATTTTCTTTGTCACACACTTTTAGCAGTTTGACTGGGCAGTTTTTATTTTAAAGAGAAGCCAGTGGTATGACACCAGAAAAAAGCCAAATCTAGAGCATGCTGCATTCTGGAAGCGACATCATGGACATCACAAGAAATGTAGTGTACTTCATTATTATTTATCATCGTGTAGGTAACATTTGGACTCAGCTTTTTTGCCAACAACATGTTGCAGAAAACATATAATTAGATAAAAACACTATGGATGAAATTGGCCTAAGGCCTCATGTACACGTCCGTGGTTTGAGTCCTCATGATAACAACTCTATTTGGGGATCTGATGCAGATTCATTCACTTCAATTGGGTTCTCCACATCCACACATCCGTTCTGCGGCCCTGCAAAAAATATTTGATCACGTTCTATTTTTGTTTGTATCACGGACCAGGATAAGACTGTTTAATTGTGGGCCGGATGTTACATAAAACGTGGAAAACAAGCGACCAGAATCAGTTTTTTGCAGATCCGCCGTGGGCATGCTTCAGTTCTTGGTCAGTGATTTCCATAATTAATTTTGAGCCAAAACCAAGTGCGTCTTTAACCCTTTCATGACCAAGGGTCATTGATTCCCCAGCGTCCAGGTCAAAATTTGCAAATCTGACATGCGTCACTTTATGTGATAATTGCTTTGGAACACTTCTATTTTTCCAAGCTTTTCTGAGATTTTTTTCTCGTGACATATTGTACTTCATGATAGTCATAAATTTGAGTCAATATATTTCACCTTTATTTATGAAAAAATCCCAAATTTACCAAAAATATAGAAAAATTCACAATTTTTCAAATTTCAATTTCTCTGCTTCTAAAACAGAAAGTCATACCTAATAAAATATTTATTACTTAACATTTCCCATATGTCTACTTTATGTTGGCATCATTTTGGAAATGTAATTTTATTTTTTTAGAACGTTAAAAAGCTTAGAATTTTAAAAGTAATTCTTTAAATTTTAAAGAAATTTCCAAAACCCACTTTTTAAGGACCAGTTCAATTCTGAAGTCACTTTGTGGGGCTTACAAAGTGGAAACTCCCCATAAATTACACCATTGTACAAACTACACCCCTCAAGTTACTGAAAACTGATTTTACTAACTTTGTCAACCCCTTAGGTGTTCCACAAGAATTAAAGGAAAATGGAGATTAAATTTCTAAATTTCACTTTTTTGGTAGATTTTCCATTTTATTACATTTTTCTCTTTAACACATTGAGGGTTAACAGCCAAACAAAACTCAATATTTATTACCCTGATTCTGCGGTTTACAGAAACACCCTACATGTGGTCGTAAACTGATGTAAGGGCGTACGGCAGGGCGCAGAAGGAAAGGAATGCTGTATGATTTTTGAAAGGCAGATTTTGCTGGACTGGTTTTAATTCCAAACATTTTTTATTGAATTTTCATATTTCAAAAGTGCAAACACATGAGATAGCAGTTTACAATTGTCAATGTGTGCACGCATATCATCATATACATTGAACATAGTCATCTCAGAGGAACCTTAACATGAAAGTCCAGTATACAGTTGTCAATAAAGGCATGCATGTCATCTTAAAGAGAAAGCAGACGTACAAAAAAAAAATGGCAATTTACAGTTGTCAGTATAGGCATGAATGACGACTTAACAGTGCAGACCTATGAGGTAACAACTCACAATTGTCAGTTTAAGTACGGATGGCTTCTAATACAATATGCAAAATTATCACAGAAACGCCATACTATGAGAATTACGTTCACAATTATCAGTGCAGGCATACATGACATCTTGTATGTTTTACGACTTCTACTTGCACCCGAAGCCAAAAGTGATATATGCATTGTTATAACACATCAACCAAAATAGAGTAATAACAAGAAATAAAAGGGGGGGGGAAAGGGGGGAAAGGAGAGATAGGGATGGGGGAAGGTGAATGATTGCAGCACACGCTTCGACACCTCCCGAAATTTTTTTACCTCACTCTCTAAGACATTGAGGAAGAAGATGGATAAGCTACCTTAAGTGGATTGGATGCCTCTATATGTTACCCACGGGTCCCACACTTTTTGGAACATATGAGTGGATCTATTCTCCCAATCTGTTCCATTCTATATATATTGTCACATCTAATTTCCCAATTCCCCAATGGAGGGGGGAGTGTTTTCCGCCAATTAACTGCAACTAGTACTCTAGCTGCTGCCAGTAGTTGCGTGATGAGGCGTTTGGTAGCTACCGAACATTTTGTCTGGTCTAATAAGTTAAGTAAACAGATCTGTGGAGAAGGCTGCAAATTAGTCTTGCCTACCTTTGTGATAACTAAGCAGATCTGTTCCCAATACATTTTGATTATCTCACATTTCCACCATATATGTAGAAAGGTGCCTTTCCCTCTTTCACATCTCCAGCATCTCTCACTTACCTCGGGGTACATTTTATGTAAAACTTCCGGCGTGTAGTACCATCTGGTTAATATTTTAAAATAGTTTTCTTGCAACCGCACGCAAGTTGAAATCTTCGGGGTCAGTGAGAGACACCTGTGTAGGGACTTTTGATCTTTATCTAAGCCTAAATCCAATTCCCATTTCTGTAAATAAGGGTTAACATCCGGGCTTGTAAGTGCGAGTATCATAGAGTACAAAGTGGAGATTTTTTTTAACAGGTTCCTGTCTCTGAAGGACTAGTTTCTCAAACCTCGTTGGGTCCGACTTGTTTATAGGTGTAATTAGCTTTAAGTAATCCCTGACTTAAGATTTTTACAGAAAAGATAAACAGGAAACATTTTCCCCTCTATCCCACTCTTTTCTCAGTGTGCCCCATTCGTCTAAAACATCCACTATTGGCTTAGTGATAGCTTTAGCCTCTTCTGAGAGAGTTTGTATAAATTGCAGTGATGCATCTTGTAGGATATCCCTCAGTTGTGTCAAGGGGGAGAGTGTAGCAGTGAGAAAGTTATTTTTCATTTTTTGTCTCCATATCCGTGTCATATTTTTAGTAATAGGATTCCCAATATTTGTTTCATTAACACACTTGTCGTGTAGAAGTAAGGGTCGTATTGAAGACCGACTAATGGCAAACTCAGACTGAATATGAAGTCTATCCCCTTGATAGCGTAGCCACTCCAGACACCTCATCCCCTGAACCGCCAAGTAATATCCATAAAAATCTGGCATCCCCATACCTCCCCGTTTGACGGGTAAAGTAGTGTATTGTTTAGTAAGCCTGGGTTTCTTCTTGTTCCATAAAAACTTAGTGACTTTATTCTGGTAAAAAATGAGCGGGGTATAAAAATAGGAAGGGTTTGAAGAAGGTATAGAACTTTAGGTAATATAATAGTTTTGATAAGTGATCGTCTGCCAAACCATGATGTAAATGGTATCTCCCATGAGTCCAATGTACGTCTTATATCCTCGAAAACGCCTTGATAGTTTTCCTCGAATATCCGAGCAGGATCGGATGTAAGCTTAATGCCCAGAAACTTAAGGCTTGAAGGCTTCTTTTACAATATTCATCTGACAGGGTAGATCATGTGCTATTTTTATAGATCAGGTTGTTACGGACGCAATGATATCAAATATGTCTAATTTCATTGTTTGTTTGTTTCAGTTTTACATAATAAAGCATTTTTCAAAAAGAAATTATGTTTTTGTGTGTCCATTTTCTGAACGCCATATGCATTTTATTTTTCTGACAATCGTCTAGTGCAGGGGCTCGTTTTTTGCAGAAAGAGTTGAGGTTTTTATTGGTACCATTTTTGGGTACATAGGATTTTTTTTATTATTCATTATTACACTTTATGGGGCAAGGTGAACAAAAAATTGGCTGTTTTGGAACTGTTTTTATTTATTTATTTTTACAGCATTTATCTGAGGGGTTAGGTTATGTGACAGTTTTATAGAGCAGATCGTTACGGACGTGGCAATACCTAATATGCATACTTTTTCTTTTTTTTTTGTATAAACAATTTTTATTGTTTTTGTTTTTTTAAAAATTAATAGATTGTACATTACAGAAAAGGTATATCATGGAGCAATAAAAATAGCCATAATGCACAGTCTGTAGTAACAAACATTACATACGTATGTAGATACAGTGTTTTTCTCATTCACATATAATGTAATGTGCATAGAAACAAAACCTAAGAACGACGGAATACTTAGGTTGAGAACATAACCGTACCCAGTCAAGTGAAGTTCCTGTATTTTTTCCAGAAAGACCATATATTGAGAAATGTATTTCTGGTTTTCAATTCCCAATGTGAGAGTTCCTCAAGACGATAAAATTGATCGACCTTAGCTATCCATTGATCTATGGTGGGTATGTCCGAGCTACGCCAGTTCACGGGGACAAGATGCATACTTTTTCTTATTCATTTAAGTTTTACACAATAATAGCATTTCTGAAACCCAAAAAATGATGTTTTAGTGTCTCCATAGTCTGAGAGCCATAGCTTTTTTATTTTTTTGGCAATTGTCTTAAATAGGATATCATTTTTTTTGCAGGATGAGGTGACGGTTTGATTGGTACTATTTTGGGGGTCATAAGCCTTTTTGATCACTTGCTGTGCACTTTTTGTGATGTAAGGTGACAAAAATGGCTTTTTTGGCACAGTTTTTTTTTTTTAATGGTGTTCCCCTGACAGGTTAGGTCATGTGATATTTTTATCGAGCAAGTTATTACGGATACGGCAATACCTAATATATACACTTTTTTTTATTTATTTCACTTTAACACAATAATAGCATATTTGAAATAAAAAAAAATATGTTTTAGTGTTTCAATGTTCTAAGAACTATAGTTTTTTTAATTTTTTGAGTGATTTTCCTATGTAGGGTCTCATTTTTTGCGGAATGAGGTATCAGTTTTATTGGTACCATTTTGTTTGATATACACCTTTTTGATTGCTTGGTGATGCACTTTTTGTGATGTAAGGTGACAAAAATGGCTTTTTTTACACAGGTTTTTTTTTATGGTGTTTATCGGACGGGGTCTATCATGTGATATATTTATCAAGTCCCTCTTGGATCTTGAAGATCCAGTGGGGCTGATGGCTGTATTATACTTTGCAATGCTCTTGCATTGCAAAGTATAATACTATCAGATGTCCTGTAGGTGGCAACACTGGACGCTTTTGCAAGGCGTCCGGTTGCCACGGCAACCATCGGGCGCTGCTATCGCAGCGCAGAAGCCCCGATGGTGGAGAGAGGGAGCCCCCTCCCTCTATTAACCCCATGGATGCTGCTGCCGCGGCATCTAAGAGGTTACAGCAGTGGGACCGCACCGCATCGGGGGCAGAGGGCAGGGGGCCGCGCTGGAAAGGGGGAGAGGGAAGGTACGGGCAGCATTGAGGAAGGCAGCACAAATGGGGGCAGGAGGAATGTATGGGTCGGGGAGGGGGTGGACCGCATCAGGGCAGGCTGCATGAATATGGATGGAAGCGGGGAGAACTGCATCAGGGGCAGGCGGGGGGCACAAGGGGGGGCTTGGAGGCACACAGGAAGGGGACACAGATTGCGGGGCACGAGGACACTACTTGATTTCAGGCTCTGATCTGCAGAGTGCAGATAAGAGCCTGGTACAGGCATATTTTAACTGCCGCGATCCGATTGGTTAGTCTGCATAGACTAACCAGTCGGATCGATTGCCGGCAAGGGACCACTCTGATTGGAACCTTGCCGGCATTACTTAACTGTGTGCTGTCCGTGACAGCAGCAGGACAGGGGCAGAAGCTTTAATCCAAGCCTTTGCAGCGCTTGGATTAATGAGCTGCCTGACGTATATACACGTGCTAGCTGCACGGGGCATGTGCAAATAGCACGTATATAGACGGATTGCAGTCGGGAAGGGGTTAAACACTGAACAAGCGCAGGTCTGTCTCTTATACTTTATCTCTGTGTAGGCTTCACTCCTGGTTTTAGCTCACAATTCAGATGGGTGTATGCTGTCCGCTTAAATGAGGATCCATTTTTTTTTGCGGACAATTCAGTATGTTCACAATAAAAGGGATTGCATTTCATATTTCTGTGGACCCATAGACTTCAATGGGGCCACATCTTGATTTTCACTGTCAAGTATAGAATATGTTTTATTTATTTTGTGGAGCCGTGGAACAGAAGAAAAGGGCCACATTGAAGTAAATGCAACATACGGCCGTCTGAATGAGCCCTTAGTGATAAACGAAGTTTACAAAAACTCAATTCAGCTGCTTCAATAAATTTCACAAAAACATTTCCTTCATGATGGATTACTTAGTCACAAATTGAATTTCTTTGTAAGTAGCGGGCACAATGACTGAGAAAGTCAATTGTGCCCCTCCCCCGTCCCCATCATTGAATCCCTCAGATTCCACGTTCATGCGACATCTGAGATGAAAAATTAGAGCTTTCAGGGGTTAATCATTTAAAAAAAATACTCATCTTATCCATTTGAGCTCCAAATGGCCGCCATGATCATCATGATTGAAGATTTTGTGCAAAATCTCATGCACAGGGATGTATGATGTCACCATGCCAACCAGCGTGATCACGTCATACGTCACCACGCACAAGATTTTGCCCCGGATGTTCAATCAAGATGGTTGTGGTGGCCTCTTCGCGCTCAAATGGATGAGGTATGATATTTTTTTTATCGCCATTTCAGGGAAAATTGAATTGTTACCATAAAGCATGAGGAATTTTGTCTTTGCGGCCTATTCACAATCACTAATGGAAATCACTGACCAAAACACTGACGAGTCAATGAGGCATTACTGATTTAATGATGTCTTTTCAACTACAATTTTGGTGCTGTTTTTGCAGTAAAAACATCAACTTGAAATGCTACCTGTAAGTCTATGGGACTTCACGGTATTAGCAAAGTGTATAAGATCATAATATCATGTATAGGGATGAGCTAACCCGAACTTCATTTTCGTAAAAGTCCGGGTTCGGGTTCGGTGTTCGTCGCTTTCTTGGCGCTTTTTGAAAGGCTGCAAAGCAGCCAATCAACAAGCGTCATACTACTTGCCCCAAGAGGCCATCACAGCCATGCCTACTATTGGCATGGCTGTGATTGGCCAGTGCAGCATGTGACCCAGCCTCTATTTAAGCTGGAGTCATATAGCGCCGCACGTCACTCTGCTCTGATCAGTGTAGGGAGAGGATGCAGCTGCTGTTAGGGTGAGATTAGACAGGGATTTACTCAGCAAAAACACTTAATGTAGTGATCGATCTACAGCTGTGAACAATTCAACTTCTGCTAGTTAATTGCTCACTGTTTTTAGGCTGCCCAGAGCGTTTTTCAGTCACTTTTTTCTGGGGTGATCGGCGGCCATTCTGTGTCTTGTGGTGCGCCAGCACAAGCTGTCACCAAGTCCATTTAACCAACAATAGTGTGTTATTTTTTATTTTTTTTGCTATATCCTATATCAGGGGCTTGGCTGTGCTTGCTATTTTATTGAGGTGTGAAATACAATTGCCAAAATAGCAGTACCCTAAATCTGGTGTTTCAGCTGTGGCTAGCCAATTGTAATACTGTCTGCTGTCTGGCAAAGGATATATTTTTTTCTTGGTTGAAATACAATTCCCAACTTAGCAATTCCCTAAATCAGTGGTTTCTGCTGTATCAGGCCAAGTTTAAATCGATCCATAAAAGGGTATATTAGATTGAAGGTGCGGATAGTGTCATTCTCAATAACTTCACACGTTACTGTGCATTTCCAATTTTAATTCTGTCTGTAAACGTATACCTGTCATCCAGCGCCTAAATACTAGGCCTACAATTTATATTCAGCTAAATCTGTCGTTACTGCTGTGCCTGTATTAGTGTAATACGGTACCTAAATAGATAGCCAGATAGTGTTAGGTGTCTGTAAAAAAAGGTCTGAATTTGAATTCAATACATTGGGCCAAATCATTTTTTTCTTATTGTGGTGAACGGTAACAATGAGGAAAACATGTAGTAAGGGACGCGGACGCGGACATGGTCGTGGTGGTGTTAGTGGACCCTCTGGTGCTGGGAGAGGACGTGGCCATTCTGCCACAGCCACACGTCCTAGTGTACCAACTACCTCAGGTCCCAGTAGCCGCCAGAATTTACAGCGATATTTGGTGGGGCCCAATGCTGTTCTAAGGATGGTAAGGCCTGAGCAGGTACAGACATTAGTCAATTGGGTGGCCGACAGTGGATCCAGCACGTTCACATTATCTCCCACGCAGTCTTATGCAGAAAGCACACAGATGGCACCTGAAAACCAAGCCCATCAGTCTGTCACATTACCCCCATGCATATCAGGGAAACTGTCTGAGCCTCAAGTTATGCAGCAGTCTCTTATGCTGTTTGAAGACTCTGCTGGCAGGGTTTCCCAAGGGCATCCACCTAGCCCTTCCCCAGCGGTGGAAGACATAGAATGCACTGACGCACAACCATTTATGTTTCCTGATGATGAGGACATGGGAATACCACCTCAGCATGTCTCTGATGATGACAAAACATAGGTGCCAACTGCTGCTTGTTTCTGCAGTGTGCAGACTGAACAGGAGGTCAGGGAGGAAGACTGGGTGGAAGACGATGCAGGGAACGATGAGGTCCTAGACCCCACATGGAATGAAGGTCGTGCCACTGACTTTCACGGTTCGGAGGAAGAGGCAGTGGTGAGACCGAGCCAACAGCGTAGCAAAAGAGGGAGCAGGGGGCAAAAGCAGAACACCCGCCGCCAAGAGACTCCGCCTGCTACAGACCGCCGCCATCTGGGACCGAGCACCCCAAAGGCAGCTTCAAGGAGTTCCCTGGCATGGCACTTCTTCAAACAATGTGATGACGACAAGACCCGAGTGGTTTGCACGCTGTGCCATCAGAGCCTGAAGCGAGGCATTAACCTTCTGAACCTTAGCACAACTTGCATGACCAGGCACCTGCATGCAAAGCATGAACTGCAGTGGAGTAAACACCTTAAAAACAAGGAACTCACTCAGGCTCCCCCTGCTACCTCTTCTGCTGCTGCCGCCTTAGCCTCTTCCTCCGCCTCTGGAGGAACGTTGGCACCTGCCGCCCAGCAAACAGGGGATGTACCACCAACACCACCACCTCCGTCACCAAGCATCTCAACCATGTCACACGCCAGCGTTCAGCTCTCCATCTCACAAACATTTGAGAGAAAGTGTAAATTCCCATCTAGCCACCCTCGATCCCTGGCCCTGAATGCCAGCATTTCTAAGCTACTGGCCTATGAAATGCTGTCATTTAGGCTGGTGGACATAGACAGCTTCAAACAGCTCATGTCGCTTGCTGTCCCACATTATGTTGTTCCCAGTCGTCAGTACTTCTCCAAGAGAGCCGTGCCTTCCCTGCACAACCAAGTATCCGATAAACTCAAGTGTGCACTGCGCAACACCATCTGTGGCAAGGTCCACCTAACCACAGATACGTGGACCAGTAAGCACGGCCAGGGACGCTATATCTCCCTAACTACACACTGGGTGAATGTAGTGGCGGCTGGGCCCCAGGCGGAAAGCTGTTTGGCGCATGTCCTTCCGCCTCCAAGGATCGCAGGGCAACATTCTTTGCCTCCTGTTGCCTCCTCCTCCTACTCGGCTTCCTCCTCCTCTTCTTCCATCTGCTCATCCAGTCAGCCACACACCTTCACCACCAACTTCAGCACAGCCCGCGGTAAACGTCAGCAGGCCATTCTGTAACTCATATGTTTGGGGGACAGGCCCCACACCGCACAGGAGTTGTGGCGGGGTATAGAACAACAGACCGACGAGTGGTTGCTGCCGGTGAGCCTCAAGCCCGGCCTGGTGGTGTGCGATAATGGGCGAAATCTCGTTGCAGCTCTGGGACTAGCCGCTTGGACGCACATCCCTTACCTGGCGCATGTGCTGAATTTGGTGCTGCAGATGTTCATTCACAACTACCCCGACATGTCAGAGCTGCTGCATAAAGTGAGGGCCGTCTGTTCGCGCTTCCGGTGTTCACATCCTGCCGCTGCTCGCCTGTCTGCGCTACAGCGTAACTTCGGCCTTCCTGCTCACCGCCTCAAATGCGACATGCCCACCAGGTGGAACTCCACCTTGCACATGCTGGACAGACTGTGCGAGCAGCAGCAGGCCATAGTGGAGTTTCAGCTGCAGCACGCACGGGTCAGTTGCACTGCGGAACAGCATCACTTCACCACCAATGACTGGGCCTCCATGCAAGACCTGTGTGCCCTGTTGCGCTGTTTCGAGTACTCCATCAACATGGCCAGTGGCGATGACGCCGTTATCAGCGTTACAATACCACTTCTATGTCTCCTTGAGAAAACACTTATGGCGATGATGGAAGAGGAGATGGCCCAGAAGGAGGAAGAGGGGTCATTTTTAGCACTTTCAGGCAGTCTCTTCGAAGTGACTCAGAGGGAGGTTTTTTGCAACAGCAGAGGCCAGTTACAAATGTGGCCAGCCAGGGCCCACTACTGGAGGATGAGGAGGACGAGGATGAGGAGGAGGTGGAGGAGGATGAGGATGAAGCATGTTCACAGCGGGGTGGCATCCAACGCAGCTCAGGCCCATCACTGGTGCGTGGCTGGGGGGAAACGCAGGACGATGACGATACGCCTCCCACAGAGGACAGCTTGTACTTACCTCTGGGCAGCCTGGCTCACATGAGCGACTACATGCTGCAGTGCCTGCGCAATGACAGCAGAGTTGCCCACATTTTAACATGTGCGGACTACTGGGTTGCCACCCTGCTGGATCCTCGGTACAAAGACAATGTGCCCACCTTACTTCCTGCACTGGCGCGTGATATGAAGAAGCACAAGTACAAGCGCACATTGGTAGACGCGCTACTGAGAGCATTCCCAAATGTCACAGGGGAACAAGTGGAAGCCCAAAGCGAAGGCAGAGGAGGAGCAAGAGGTCGCCAACGCAGCTGTGTCACTGCCAGCTCCTTTGAGGGCAGGGTTAGCATGGCAGAGATGTGGAAAAGTTTTGTCAACACGCCACAGCTAACTGCACCACCACCTGATACGGAACGTGTTAGCAGGAGGCAACATTTCACTAACATGGTGGAACAGTACGTGTGCACACCTCTCCATGCACTGACTGATGGTTCGGCCCCATTCAACTTCTGGGTCTCCAAATTGTCCACGTGGCCAGAGCTAGCCTTTTATGCCTTGGAGGTGCTGGCCTGCCCGGCGGCCAGCGTTTCGTCTGAACGTGTATTCAGCACGGCAGGGGGCATTGTTACAGACAAACGCAGCCGTCTGTCTACAGCCAATGTGGACAAGCTGACGTTCATAAAAATGAACCAGGCATGGATCCCACAGGACCTGTCCATCCCTTGTGCAGATTAGACATTAACTACCTCCCCTTTACCATATATTATTGTACTCCAGGGCACTTCCTCATTCAATCCTATTTTTATTTTTTTCATTTTACCATTATATTGCGGGGCAACCCAAAGTTGAATGAACCTCTCCTCTGTCTGGGTGCCGGGGCCTAAAAATATCTGACAGTGGCCTGTTCCTGTTTTGGCTGACGTGAAACCTGATTCTCTGCTATGACATGAAGCCTGATTCTCTGCTATGGGACCTCTCTCCTCTGTCTGGGTGCCGGGGCCTAAATATCTGACAATGGACTGTTCCAGTTTTGGCTGACGTGACGCCTGATTCTCTGCTATGACATGAAACCTGATTCTCTGCTGACATGAAGCCTGAATCTCTGCTATGGGACCTCTCTCCTCTGTCTGGGTGCCGGGGCCTAAATATCTGACAATGGACTGTTCAAGTTTTGGCTGACGTGAAGCCTGATTCTCTGCTATGACATGAAGCCTGATTCTCTGCTGACATGAATCCTGAATCTCTGCTATGGGACCTCTCTCCTCTGTTTGGGTGCCGGGGCCTAAATATCTGACAATGGCCTGTTCCAGTGGTGGGTGACGTGAAGCCTGATTCTCTGCTATGACATGAAGCCTGATTCTCTGCTATGACATGAAGCCTGATTCTCTGCTATGGGACCTCTCTCCTCTGTCTGGGTGACGGGGCCAAAATATCTGACAATGGACTGTTCCAGTTTTGGCTGACGTGAGGCCTGATTCTCTGCTATGACATGAAGCCTGATTCTGTGCTATGGGACCTCTCTCCTCTGTCTGGGTGCCGGGGACTAAATATCTGACAATGGACTGTTCAAGTTTTGGCTGATGTGAAGCCTGATTCTCTTCTATGACATGAAGCCTGATTCTCTGCTATGGGACCTCTCTCCTCTGTCTGGGTGCCAGGGCCTAAATATCTGACAATGGCCTGTTCCAGTGGTGGGTGACGTGAAGCCTGATTCTCTGCTTTGACATGAAGCCTGATTCTCTGCTATTGGACCTCTCTCCTCTGTCAGGGTGCCAGGGCCAAAATATCTGACAATGGCCTGTTCCAGTGGTGGGTGACGTGAAGCCCGATTCTCTGCTATGACATGAAGCCTGATTCTCTGCAATGGGACCTCTCTCCTCTGTCTGGGTGCCGGGGTCTAAATATCTGACAGTGGCCTGTTCCAGTGGTGGGTGATATGAAGCCTGATTCTCTGCTATGGGACCTCTCTCCAATTGATATTGGTTAATTTTTATTTATTTTAATTTTATTTTAATTCATTTCCCTATCCACGTTTGTTTGCAGGGGATTTAACTACATTTTGCTTCCTTTTGCAGCCCTCTAGCCCTTTCCTGGGCTATTTTACAGCCTTTTTAGTGACTAAAAGTTCAGGTCCCCATTGACTTTAATGGAGTTCGGGTTCGGGGCGAAGTTCGGGTCGGGTTCGGATCCCGAACACGAACATTTCCGGGAAGTTCGGCCGAACTACTCGAACCCGAACATCCAGGTGTTCGCTCAACTCTAATCATGTACACTGTCATGTGGAGATCTTTTTTCTTTATGAAAATTGACCTGCATTGCAATTTTCTAATTTAATAACTTTATATATTACATATCTCTATGTATCGATGGACTGACTGTCCTAATCTTTGCTGTATTTATATTTACACAGTTTATTTATCAATAAATATTTTCTTTTTTTTTTTTATATTTTCTTTTTTTTATTGTTTTCAATTTTTCAGCGCACAGACATTTCCAATAAGTAAAGTATACAACAATCCATGTGACATAAACAGAAGCGACAATGACATATTTCAAGATGTCACAGATACATTTAACATGAGGGCGATTAAGCCCAACAAGACAGGCATTGGCAAAAGAATAAAAGGGTCAAAGAAACCTTGTTATTATGTCAGACTAAATCCGGTCTCATGGGTACCCAAGTCAGGGGTCCGTGGTGAGAGCGAATAATTAGGAGGGGGGGAGAGGATATGTTAGTATGAATAAATAGATCTCAATCCTAGGAGGGACGGGGGAGATATGGCAGTAAAAGGTTGCCGTTAAGCCCAGTACCTAAGGAAAGTGTCTATATTGCTTCCAAGGTAACCACGTTTTGATGAAAGAAGGTCTGGAATGCGACTCCCAGTGTGAAATCTCCTCTAGTCTGTAAATCTGGTCAACCTTGTTGGACCAGTGTTCAATGCTGGGGACATCTGAGGATAACCAGAGGGTTGGTAAGAGTAATCTTGCTGCTGCTAATAGGAGGGTAAAAAGAGCTTTTTTTAACCCCTTAAGGACCGGGCTCATTTTCACCTTAAGGACCAGGCCATTTTTTGCAAATCTGACCAGTGTCACTTTAAGTGCTGATAACTTTAAAACACTTTGACTTATCCAGGCCATTCTGAGATTGTTTTTTCGTCACATATTGTACTTCATGACACTGGTAAAATAAAGTCAAAAAAATGAATTTTTTTGCATAATAAAATACCTAATTTACCAAAAATTTAGAAAAATTTGCAAATTTCAAAGTTTCAGTTTCTCTACTTCTGTAACACATAGTAATACCCCCAAAAATTGTGATGACTTAACATTCCCCATATGTCTACTTCATGTTTGAATTATTTTGGGAATGATATTTTATTTTTTGGGGATGTTACAAGGCTTAGAAGTTTAGAAGCAAATCTTGAAATTTTTCAGAAATTTACAAAAACCCAATTTTTAGGGACTACTACAGCTCTGAAGTCACTTTACGAGGCTTACATAATAGAAACCGCCCAAAAATGACCCCATTCTATAAACAAATAAAGAAAGAAATCCACAGCACTCCTCAGTTCTGGTGAATAAGCTGGTTACTTTATTGGTAACAGCAGCATTGGAATAGCAACGTTTCAACCATCTCTGGTCTTTATCAAGCTATGAAATCATATAGTGTCATGTGCCTTTAAATAGTGGTTCACTGGGTGTGTCTCCCATTAACAGGACAACAAAAATCAACATGTGGAAAAACTTCAGTATTAGGGTTCAGCCTATCAGGTGGCTGAGTGTAGTCAATTGAATCATTAACTTATCATTTATACATAGAATCACATAATACTTACTGATGGGGGAGGAACCATGTGAAAACCGCGCTCAGTCAGGAGGTGAATTGGCGCCAAAAACCGGCATGTTCCGATTCCATATGCGCCTGCGCCGAGTCCCCACAGCCACAGGGGGAGGGATTCTAAGGCGGCCAATAGAAAAATCGGGTGCCCGTGACGTCTGCTGTTGCCGGGGGCGGGGGGCAGATCCCAATGAAGGGAATGTCCTCCGGCCGCGGCGCCAATCAGGGCACAGGCACCAATGACGTCTATTGTTGCTAGGGAGAGTCGGCAGTCTCGAGCAGAGCCCGGATCGCTTCCCCTTCACAGCAACTGCAAATGTCATACATACATGCAACTGGGGGAGAACCGGGGGGAGCATCTTCAGCCTGTGGGTCCCATCTGGCTGGGATTGTTGTTTAGACAATTCCAGCTGTCACTTGGGTGTCTGTACTAGGCCGTAGCCCCTACATGGACGTGGTCAACACTAGGTTAGCCATCAGTCCCTAGAGCAGGGGCCACAGTCTGATATTCATACATCCCCTATCTGTATACAGAATAAACCACAGAATTCCTTGAGTGTGTTCATTCTGTGACAGGGGTTGTTTAACATGGTAGTGTCCCCCCGGCCGCTCATTATTCAGATGGCGACCGGGGGCGACACCACCCTGTTCATACATACTCATTAAAGGGCTGCTAATGCATCAGACTTACCCCCGCGGTTCCCGTATAGCCGCTGAAGAGGTATGGCAGTACTAGAGGTCTTGGTCATTGTGGAATCTGTGTAGGCGCAGCTGGAGTGGTAGTCGGATGAAGAAACTAATAAGACCTGGTTTCACATGGAGGACCCCCTGTAAGATAAAGGTGGAAAAAGTGACTGAAGTGATTAAAATAAACACAACAATTGTCTATTGTTGGGCACTCTACTTATGATAAAATCGTCCGTAGCAAAGTCATGAATAGAGATTGGGCAGGACATAACCTGGGGAAAAAATATATTAATGTAAGAAGATGCTCAAATTAAAGTCCCTATTGAGTCCCTTCGGTTCCAGCGTATCAAGTCTATGGATCCATTTTAGTTCTAATTTCTTAAGTAGGGTCTCTCGGTCCCCACCTCTCCTCAGTTGTGGGACTCCATCAATGACTTGGAATCTCAATTGTGAGATATTATGTCCGGTTTTTACAAAATGTTCTGGTACAGGTAGTTCAAGGACGTGTTTGCGTATCTTGGATTTGTGTTGCGTAAGTCTTTTTTTGATCTCCTGTGTGGTCTCGCCCACATATAGCAGTCCGCAGGGACATTGTAGAATATAGATGACAAATGACGAGTTGCATGTGTATAGCTGTTTGATGCGGTATCTAGTACCTGTCCGGGGGTGTACAAATGTATTACCTTTCATCATGCTGTTGCAATGGCAACATCCTAGACAAGGGAAGCTGCCTGTTCTTTTATTCTGTTGTTTTGGGATATGTGCATCTGCATGTACTAACCTATCTCGTAGATTCGTTCCCCTTTTGTAGGAAAGTAGGGGTGGATTCTGGAACTCAGGAGTTTCTGGGAAAGCCTGGGTTAAGAGTTTCCAGTTCTTTTTAATGATGGAAGAGATTTGGTTGCTCAGGGGGGTATATGTAGACACAAATGGGATTTTTTTAAGTTGTTCTCTAGGTTTTCTTTTTTCAATCAGTTCCCGTCTGGACATACACTGCACTCTGTCTTTGTGTTTTTGGACCAGTTTAGGGGGATACCCTCTCTCCGTGAATTTTTGTGTCATTTCTTTTAATCGGGTATGTGTATTCTGTTCTTTACTCACTATCCTCCTAACCCGTAGGAATTGGCTATATGGGAGAGACTTTACCATTCCGCGTGTGTGTGCACTGTCAAAACGCAGGAGGTTGTTTCTGTCAGTTTCCTTGCGGAATAGATCTGTTTGTAAAGTAGTGTTTTCAGTATACACCCTCACGTCCAGGAATTGGAGTTGTTCAGTTGAGTATACTTTTGTAAATTGCAATTCCTGGTGTATCCCATTGAGGTAGTCATTGAATCTCTGCAATTGTAGTATGGTTCCTGTCCAGATGAAGAAGATATCATCGATATATCTCATCCAGCCTCTCACATACTGGAAGAAGCTGGATGGATATATGTGGGCCTCCTCAAAGTCTGCCATATACATATTTGCGTAGGCTGGCGCCACATTCGAACCCATTGCGGTTCCTCTGCACTGGACATAGAAATCCTCTTTAAACAAAAAGTAATTACAAGTTAGTACTACTTCCAAAAGGGAGAGAATCAATTGTACCTTCTGTGGTGTGTAGTTGGAATGGTCGAGTCTGCGTTGTACTGCTTCTAGTCCTTTCTGGTGTTCTATGCTGGTGTATAGACTCACCACGTCAAATGAGACCAATAGATTACCTTCTGTGTATTCAAGTTCCTCTAGTTTAAGGAGAAAATGGGAGGTGTCTCTGACAAAGGAGGTGGCCGTGGTTGCAAATTCCTGGAGTACCTTGTCTAAAAAGACAGCTATTGGTGAAAAGATTGAATTTATCCCTGACACAATCGGGCGTCCCGGTGGGTTGGTTCTATCCTTATGTATTTTTGGTAGGATGTAGAGAACCGGTGTGGTGGGGTGTGTCGCAATCAAGTAATCATGGAGGGATCTGTCAATAATATCGGCAGCAAATGCATCGTCAATTAGTAATTTGATTCTCTGCATAAAATCAAATTTGGGATCGTGGTCGACTTTTCGGTATACTAGAGTGTCATTAAGCTGTCGTGTGACCTCCAGTTCGTATTTCGCAGTGTCCATGATGACTATGGCACCCCCCTTATCGGCCGGTTTGATGGTAATATCTTTCATATTGCTCAGTTGTTCTAAGGTCTCCCTCTCATCTTTTGTTAGATTTGATTTAGATTTAAGGTGTGGGGTTTGGGCCCTAAGTTTTGCCATATCTTTTTGTACTAGGGCTATGTATGCCTCGATCACATTATTGTTCGGGGGTGGACTGAAGGTGCTCCTAGTGGGTAAATTGAGATTTTTATGTGTCATTATATCATTGTTACTGGGCTGGGCCGTCTTTATCATGTCCCCCTGTGGTTGATCCATGAAGTGGGCTTTGAGTCTAAGTCGCCTGAAGAAGGCGAACAGGTCCACTTCATAGTTAAACCAGTCAATTTGTGTCGTGGGGCAGTATGACAGTCCCCTTTGAAGGAGAGAGAGTTCTGAGTCAGAAAACGTATGTGATGATATATTTACCACCAGTGTGTCCCTCATGTCTTTTTCAGGAAGAAGTCCTTTGGTATATTCGTTTGTCCAGAGGTAGTCGGACCCACAGGTGGCTTCCTGGATCTGGTTACCCTGGTTTTTCCTCCATCGTCTGTGTTTTCGTCCCCCCCTCCTCTGTCGGTATTGCTTGTGCCTTGTCCTAAAAAATGAATGTCGTCGCTGAGATCCTCTGAAGACTCTGTAGCTGTATTTCCAGCGTCTCTCCTCTTATTATTCGGACGCCGGGGTCTGGGTTTTGTTCTTGGTTGACTTCTCTGTCGTCCATCTGGTTGTTTCCTATATACATTGCCTTTGGTATAGTCGTCCATGTCTCTATGCCACTTCTGTCTTTTGGTAGTCTCAATGTTGTTACGATATTTTAGCAGGTCAGAGTCGAGTTTATCTTTAAGGGCTGAAGCTTCCGCTTTAGGCAATAATGATCCTATTTGGTCTTCAAGCCTGTCAATCTCTTTTCTATGTTCCTGGATTTCGATCTGGAGATATTCCATATTGAGCAGCATAATATCCATGGAGTATCGGTTGGAGATATGTTCAAATTTGGCACAGAAGTCACTATTATTTGGTAATAGAATAGGTCTAAGGTGTGATCTAAGTCCTCTGGGGATACGCTCAGCTCTATAGTATTCCCGTAGTGTTGAGAGATGTAGTTCATGAGAGATGCTTAGTTTTTTCTTTTGTTCAAGTTTACGCTTCAGGAGGTCCGTAGTTGGTGTATTCAAAAAGGAAGTTTCTTCTGTAGTGTTCCCCAGTATCCGTGCCACTTCTTCTCTAGTGTAGACTGAGCTACCAGCTGCTGTCATTTTGAAGAGAATTTAGAGAAAAAAATCTTTCCAAGATAAGGAAAAATAAGGTCCGTTTTTTCTGTGTGCTCGCTTAAAAAGCCACGCAAGTAAAAAAGAGGGTTAAGCAGCACTCCAGGTCCCAATATAGGGACAGTTGCCAATAGAAACCTGAATAGGTTGGTGCTCGCGGATCAGGATCCTGGCTAGGGGTCCCATAGGTGTACAAATAAAGAAAGAAATCCACAGCACTCCTCAGTTCTGGTGAATAAGCTGGTTACTTTATTGGTAACAGCAGCATTGGAATAGCAACGTTTCAACCATCTCTGGTCTTTATCAAGCTATGAAATCATATAGTGTCATGTGCCTTTAAATAGTGGTTCACTGGGTGTGTCTCCCATTAACAGGACAACAAAAATCAACATGTGGAAAAACTTCAGTAGTTAGGGTTCAGCCTATCAGGTGGCTGAGTGTAGTCAATTGAATCATTAACTTATCATTTATACATAGAATCACATAATACTTACTGATGGGGGAGGAACCATGTGAAAACCGCGCTCAGTCAGGAGGTGAATTGGCGCCAAAAACCGGCATGTTCCGATTCCATATGCGCCTGCGCCGAGTCCCCACAGCCACAGGGGGAGGGATTCTAAGGCGGCCAATAGAAAAATCGGGTGCCCGTGACGTCTGCTGTTGCCGGGGGCGGGGGGCAGATCCCAAGTGAAGGGAATGTCCTCCGGCCGCGGCGCCAATCAGGGCACAGGCACCAATGACGTCTATTGTTGCTAGGGAGAGTCGGCAGTCTCGAGCAGAGCCCGGATCGCTTCCCCTTCACAGCAACTGCAAATGTCATACATACATGCAACTGGGGGAGAACCGGGGGGAGCATCTTCAGCCTGTGGGTCCCATCTGGCTGGGATTGTTGTTTAGACAATTCCAGCTGTCACTTGGGTGTCTGTACTAGGCCGTAGCCCCTACATGGACGTGGTCAACACTAGGTTAGCCATCAGTCCCTAGAGCAGGGGCCACAGTCTGATATTCATACATCCCCTATCTGTATACAGAATAAACCACAGAATTCCTTGAGTGTGTTCATTCTGTGACAGGGGTTGTTTAACATGGTAGTGTCCCCCCGGCCGCTCATTATTCAGATGGCGACCGGGGGCGACACCACCCTGTTCATACATACTCATTAAAGGGCTGCTAATGCATCAGACTTACCCCCGCGGTTCCCGTATAGCCGCTGAAGAGGTATGGCAGTACTAGAGGTCTTGGTCATTGTGGAATCTGTGTAGGCGCAGCTGGAGTGGTAGTCGGATGAAGAAACTAATAAGACCTGGTTTCACATGGAGGACCCCCTGTAAGATAAAGGTGGAAAAGTGACTGAAGTGATTAAAATAAACACAACAATTGTCTATTGTTGGGCACTCTACTTATGATAAAATCGTCCGTAGCAAAGTCATGAATAGAGATTGGGCAGGACATAACCTGGGGAAAAAATATATTAATGTAAGAAGATGCTCAAATTAAAGTCCCTATTGAGTCCCTTCGGGCACCCGATTTTTCTATTGGCCGCCTTAGAATCCCTCCCCCTGTGGCTGTGGGGACTCGGCGCAGGCGCATATGGAATCGGAACATGCCGGTTTTTGGCGCCAATTCACCTCCTGACTGAGCGCGGTTTTCACATGGTTCCTCCCCCATCAGTAAGTATTATGTGATTCTATGTATAAATGATAAGTTAATGATTCAATTGACTACACTCAGCCACCTGATAGGCTGAACCCTAATACTGAAGTTTTTCCACATGTTGATTTTTGTTGTCCTGTTAATGGGAGACACACCCAGTGAACCACTATTTAAAGGCACATGACACTATATGATTTCATAGCTTGATAAAGACCAGAGATGGTTGAAACGTTGCTATTCCAATGCTGCTGTTACCAATAAAGTAACCAGCTTATTCACCAGAACTGAGGAGTGCTGTGGATTTCTTTCTTTATTTGTACACCTATGGGACCCCTAGCCAGGATCCTGATCCGCGAGCACCAACCTATTCAGGTTTCTATTGGCAACTGTCCCTATATTGGGACCTGGAGTGCTGCTTAACCCTCTTTTTTACTTGCGTGGCTTTTTAAGCGAGCACACAGAAAAAACGGACCTTATTTTTCCTTATCTTGGAAAGATTTTTTTCTCTAAATTCTCTTCAAAATGACAGCAGCTGGTAGCTCAGTCTACACTAGAGAAGAAGTGGCACGGATACTGGGGAACACTACAGAAGAAACTTCCTTTTTGAATACACCAACTACGGACCTCCTGAAGCGTAAACTTGAACAAAAGAAAAAACTAAGCATCTCTCATGAACTACATCTCTCAACACTACGGGAATACTATAGAGCTGAGCGTATCCCCAGAGGACTTAGATCACACCTTAGACCTATTCTATTACCAAATAATAGTGACTTCTGTGCCAAATTTGAACATATCTCCAACCGATACTCCATGGATATTATGCTGCTCAATATGGAATATCTCCAGATCGAAATCCAGGAACATAGAAAAGAGATTGACAGGCTTGAAGACCAAATAGGATCATTATTGCCTAAAGCGGAAGCTTCAGCCCTTAAAGATAAACTCGACTCTGACCTGCTAAAATATCGTAACAACATTGAGACTACCAAAAGACAGAAGTGGCATAGAGACATGGACGACTATACCAAAGGCGATGTATATAGGAAACAACCAGATGGACGACAGAGAAGTCAACCAAGAACAAAACCCAGACCCCGGCGTCCGAATAATAAGAGGAGAGACGCTGGAAATACAGCTACAGAGTCTTCAGAGGATCTCAGCGACGACATTCATTTTTTAGGACAAGGCACAAGCAATACCGACAGAGGAGGGGGGGGGGGACGAAAACACAGACGATGGAGGAAAAACCAGGGTAACCAGATCCAGGAAGCCACCTGTGGGTCCGACTACCTCTGGACAAACGAATATACCAAAGGACTTCTTCCTGAAAAAGACATGAGGGACACACTGGTGGTAAATATATCATCACATACGTTTTCTGACTCAGAACTCTCTCTCCTTCAAAGGGGACTGTCATACTGCCCCACGACACAAATTGACTGGTTTAACTATGAAGTGGACCTGTTCGCCTTCTTCAGGCGACTTAGACTCAAAGCCCACTTCATGGATCAACCACAGGGGGACATGATAAAGACGGCCCAGCCCAGTAACAATGATATAATGACACATAAAAATCTCAATTTACCCACTAGGAGCACCTTCAGTCCACCCCCGAACAATAATGTGATCGAGGCATACATAGCCCTAGTACAAAAAGATATGGCAAAACTTAGGGCCCAAACCCCACACCTTAAATCTAAATCAAATCTAACAAAAGATGAGAGGGAGACCTTAGAACAACTGAGCAATATGAAAGATATTACCATCAAACCGGCCGATAAGGGGGGTGCCATAGTCATCATGGACACTGCGAAATACGAACTGGAGGTCACACGACAGCTTAATGACACTCTAGTATACCGAAAAGTCGACCACGATCCCAAATTTGATTTTATGCAGAGAATCAAATTACTAATTGACGATGCATTTGCTGCCGATATTATTGACAGATCCCTCCATGATTACTTGATTGCGACACACCCCACCACACCGGTTCTCTACATCCTACCAAAAATACATAAGGATAGAACCAACCCACCGGGACGCCCGATTGTGTCAGGGATAAATTCAATCTTTTCACCAATAGCTGTCTTTTTAGACAAGGTACTCCAGGAATTTGCAACCACGGCCACCTCCTTTGTCAGAGACACCTCCCATTTTCTCCTTAAACTAGAGGAACTTGAATACACAGAAGGTAATCTATTGGTCTCATTTGACGTGGTGAGTCTATACACCAGCATAGAACACCAGAAAGGACTAGAAGCAGTACAACGCAGACTCGACCATTCCAACTACACACCACAGAAGGTACAATTGATTCTCTCCCTTTTGGAAGTAGTACTAACTTGCAATTACTTTTTGTTTAAAGAGGATTTCTATGTCCAGTGCAGAGGAACCGCAATGGGTTCGAATGTGGCGCCAGCCTACGCAAATATGTATATGGCAGACTTTTGAGGAGGCCCACATATATCCATCCAGCTTCTTCCAGTATGTGAGAGGCTGGATGAGATATATCGATGATATCTTCTTCATCTGGACAGGAACCATACTACAATTGCAGAGATTCAATGACTACCTCAATGGGATACACCAGGAATTGCAATTTACAAAAGTATACTCAACTGAACAACTCCAATTCCTGGACGTGAGGGTGTATACTGAAAACACTACTTTACAAACAGATCTATTCCGCAAGGAAACTGACAGAAACAACCTCCTGCGTTTTGACAGTGCACACACACGCGGAATGGTAAAGTCTCTCCCATATAGCCAATTCCTACGGGTTAGGAGGATAGTGAGTAAAGAACAGAATACACATACCCGATTAAAAGAAATGACACAAAAATTCACGGAGAGAGGGTATCCCCCTAAACTGGTCCAAAAACACAAAGACAGAGTGCAGTGTATGTCCAGACGGGAACTGATTGAAAAAAGAAAACCTAGAGAACAACTTAAAAAAATCCCATTTGTGTCTACATATACCCCCCTGAGCAACCAAATCTCTTCCATCATTAAAAAGAACTGGAAACTCTTAACCCAGGCTTTCCCAGAAACTCCTGAGTTCCAGAATCCACCCCTACTTTCCTACAAAAGGGGAACGAATCTACGAGATAGGTTAGTACATGCAGATGCACATATCCCAAAACAACAGAATAAAAGAACAGGCAGCTTCCCTTGTCTAGGATGTTGCCATTGCAACAGCATGATGAAAGGTAATACATTTGTACACCCCCGGACAGGTACTAGATACCGCATCAAACAGCTATACACATGCAACTCGTCATTTGTCATCTATATTCTACAATGTCCCTGCGGACTGCTATATGTGGGCGAGACCACACAGGAGATCAAAAAAAGACTTACGCAACACAAATCCAAGATACGCAAACACGTCCTTGAACTACCTGTACCAGAACATTTTGTAAAAACCGGACATAATATCTCACAATTGAGATTCCAAGTCATTGATGGAGTCCCACAACTGAGGAGAGGTGGGGACCGAGAGACCCTACTTAAGAAATTAGAACTAAAATGGATCCATAGACTTGATACGCTGGAACCGAAGGGACTCAATAGGGACTTTAATTTGAGCATCTTCTTACATTAATATATTTTTTCCCCAGGTTATGTCCTGCCCAATCTCTATTCATGACTTTGCTACGGACGATTTTATCATAAGTAGAGTGCCCAACAATAGACAATTGTTGTGTTTATTTTAATCACTTCAGTCACTTTTTCCACCTTTATCTTACAGGGGGTCCTCCATGTGAAACCAGGTCTTATTAGTTTCTTCATCCGACTACCACTCCAGCTGCGCCTACACAGATTCCACAATGACCAAGACCTCTAGTACTGCCATACCTCTTCAGCGGCTATACGGGAACCGCGGGGGTAAGTCTGATGCATTAGCAGCCCTTTAATGAGTATGTATGAACAGGGTGGTGTCGCCCCCTGGTCGCCATCTGAATAATGAGCGGCCAGGGGGGACACTACCATGTTAAACAACCCCTGTCACAGAATGAACACACTCAAGGAATTCTGTGGTTTATTCTGTATACAGATAGGGGATGTATGAATATCGGACTGTGGCCCCTGCTCTAGGGACTGATGGCTAACCTAGTGTTGACCACGTCCATGTAGGGGCTACGGCCTAGTACAGAGCACCCAAGTGACAGCTGGAATTGTCTAAACAACAATCCCAGCCAGATGGGACCCACAGGCTGAAGATGCTCCCCCCGGTTCTCCCCCAGTTGCATAGTATGTATGACATTTGCAGTTGCTGTGAAGGGGAAGCGATCCGGGCTCTGCTCGAGACTGCCGACTCTCCCTAGCAACAATAGACGTCATTGGTGCCTGTGCCCTGATTGGCGCCGCGGCCGGAGGACATTCCCTTCACTGGGATCTGCCCCCCGCCCCCGGCAACAGCAGACGTCACGGGCACCCGATTTTTCTATTGGCCGCCTTAGAATCCCTCCCCCTGTGGCTGTGGGGACTCGGCGCAGGCGCATATGGAATCGGAACATGCCGGTTTTTGGCGCCAATTCACCTCCTGACTGAGCGCGGTTTTCACATGGTTCCTCCCCCATCAGTAAGTATTATGTGATTCTATGTATAAATGATAAGTTAATGATTCAATTGACTACACTCAGCCACCTGATAGGCTGAACCCTAATACTGAAGTTTTTCACATGTTGATTTTTGTTGTCCTGTTAATGGGAGACACACCCAGTGAACCACTATTTAAAGGCACATGACACTATATGATTTCATAGCTTGATAAAGACCAGAGATGGTTGAAACGTTGCTATTCCAATGCTGCTGTTACCAATAAAGTAACCAGCTTATTCACCAGAACTGAGGAGTGCTGTGGATTTCTTTCTTTATTTGTACACCTATGGGACCCCTAGCCAGGATCCTGATCCGCGAGCACCAACCTATTCAGGTTTCTATTGGCAACTGTCCCTATATTGGGACCTGGAGTGCTGCTTAACCCTCTTTTTTACCCATTCTATAAACTACACCCCTCAAGGTATTCAAAACTGATTTTACAAACTCCGTTAACCCTTTAGGTGTTGCACAAGAGTTATTGGCAAATGGGGATGAAATTTGAGAATTTCATTTTTTTGCCTAATTTTCCATTTTAACCAATTTTTTCCACTAACAAAGCAAGGGTTAACAGCCAAACAAGACTGTATCTTTATTGCCCTGACTCTGCTGTTTACAGAAACACCCAATATGTGTCTGTAAACTACTGTACGGCCACACAGCGGGGCGTAGAGTGAAAGGTGCGCCGTATGGTTTTTGGAAGCCAGATTTTGCTGGACAGTTTTTTTGACACCATGTCCCATTTGAAGCCCCCTGATGCACCCCTAGAGTAGAAACTACATAAAAGTGACCCCATCTAAGAAACTACACCCCTCAAGGTATTCAAAACTGATTTCACAAACTTCGTTAACCCTTTAGGTGTTGCACAAGAGTTATTGGCAGATGGGAATGAAATTTGAGAATTTCATTTTTTTGCCTAATTTTCCATTTTAACCCATTTTTTCCACTAACAAAGCAAGGGTTAACAGCCAAACAAGACTGTATCTTTATTGCCCTGACTCTGCTGTTCACAGAAACACCCAATATGTGTCTGTAAACTACTGTACGGCCACACAGCGGGGCGTAGAGTGAAAGGTGCGCCGTATGGTTTTTGGAAGCCAGATTTTGCTGGACAGTTTTTTTGACACCATGTCCCATTTGAAGCCCCCTGATGCACCCCTAGAGTAGAAACTCCATAAAAGTGACCCCATCTAAGAAACTACACCCCTCAAGGTATTCAAAACTGATTTTACAAACTTTGTTAACCCTTTAGGTGTTGCACAAGAGTTATTGGCAGATGGGAAAGAAATTTGAGAATTTCATTTTTTTGCCTAATTTTCCATTTTAACCAATTTTTTCCACTAACAAAGCAAGGGTTAACAGCCAAACAAGACTGTATCTTTATTGCCCTGACTCTGCTGTTTACAGAAACACCCAATATGTGTCTGTAAACTACTGTACGGCCACACAGCGGGGCGTAGAGTGAAAGGTGCGCCGTATGGTTTTTGGAAGCCAGATTTTGCTGGACAGTTTTTTTGACACCATGTCCCATTTGAAGCCCCCTGATGCACCCCTAGAGTAGAAACTACATAAAAGTGACCCCATCTAAGAAACTACACCCCTCAAGGTATTCAAAACTGATTTCACAAACTTCGTTAACCCTTTAGGTGTTGCACAAGAGTTATTGGCAGATGGGAATGAAATTTGAGAATTTCATTTTTTTGCCTAATTTTCCATTTTAACCCATTTTTTCCACTAACAAAGCAAGGGTTAACAGCCAAACAAGACTGTATCTTTATTGCCCTGACTCTGCTGTTCACAGAAACACCCAATATGTGTCTGTAAACTACTGTACGGCCACACAGCGGGGCGTAGAGTGAAAGGTGCGCCGTATGGTTTTTGGAAGCCAGATTTTGCTGGACAGTTTTTTTGACACCATGTCCCATTTGAAGCCCCCTGATGCACCCCTAGAGTAGAAACTCCATAAAAGTGACCCCATCTAAGAAACTACACCCCTCAAGGTATTCAAAACTGATTTTACAAACTTCGTTAACCCTTTAGGTGTTGCACAAGATTTAATGGAAAATAGAGATACAATTTCAAAATTTCACTTTTTTGGCAGATTTTCCATTTTTTATTTTTTTTTCCAGTTACAAAGCAAGGGTTAACAGCCAAACAAAACTCATTATTTATGGCCCTGATTCGGTAGTTTACAGAAACACCCCATATGTGGTCGTAAACTGCTGTAAGGGCACACGGCAGGGCGCAGAAGGAAAGGAATGCCATACGGTTTTTGGAAGGCAGATTTTGCTGGACTGTTTTTTTGACACCATGTCCCATTTGAAGCCCCCCTGATGCACCCCTAGAGTAGAAACTCCAAAAAAGTGACCCCATCTAAGAAACTACACCCCTCAAGGTATTCAAAACTGATTTTACAAACTTCGTTAACCCTTTAGGTGTTGCACAAGATTTAATGGAAAATAGAGATACAATTTCAAAATTTCACTTTTTTGGCAGATTTTCCATTTTTTATTTTTTTTTCCAGTTACAAAGCAAGGGTTAACAGCCAAACAAAACTCATTATTTATGGCCCTGATTCGGTAGTTTACAGAAACACCCCATATGTGGTCGTAAACTGCTGTAAGGGCACACGGCAGGGCGCAGAAGGAAAGGAATGCCATACGGTTTTTGGAAGGCAGATTTTGCTGGACTGTTTTTTTGACACCATGTCCCATTTGAAGCCCCCCTGATGCACCCCTAGAGTAGAAACTCCATAAAAGTGACCCCATTTTAGATAGTACGGAATAGGGTGGCAGTATTGTTGGTACTAGTTTAGGGTACACATGATTTTTTATTGCTCTATATTACACTTTTTGTGAGGCAAGGTAACAAGAAATAGCTTTTTTGGCACGTGTTTTTTTTTTTGTTATTTACAACATTCATCTGACAGGTTAGATCATGTGGTAATTTTATAGAGCAGGTTGTCACGGACGCGGCGATACCTAATATGTATACAATTTTTTTTTATTTATGTAAGTTTTATACAATAACTTTTTTTTAAAACCAAAAAATTGTTTAGTGTCTCCATAGTCTAAGAGCCATAGTTTTTTCAGTTTTTGGGCGATTATCTTGAGTAGGGTCTAATTTTTTGCGGGATGAGATGACGGTTTGATTGGCACTATTTTGGGGTGCATATGACTTTTTGATCGCTTGCTATTACACTTTTTGTGACGTAAGATGGCAAAAAATAGCTTTTTTTAAACCGTTTTTTTTTTTTTTTTTTTTACGGTGGTCATCTGAGGGGTTAGGTCATGTGATATTTTTATAGAGCCGGTCGATACGGACGTGGCGATACCTAATATGTATACTTTATTTTTATTTATGTAAGTTTTACACAATGATTTTATTTTTGAAACAAAAAAAAATCATGTTTTAGTGTTTCCATAGTCTAAGAGCCATAGTTTTTTCAGTTTTTGGGAGATTATCTTGAGTAGGGTCTCATTTTTTGCGGGATGAGATGGCGGTTTGATTGGCACTATTTTGGGGTGCATATGACTTTTTGATCGCTTGCTATTACACTTTTTGTGACGTAAGATGGCAAAAAATTGCTTTTTTTACACCGTTTTTTTTTTATTTTTTTTTTACGGTGGTCATCTGAGGGGTTAGGTCATGTGATATTTTTATAGAGCCGGTCGATACGGACGTGGCGATACCTAATATGTATACTTTATTTTTATTTATGTAAGTTTTACACAATGATTTTATTTTTGAAACAAAAAAAAATCATGTTTTAGTGTTTCCATAGTCTAAGAGCCATAGTTTTTTCAGTTTTTGGGCGATTATCTTGAGTAGGGTCTCATTTTTTGCGGGATGAGATGACGGTTTGATTGGTACTATTTTGGCGTACATGCGACTTTTTTGATCACTTTTATTACCTTTTTTGGGAAGTAAGGTGGGCAAAATTTCAATTTTCTCATAGTTTTTATTTTTTTATTTTTATGGCGTTCACCGTGCGGGGAAAGTAACATGACCGTTTTATAGATCAGGTCGTTACGGACGCGGCGATACCTAATATGTGTAGTGTATTTTATTTTTTTAATTTTTATTCAGTGATAAATGTTTTTTTTTTTATCTTAACTTTTTTCACTTTTTTTTTATTTTTTTGACCCAGACCCACTTGGTTCTTGAAGATCCAGTGGGTCTGATGTCTGTATAATACAGTACAGAACCTATATAGGGTTCTGCACTGTATTTTACTTACACTGAACAGATCTATGCTTTCAGCACAGATCTGTTCAGTACCATGGACAGCAGGACGCCTGAGCAGGCGTCCTGTTGCCATGGGAACCTTCCCCGTCTGCCACAACTTCGCAGACGGGGAAGGGTAAGGACGGGGCTCTCGGGGGGATGCCTGGGGGCTCTCTCCCTCTCCCATCGGGGGGCTGCAAAGGCACAGCAGCCCCCCGATGGGAGAGGGAGGGAGCTCCCTGTACTGTTAACCTTTTCCATACAGCGGTCCGTACGGACCGCTGTATGGAAAGGGTTAAACGGCTGACATCGCATCAACGATGTCAGCCGTTTATACCAGGGTGCCAGCAATGTGCTGGCACCCTGGTATATCCACTAGAAACCAACGATTATTCAAGGGGAGGCGGGCGGGGGATCGCGATCCCGCCTGCCGCACCGCCCGCCTCCCGCAACGCCCCCACTGCCTGCGACACCCCCCCTGCACCACCCGCCGCCATCAAATCGTGCAGGGGTGCAGGGGGAAGGTGAAATCTTGATTTTAGGCACTCTGAAGTTTCTGATCCCCGCGGTCAGGGACCGCGGGGATCAGAAACTGCAAAAAGCGCAGCAAACCGCAGGTCTGAATTGACCTGCGGTTTGCTGCGATCGCCGACACGGGGGGGTCAAATGACCCCCCCCTGCGTTGTTACGGGATGCCGGCTGAATGATTTCAGCCGAAATCCCGTTCCGATTAACCCCCGCGGCGCCGGAATTCAGATTTTAAGTCAGGACGTACCGGTACGTCCTCGGTCCTTAAGGACTCGGGAAATAGGGCGTACCGGTACGTCCTCGGTCCTTAAGGGGTTAATGGGCCCAGGCCCTCTAATCCAAGCGACAATAAGACCAACTCGGGAGAACAGGTGAGAGATGACTGACAAATCTGGTTACCTAGTAGGGTTATAGTGTGCCACCAAGGGTTAATCAGGGCACATGCCCACCATACGTGTATGAAAGTTCCCTTAACTTTATGACATCTCCAACATAGATCACTGGCTGTCTTATTATATCTGTAGGTTTTGTCTGGGGTCCTGTACCATTGCATAAGGATCTTATAGCTGTTTTCTTGGATGCGTATGCATCTAGATAGCTTGTGTGGGAGAATCAGCATTTTAGAGATTTCTTGAGGCGTTAGGGATCTCTGGAGATCCTTCTCCCATTTGCCCACTATTGCAGGTTTAATGAAGGAGGCAGGGGACTTCAAATGTTTATAAATCTTGGCTTTGGGCGGGTATCTCATACTGTTCAGCATTTCCACAAACCAATTTGAATCTTCTGGTGGAGGAGGACTCTTCATTTTGCTAAGTAGCTCTGTTTTAATGAAATGTAGCAGGGTGGGGTTATGGATCTGCGTCCCCAGAGTTTTGCATATCTCAGAGTCAGGGAGAATGCAGCCGTCTGGGTCTAAGAACTGGGCGATGGGGATCTCTGATGTTCTAATACATAGCGGACAGCTTTCTCTCAGATCTTTGGGGGCCAGATTGATTATGTCTTTAATATGCAAAAGTGAAGCAAAAGGCGACGGGGCCCCAAAACTGGTCGAGAAACCCCCCCAGACCCTTAGGGTATTGCGTATAAGAGGATTAATATTGTGCTTAGGGTCGGGGGTGGCCTGTCAGCCAGCAAGAGGGCCCTAGGAGAGAAGGGGAGGAGAGCAGTCTCCAATGAGAGCCAAGATTTATGGGGGGTTCTCTAATCCAATCAATGGCCCTAGAAAGCTGGATGGCAAGCATATACAGTCATGTGAAAAAATTAGGACACCCTTTGAAAGCATGTGGTTTTTTGTAACATTTTTAATAAAAGGTTATTTCATCTCCGTTTCAACAATACAGAGAGATTAAAGTAATCCGACTAAACAAAGAAAACTGAAGAAAAGTCTTTTCAAGATCTTCTGTAAATGTCATTCTACAAAAATGCCTATTCTAACTGAGGAAAAAGATAGGACACCCTTGCCCCTAATAGCGAGTGTTACCTCCTTTGGCTGAAATAACTGCAGTGAGACGGTTCTTGTAGCCATCTACCAGTCTTCGACATCGGTCTGAGGAAATTTTACCCCACTCCTCAATGCAGAACTTTTTCAGCTGTGAGATGTTTGAGGGGTTTCTTGCACGTACAGCCCTTTTCAAGTCACCCCACAGCATCTCAATGGGATTCAAATCTGGACTTTGACTTGGCCATTCCAGGACTCTCCATTTCTTCTTTTTCAGCCAATCTTTGGTTGATTTACTAGTATGTTTTGGGTCATTGTCATGTTGCATGGTCCAGTTCCGCTTCAGCTTTAATTTTCTAACTGATGGTCTCACATGTTCTTCAAGCACCTTCTGATACACAGTAGAATTCATCGTGGATTCTATGATGGTGAGCTGACCAGGTCCTGCTGCAGCAAAGCAGCCCCAAACCATGACACTTCCACCTCCATGCTTCACAGTTGGTATGAGGTTCTTTTCTTGGAATGCTGTGTTTGGTTTACGCCAAACATGTCCTCTGCTGTTGTGTCCAAATAATTCAATTTTGGACTCATCTGTCCAAAGAACATTATTCCAGAAGTCCTGGTCTTTGTCAACTTTATCTTTGGCAAATGTCAGTCTGGCCTCGATGTTTCTCTTGGAAAGCAAAGGTTTCCTCCTTGCACACCTCCCATGCAAGTTAAACTTGTACAGTCTCTTTCTGATTGTAGAGGCATGTACTTCTACATCAACAGTAGCCAGAGCCTGCTGTAGTTCTCGAGATGACACTTTAGGGTTTTTGGAGACCTCTTTTAGCATCTTGCGGTCTGCTCTTGGGGTGAACTTGCTGGGGCGACCAGTCCTGGGCATGTTGGCAGTTGTTTTGAAAGCCCTCCACTTGTAGACTATCTTCCGGACAGTGGAATGGCTGATTTCAAAATCTTTTGAGATCTTTTTAAATACCTTTCCAGACTCATAGGCTGCTACAATCTTTTTTCTGAAGTCCTCTGACAGCTCTTTTGCTCTCACCATGGTGCTCACTCTCACTTCAACAGTCAGGAGCACACCAAACTAAATGTCTGAGGTTTAAATAGGGCAAGCCTCATTCAACATGCAGAGTAACGATCTACTAATTATGTGCACCTGGTGTGATATACCTGTGTGAGATCTGAGCCAATTTAAGAGGGAATACATGTGAGGGTGTCCTATCTTTTTCCTCAGTTAGAATAGGCATTTTTGTAGAATGACATTTACAGAAGATCTTGAAAAGACTTTTCTTCAGTTTTCTTTGTTTAGTCGGATTACTTTAATCTCTCTGTATTGTTGAAACGGAGATGAAATAACCTTTTATTAAAAATGTTACAAAAAACCACATGCTTTCAAAGGGTGTCCTAATTTTTTCACATGACTGTATGAATTAGGGTCAGGGAGGCCAATACCACCTCTACTCCTAGGTTTGGTCAAGGTATCAAAAGAGATACGAGGGCTTTTGGCTTGCCAAATGAACTTACGAATGTGTTTGTTTAAAGCTGCAAAGTATGACCTGGGAATATCAATAGGGAGAACCTGCATCATATACGTAAGCTTTGGCATGATCAGCGACATGAAGACGTTCTTCCTTCCAAACCAGGAGAGATAGGGAGAGTCTAGGGAGTCCATCTGAGCTGTCATAGAGGCTATAAGGGGTTTGTAGTTCAATTGAAACAGATCGGGCAGGTGGGGGGATAATTTGATCCCTAGGTAGGTTAATTGTTGGGTCTGCCAATTAAAAGGTGAGTTAATTTGGAGGGAGGCGATAGTGGCGGGGGAGAGACCGATATGCAAAACCTGGGATTTGGAGGGATTGACTTTAAAATTGGAAAGGGAGCCAAAAAGGTTGAGTGTTGAGAGAATCTTGGGCATGGATCTCTGCGGGTTAGTGGTAACAATCAGAAGGTCATCGGCAAAGGCCGCCAATTTAAATTCATGGCTCCCCACTTTCAAACCTCTGATTTCACTATCCTGTCTAAGGGCTTGGAGAAGGGATTCCATTACAAGGACAAAAATGAGTGGGGAAAGGGGGCATCCCTGCCTCGTTCCATTTCTAATGGGAAAGAGGGAGGAAAGAAGACCATTTACTGACACGGACGCCGAGGAGCAGGTGTACATGGAGAAAATAGAGTTGATATACTGCTCTGGGATTTTAAATTTAGCCAGGGCCAATCTAATATAGGTCCAGTCCACCCTATCAAATTCCTTCTCGGCGTCCGTGCCTAGTAAGACCAATGGAGAAGATTTATGAGAAGCGTAAAACAGGACGTCTAGGATTTTAGTGGTATTGTCCTTACCCCCCCTACCTCTAACAAAACCGACCTGATCAGGGTTAATTAATTCAGGGAGAAGACTTTGTAGCCTAGTGGCTAGCATTTTGGCTAGAAGCTTAAGGTCGACATTAAGTAAAGAGATAGGACGATAGTTGGGGCAGAGTGTGGGATCTTTACCCTCTTTAGGGATTATTGTGATGACTGCTTTGGTCATGTCAGAAGAGAGTGGGTGGTTGGACAGTGATAAAGTGCAAATTGGGAGCAGGTGTGGTAGCAGGGTACTTTGAAAGGCCGAATAGTAAGTTATGGGGAGACCGTCCTGGCCAGGGCATTTGCCTCTAGGGGTAGATTTAATCGCGGCAGTTAGTTCCGGGATAGTGAACGGTGTGGTCAGGGAATCTTGTTGTGCCAAGTTTAAAGTGGGAAGGTTAAGAGTCTCTAGGAAAGTACCGATATTACTTTTTCTATCCAGGGAAGGATTAGGAAGGTCAGGGGCTGGGAAATTATATAGAGATTGGTAAAACAATCTAAATTGTTCAGCTATTTCTTCAGCCTTAAATAAATGGACCCCTTGGGAAGATTTAATGGACTGAACATAGCGGGAGTTTCTTCTCTGTTTAATTCGGCTCATGACATATTTAGAAGCTTTGTTACCATGGGCATAAATCTTCTGTTGAGCGGACAGAAAGAATTTAGCTGAGCGCTCATTCAGAAGATTTTTCAGTTGAGTTCTAAGAGAGGAAAGTTCTGATAGTTTCTGTGCCATTAAAGATTGCTTATGAGCTTTTTCTACTTGATGAATTTGTGAAAGCAGGGTGTTAAGTTTTTTCTCTGACTCTTTCTTTAGAAAAGAGCAGAGACTGATCAGTCTGCCTCGTATATATGCCTTGTGAGCATCCCAGATGACTTGGGGGGTTACTTCAGGGGTATTATTTGTTAAGAAGTATTCTTCTAAATAAGAGGTAATTTGGGCTGTATGTGTGGCATTATTCAATAGAGATTCATTGAATCTCCAATTTGGTTGTCTGGCATTTCTTTTCCCCGGGGTTATTGTACAGAAAATTGGGGAGTGGTCTGATAGAGTGATATCTCCTATTTTGGGTAAAGAGCAGGATTGCAATTTCTCCTTTGGGACTAAAATGTAGTCAATTCTGCTATAGGAGTTATTTGCAGAGGAGTAAAAAGAATAGTCAATTGTGTCAGGGTTGAGACACCGCCATATGTCTATAATTCCCAGGTTGTGCAATTTCGTGTGTAGCAGCCTGAGGGTCTTAGCAGAGATGGGGGATTTTTTAGAGGATGTGTCTATTAAAGGATTAAAAGCTACATTGAAGTCCCCTGCGACAATTAGGAAACCCTCCCTATGCTGCTCAATTAAGGAAAAAACATTAATGAGCCAGCTAAGCTGGTCAGTATTTGGGGCATAAATGTTCACAAATGTGAACACAGATAGTCCCACCTGACCTTTAAGGATCAAATATCGGCCCTCTGGATCTTGGACGTGAGATTTGTATTGGAAGGGTAGGCCTCTGCGGAA
The DNA here is from genome assembly GCF_014858855.1 of Bufo gargarizans. Classification (NCBI taxonomy): domain Eukaryota; kingdom Metazoa; phylum Chordata; class Amphibia; order Anura; family Bufonidae; genus Bufo; species Bufo gargarizans. Next base: position 624,174,815 of record NC_058082.1, read on the forward strand.
GCCTATACTAACTCCCCTCGAGGCCGCACCCCCAGCCCCACAATGGTACCAGCAAGGATACCTGGAGTGGGAGAGATTGGGGTAATTATTGTGTTTCAAGTGTGTCTCCTGAAGAAAGATCACCGAGCAGTTTTCTCTGTGCAGGAGAGATAAGATCTGGCATCTCTTGGAAGGGGATCTCAGCCCCTTGACATTGTATGAGGCTAATTTAAAATCTGCCATACTTTTTTGGTAAGGTGAGAAGCCCAAAGGCTATAAAAGACACTGCAGAAAAGAGTTTGACAAACCAGATACATCGTGGGGAGGAGAGTGCGGCCACGAGAGGATCCAGAGGGGCCATCACAATTTCGGATTGAGAAGGATGTTGAAGTTTCTCTTGCGTACCTGTCAGAACATGAACAAATAGAACAAAAACCAACAAAGAAGAAAAAGTAAATAAAAGCAAAAAGTGAACGAGTATCATTCAGACAAGGCAGGGTATTAAACTTTGCCTATCCGGGGCAATAAGAAATAGGGGGGTAAAGGGTATTATACCCTGAAGCACTTCCCTCTGCGACAGCAGAAGTACTGCAGCTTAGTGGATATTATAATCCTAATGAAGGAGTAAAAAGTGGGGGTCATTAAGATAATTGAGATAACGTACAAATGATCGCTTTTCTACAGCAATTAAGGGTAGAATGATGCATCTATCCTCAGCCCTCAGGGGTAGCATCCCATATTGCCCTAAGAAATATGTTAGTAGGCAATGGTATTACACTTAACCCCTTCAGTGCAGTGTGGCAGAGAAAAGGTGAAAAATCATCAAAACAACAGTTAGGTTACTTAAACAGATCATGACTGGTCGTGCTTTAAAACAGACGGGAAGACTCAAGAGAGAAGTCCCAACTGTCTCCACGTCCAATGCTAGGAGAGGAGCAAGGCCCGAGTATAAAGCGAGCCCCGCTATTCCCCCAGCACATAGCATATAGTCAGTATTTCAAATACTTATCAAAAGCATAACAATAGTAAGTCCCATCAGATGGCTTTCTTGTTCATCCAGAACTGGGGATGAGAAGGTGAAATCTGCTACTTGTCCACCAAGGAGAGGCGTTTTGGGGTGGAAAAGGAGTCTCTTCTTCTGCTGCTTCTTTGAGGCTTTGGGGTGCGTTGGGGCTCCCAGGGAATTGGCCTGGGTAAATCAGGTAGAGAGTTGAGGTTTTGGGCCATGTCCCAATTTGCAATAGGCAATGGAGGTATTTGAAGAAGGTCGTAAGTTTTATCCAGGTCTGCATACGAGGAAACATGGATGCGACGGCCCTCATGTAGGAAGGATAATCCGAAGGGAAATGTCCATCTGTAGTAAGCTTATGAATCTGTGCTGAGAGGGATATGCAGACGGGAGAGCAGCGCTTCACACGTCCATCCGGATCAAGCGCTGGCTCCGCCCCCTCAATAAATATTTTCTTAAAGAAAAAAAAAATATTATAGAGACAATGGGGGAGATTTAATAAAACTGTTGTAAAGGCAACCAATCAGATTCCACCTTTCATTTTTCAGAGCCTCTTTAGAAAATGAAAGGTGGAATCTGACCGATGACCAGGCCAGTTTTTCTTTACACCACATTTGATAAATCGCCCAACATATGGGTTTTAAATTTTAAAAAATCTATTTTCCACAAACTCATTCTACATAATTTAAACTCAGCAAAGGTGCATGGTCAGAATTATCCCTCATGAAATATTTAAACTTCTCAATAATGTTTAACCCCTTAGCATTAAAAAGTGATAATTTTCCATAGTGTGTGGTGATGTTCTGTAAAACATAAATTCTTCCACATAGTTGGGCTCCTCAGCTGCTATTTTTTCCACTCTAAGGTACTTATATATTTATCTAACTCCCCATTTCCTCCACTTTATAAATCACTAGTCAGACCACACATGGAGGACTGTGTACAGTTCTGGGCTCCTGTGAACAAGGCACTCATAGCAGAGCTGGAGGGTTCAGAGGAGTGGAAAAAAAAATCAAAATTAGGGTTATTCAGTTTACAAAAAAGATAACTGAGGGGAGATGTAAAAACTGTGTAAATATATCAGGGGTCAGTACAGAGATCTCCCATCATCTATTTATCCTCAGGACTGTGACAAGGGGACATTCTCTCCATCTGGAGGAAAGAAAATTTGTATACAAACATAGAAGATGGGAAGTTCACTAAAAAGGTTAAGAGGGGCCGGAATTATTTCTGGAGTGTAATAATATTACAGCCTATAGCTACTAGAGATAGGTCGTTGATCAAGGGAGTTATTCTGATTGCCTGATTGGAGTCGGGAAGGAATTTTTCCCTAAAGTGGGGAAAATTGGCTTCTACCTCAGAGGGTTTTTTGCCTTCCTCTGGATCAATTTGCAGGATACTAGGCTGAACTGCATGGGCAGATGTCATTTTTTCAGCCTTATAAATAGAGATGAGAATTTCTAAAAAAATTGATTCAGTCGGTTCCACAAATCTTCCGAGAAGATTCTATTCGATCCAAATTTATTTGTGGTGAAATATGGACCATGTCATATAGGCCCTCCAGTTGCTACATAGACAGGATCCGTCGTGTGTCTCATTTTTCCTTCCTTTCCATCAGAAGAAGGGTCAAATAAATGATGATGTCAGCCAGGCCAAAAAGGCAAAATAGTGGCCCAGTCATTAAGAGAAGAAGGAGATGCATGGCAGTAGCATAAGGAGACCACAGAGTGGCCTAGTGACACAGTGTTGAGGTGGCAGCAGCAAAAGGAGACCACAGAGTAGCCCAGTAATATAGTGTTGAGGTGGTAACAACATGAGGAGACCACAGAGTGGTCACTATATTCTAAATATTTGCGAATTCTCGAAGTGCCAATATTCGCAATAAAAATTTGCAATTTGAATATTCGTGATCAACACTATTGATAAAGGGGACAGTAGTACCCCAAAACGCGTCGCCATAAAACAAACAGAATTTTGTCTTTCAATTGGTTGTGAAAGTGCGCCCCTTGTCCAAAAGCTTGGCCTCCTTGATCTAGCGTTCTCCACTTTTACTGTCTACCTGATCAGCGGAAGTCCAGGCTGCACCAACCATTGACTACCCCTATTCTGCCTTTATTGAGGTTGTGCCCAATTGGTGCAACCCAAATAGGTGAGCAAGCAATTTTTTGACTATCTGAGCAACTAATGTTCACATGACCTACTCACACTATGAGCGCTTTTCTCTCCTCACTGCCACTAGGTGCTACAGTATTGAGGTGGCAGCAGCATGAGGAGACCAAAGCATTATAAAGTGGCAGCAGCAGGAGGAGAACACAGAGTGGCCCAGTGACAGAGTAAAGAGGTGGCAGCAGCATGACAAGACCACAGAGTGATAAGGTGGCAGCAGCAGGAGAACACAGAGTGGCCCAGTGACAAAGTGGGGAGGTGGCAGCAGCATGAGGAGACCACAGAGTGGCCCAGTGACAGTGGTAAGGTGGCAGCAGCATGAGGAGACCACAGAGTGGGGAGGTGGCAGCAGCATGAGAAGACCACAGAATGGTGATGTGACAGAATCATGAGGAGAAATTCACTGTCCCCTGGCAGTAGAATACCACCTTGATTTGGAGTTTTGACTGTCCCTGACTACCAAAGATTGTATTTCTGGCAGACACTGTAAGACCCAACCGCTCGTTCTGCTAGGGCACCTACCTGCCCGCTGCAGCACTGATTGGCTCATCCTCTCAGGATTATGTAAGCATCCTTCTTCTTACTTTCTAGTGCTTTTCACACTGACATGTTCTGGATTTGTCCGAAACAAACCTGAAAAAGTATCAACTCGTCTGTCAGGCAAAATTTTGCAAAGTTTGTAACAAACCTGGTTCATGATGAAATGGTTCACTTATCTTCAGTGTATGTGTCATAGAGTGTATGCAGCTATGCTGTTTGTGTATGTCAGCTGTGGAGTCCACCATTGTCTATGAAAGTAGACCATTGGGGCAACATACATAGGGATCTGCATGTTGGGTTGTCCTGGGTATTTTGTGTATTGGAAATAGCGTATGCCTTTACATTATTACTAGAGTTGAGCGAATACCTGGATGTTCGGGTTCGAGAAGTTCGGCCGAACTTCCCGTAAATGTTCGGGTTCGGGATCCGAACCCGACCCGAACTTCGTCCCGAACCCGAACCCCATTGAAGTCAATGGGGACCCGAACTTTTCGGCACTAAAAAGGCTGTAAAACAGCCCAAGAGGGCTGCAAAAGGCAGCAAAATGTAGTTAAATCCCCTGCAAACAAATGTGTATAGGGAAATGAATAAAAATAAAAATAAAATAAATAAAAATTAACCAATATCAATTAGAGAGAGGTCCCATAGCAGAGAATGTGGCTTCATGTCAGCAGAGAATCAGTCTTCATGTCATAGCAGAGAATCAGGCTTCACGTCACCCACCATTTGAACAGTCCATTGTCAGATATCTAGGCCCCGGCACCGAGGCAGAGGAGAGAGGTCCCATGACAGAGATTCAGGCTTCATGTCAGCAGAGAATCAGTCTTCATGTCATAGCAGAGAATCATGCTTCACGTCACCCACCACTGGAACAGTCCATTGTCAGATATTTAGGCCCCGGCACCCAGGCAGAGGAGAGAGGTCCCATAACAGAGATTCAGGCTTCATGTCAGCGGAGAATCAGTCTTCATGTCATAGCAGAGAATCATGCTTCACGTCACCCAATATTGGAACAGTCCATTGTCATATAATTTAGGCCCCAGCACCCAGACAGAGGTCCCATAGCAGAGATTCAGCCTTCATGTCAGCGACTCAGCAGACAATCAGTCTTCATGTCATAGCAGAGAATCATGCTTCACGTCACCCAACATTGGAACAGTCCATTGTCATATAATTTAGGCCCCGGCACCCAGGCAGAGGAGAGAGGTCCCATAACAGAGATTCAGGCTTCATGTCAGCGACTCAGCAGAGAATCAGTCTTCATGTCATAGCAGAGAATCATGCTTCACGTCACCCAACACTGGAACAGTCCATTGTCAGATATTTAGGCCTCGGCACCCAGGCATAGGAGAGAGGTCCCATAACAGAGATTCAGGCTTCATGTCAGCAGAGAATCATGCTTCACGTCACCCACCACTGGAACAGTCCATTGTCAGATATTTAGGCCCCGGCACCCAGGCAGAGGAGAGAGGTCCCATAACAGAGATTCAGGCTTCATGTCAGCGGAGAATCAGTCTTCATGTCATAGCAGAGAATCATGCTTCACGTCACCCAATATTGGAACAGTCCATTGTCATATAATTTAGGCCCCAGCACCCAGACAGAGGTCCCATAGCAGAGATTCAGCCTTCATGTCAGCGACTCAGCAGACAATCAGTCTTCATGTCATAGCAGAGAATCATGCTTCACGTCACCCAACATTGGAACAGTCCATTGTCATATAATTTAGGCCCCGGCACCCAGGCAGAGGAGAGAGGTCCCATAACAGAGATTCAGGCTTCATGTCAGCGACTCAGCAGAGAATCAGTCTTCATGTCATAGCAGAGAATCATGCTTCACGTCACCCAACATTGGAACAGTCCATTGTCATATAATTTAGGCCCCGGCACCCAGGCAGAGGAGAGAGGTCCCATAACAGAGATTCAGGCTTCATGTCAGCGACTCAGCAGAGAATCAGTCTTCATGTCATAGCAGAGAATCATGTTTCATGTCACCCAACACTGGAACAGTCCATTGTCAGATATTTAGGCCCCGGCACCCAGGCAGAGGAGAGAGGTCCCATAACAGAGATTCAGGCTTCATGTCAGCGACTCAGCAGAGAATCAGTCTTCATGTCATAGCAGAGAATCATGCTTCACGTCACCCAACACTGGAACAGTCCATTGTCATATAATTTAGGCCTCGGCACCCAGGCATAGGAGAGAGGTCCCATAACAGAGATTCAGGCTTCATGTCAGCAGAGAATCATGCTTCACGTCACCCACCACTGGAACAGTCCATTGTCAGATATTTAGGCCCCGGCACCCAGGCAGAGGAGAGAGGTCCCATAACAGAGATTCAGGCTTCATGTCAGCGGAGAATCAGTCTTCATGTCATAGCAGAGAATCATGCTACACATCACCCAATATTGGAACAGTCCATTGTCATATAATTTAGGCCCCAGCACCCAGACAGGGTCCCATAGCAGAGATTCAGGCTTCATGTCAGCGACTCAGCAGACAATCAGTCTTCATGTCATAGCAGAGAATCATGCTTCACGTCACCCAACATTGGAACAGTCCATTGTCAAATAATTTAGGCCCCGGCACCCAGACAGAGGAGAGAGGTCCCATAACAGAGATTCAGGCTTCATGTCAGCGACTCAGCAGAGAATCAGTCTTCATGTCATAGCAGAGAATCATGCTTCACGTCACCCAACACTGGAACAGTCCATTGTCAGATATTTAGGCCCCGGCACCCAGGCAGAGGAGAGAGGTCCCATAACAGAGATTCAGGCTTCATGTCAGCGACTCAGCAGAGAATCAGTCTTCATGTCATAGCAGAGAATCATGCTTCACGTCACCCAACACTGGAACAGGCCACTGTCAGATATTTTTAGGCCCCGGCACCCAGACAGAGGAGAGGTTCATTCAACTTTGGGTTGCCCCGCAATATAATGGTAAAATGAAAAAAAAAATAATAGGATTGAATGAGGAAGTGCCCTGGAGTACAATAATATATGGTTAAGGGGAGGTAGTTAATGTCTAATCTGCACAAGGGATGGACAGGTCCTGTGGAATCCATGCCTGGTTCATTTTTTTAAACGCCAGCTTGTCCACATTGGCTGTAGACAGACGGCTGCGTTTGTCTGTAATGACGCCCCCTGCCGTGCTGTAGTTCAGACAAAACGCTGGCCGCCGGGCAGGCCAGCACCTCCAAGGCATGAAAGGCTAGCTCTGGCCACGTGGACAATTTGGAGACCCAGAAGTTGAATGGGGCCGAACCATCAGTCAGTACGTGGAGTGGTGTGCACACGTACTGTTCCACCATGTTAGTGAAACGTTGCCTCCTGCTAACACGTTCCGTATCAGGTGGTGGTGCAGTTAGCTGTGGCGTGTTGACAAAACTTTTCCACATCTCTGCCATGCTAACTCTGCCCTCAGAGGAGCTGGCCGTGACACAGCTGCGTTGGCGACCTCTTGCTCCTCCTCTGCCTTCGTCTTGGGCTTCCATTTGTTCCCCTGTGACATTTGGGAATGCTCTCAGTAGCGCGTCTACCAACGTGCGCTTGTACTCGCGCATCTTCCTATCACGCTCCAGTGCAGGAAGTAAGGTGGGCACATTGTCTTTGTACTGTGGATTCAGAAGGGTGGCAACCCAGTAGTCCGCACACGTTAAAATGTGGGCAACTCTGCTGTCGTTGCGCAGGCACTGCAGGATGTAGTCTCTCATGTGTGCCAGGCTGCCCAGAGTTAAGGACAAGCTGACCTCTGTGGGAGGCGTATCGTCATCGTCCTGAGTTTCCCCCCAGCCACGCACCAGTGATGGGCCCGAGCTGCGTTGGGTGCCACCCTGCTGTGAACATGCTTCATCCTCATCCTCCACTTCCTCCTCATCCTCGTCCTCCTCATCCTCCAGTAGTGGGCCCTGGCTGGCCACATTTGTACCTGGCCTCTGCTGTTGCAAAAAACCTCCCTCTGAGTCACTTCGAAGAGACTGGCTTGAAAGTGCTAAAAATAACCCCTCTTCCTCCTCCTCCTCCTGGGCCACCTCCTCTTCCATCATCGCCCTAAGTGTTTTCTCAAGTTGACATAGAAGTGGTAATGTAACGCTGATAACGGCGTCATTGCCACTGGCCATGTTGGTGGAGTACTCGAAACAGCGCAACAGGGCACCCAGGTCTCGCATGGAGGCCCAGTTATTGGTGGTGACGTGGTGCTGTTCCGCAGTGCGACTGACCCGTGCGTGCTGCAGCTGAAACTCCACTATGGCCTGCTGCTGCTCGCACAGTCTGTTCAGCATGTGTAAGGTGGAGTTCCACCTGGTGGGCATGTTGCATATGAGGCGGTGAGCGGGAAGGCCGAAGTTACGCTGTAGCGCAGACAGGCGAGCAGCGGCAGGATGTGAACGCCGGAAGCGCAAACAGACGGCCCGCACTTTATGCAGCAGCTCTGACATGTCGGGGTAGTTGTGAATGAACTTCTGCACCACCAAATTCAGCACATGCGCCAGGTAAGGGATGTGCGTCAAACCGGCTAGTCCCAGAGCTGCAACGAGATTTCGCCCATTATTGCACACCACCAGGCTGGGCTTGTGGCTCACCGGCAGCAACCACTCGTCGGTCTGTTGTTCTATACCCCGCCACAACTCCTATGCGGTGTGGGGCCTGTCCCCCAAACATATGAGTTTCAGAATGGCCTGCTGACGTTTATCCCGGGCTGTGCTGTAGTTGGTGGTGAAGGTGTGTGGCTGACTGGATGAGCAGGTGGAAGAAGAGTAGGAGGAAGCCGAGTAGGAGGAGGAGGCAACAGGAGGCAAAGAATTTTGCCCTGCGATCCTTGGTGGTGGAAGGACGTGCGCCGAACATCTCTCCGCCTGGGGCCTAGCCGCCACTACATTTACCCAGTTAGGGAGATATAGCGTCCCTGGCCGTGCTTACTGGTCCACGTATCTGTGGTTAGGTGGACCTTGCCACAGATGGCGTTGCGCAGTGCACACTTGATTTTATCGGACACTTACTTGGTTGTGCAGGGAAGGCACGGCTCTCTTGGAGAAGTAGTGGCGGCTGGGAACAACATACTGTAGGACAGCAAGCGACCTGAGCTGTTTGAAGCTGTCTGTGTCCACCAGCCTAAATGACAGCATTTCATAGGCCAGTAGTTTAGAAATGCTGGCATTCAGGGCCAGGGATCGAGGGTGGCTAAGTGGGAATTTAAGCTTTCTCTCAAATGTTTGTGAGATGGAGAGCTGAACGCTGGCGTGTGACATGGTTGAGATGCTTGGTGACGGAGGTGGTGGTGTTGGTGGTATATCCCCTGTTTGCTGGGCGGCAGGTGCCAAAATTCCTCCAGAGGCGGAGGAAGAGGCCGAGGTGGCAGCAGCAGAAGAGGCCGTGGCGGCAGCAGCAGAAGAGGTAGCAGGGGGAGCCTGAGTGAGTTCCTTGTTTTTAAGGTGTTTACTCCACTGCAGTTCATGCTTTGCATGCAGGTGCCTGGTCATGCAGGTTGTGCTAAAGTTCAGAACATTAATGCCTCGCTTCATTCTCTGATGGCACAGCGTGCAAACCACTCGGGTCTGGTCGTCAGCACATTGTTTGAAGAAGTACCATGCCAGGGAACTCCTTGAAGCTGCCTTTGGGGTTCTCGGTCCCAGATGGAGGCGGTCAGTAGCAGGCGGAGTCTCTTGGCGGCGGGTGTTCTGCTTTTGCTCACTGCTCCCTCTTTTGCTACGCTGTTGGCTCGGTCTCACCACTGCCTCTTCCTCTGAACTGTGAAAGTCAGTGGCACGACCTTCATTCCATGTGGGGTCTAGGACCTCATCGTCCCCTGCATCGTCTTCCACCCAGTCTTCCTCCCTGACCTCCTGTTCAGTCTGCACACTGCAGAAAGACGCAGCAGTTGGCACCTGTGTTTCGTCATCATCAGAGACATGCTGAGGTGGTATTCCCATGTCCTCATCATCAGGAAACATAAGTTGTTGTGCGTCAGTGCATTCTATGTTCCACCGCTGGGGAAGGGCTAGGTGGATGCCCTTGGGAAACCCTGCCAGCAGAGTCTTCAAACACCATAAGAGACTGCTGCATAACTTGAGGCTCAGACAGTTTCCCTGATATGCATGGGGGTGATGTGACAGACTGATGGGCTTGGTTTTCAGGCGCCATCTGTGCGCTTTCTGTAGAAGACTGGGTGGGAGATAATGTGAACATGCTGGATCCACTGTCGGCCACCCAATTGACTAATGCCTGTACCTGCTCAGGCCTTACCATCCTTAGAGCGGCATTGGGCCCCACCAAATATCGCTGTAAATTCTGCCGGCTACTGGGACCTGAGGTAGTTGGTACACTAGGACGTGTGGCTGTGGCAGACTGGCCACGTCCTCTCCCAGCACCAGAGGGTCCACTAACACCACCACGACCATGTCCGCGTCCCTTACTAGATGTTTTCCTCATTGTTACCGTTCACCACAATAACAAAAATATTATTTGGCCCAATGTATTGAATTCAAATTCAGGCCATTTTTTTACAGACACCTAACAGTATCTGGCTATCTATTTAGGTACCGTATTACACTAATACAGGCACAGCAGTCACGACAGATTTAGCTGAATATAAATTGTAGGCCTAGTATTTAGTCGCTGGATGACAGGTATACGTTTACGGACAGAATTAGACTTGGAAATGCACAGTAGCGTGTGTGTGAAGTTATTGAGAATGACCCTATCTGCACCTTCAATCTAATATACCCTTTTAGGTATAGATTTAAAGTAGGCCTGATACAGCAGAAACCACTAATTTAGGGAATTGCTAAGTTGGGAATTGTATTTCAACCCAGAACAAAAACTGTGCTTTGGCAGACACTAAATGAATTGACCAGCCACAGCAATAATCACAGATTTAGCTGAATATAAATTTGAGGCCTATTATTTAGGCGCTGGATGACAGGTATACGTTTACGGACAGAATTAGACTTGGAAATGCACAGTAGCGTGTGTGTGAAGTTATTTACAATGACCCTATCTGCACCTACAATCTAATATACCCTTTTATGGATAGATTTAAAGTAGGTCTGATACAGCAGAAACCACTAATTTAGGGAATTGCTAAGTTGGGAATTGTATTTCAACCCAGAACAAAAACTGTGCTTTGGCGGACACTAAATGAATTGACCAGCCTCAGGAATAAACACAGATTTAGCTGAATATAAATTTGAGGCCTATTAATTAGGCGCTGGGTGACAGGTATACGTTTACGGACAGAATTAGACTTGGAAATGCACGGTAGCTTGTGTGTGAAGCACAGCCAAGCCTCTGATGTAGGATATAGCAAAAAAATAACCACACTATTGATGGTTAAATGGACTTGGTGGCAGCTTGCCCCTGATGTAGGATATAGCAAATAAATAAAAAAATCACAGAAAAAACTAAGATAAAAACATCCTGCACGATATTATACAAATTTGCGGATGTCCCTGGCCATATTATTGAAGAAAACCACAGAAACAAGATAATAATGCACTTATTAAAGCAGATGCAAGCACTATATATGGACTAAGTCCTCACCCTGATATGATAATGTCTGAGACACTTAGTCGATATATTTTGATCAAAACACATCTAAGCCCGCCACCAAGCGTCAAGGTGGTCTCAGGTCAGGCGGGTCCTACGCTAAACCTACCTAAGCCGTTGGGCTTCTATGTTCAGGAGCGCAGACCCCGCACATATGGTGTGCTGCTCCTAGTAACCTCCATGTGCATCAAGCAACCAATGGGAGGAGGAGCAAGCACAGCCATATGTACCACCTAATTAAGGCGCTCATTGGATAGAGGAGGGGGGCAAAAGTGCAGAGGAATGCTACTCCCAAGATACTAGGTGCGCATCTGCTTTAATAAGTGCATTATTATCTTGTTTCTGTGGTTTTGTTCTATAGCAAATAAATAACCACACTATTGATGGTTAAATGGACTTGGTGGCAGCTTGTGCTGGCGCACCACAAGACACAAAATGGCCGCCGATCACCCCAGACAAAAGTGACTGAAAAACGCTCTGGGCAGCCTAAAAACAGTGAGCAATTGAATAGCAGCAGTTCAATGATCCACAGCTGTAGATCGATCACTGACTTAAGTGTTTTGGAGGAGTTAATCACTGCCTAATCTTGCCCTAACAGTCGCAGCTGCAACCTCTCCCTACATTGATCAGAGCAGAGTGACGGGCGGCGCTAGAGTGACTCCAGCTTAAATAGAGGCTGGGTCACATACTGCACTGGCCATTCACAGCCATGCAAATAATAGGCATGGCTGTGATGGCCTCTTGGGGCAAGTAGTATGACGCTTGTTGATTGGCTGCTTTGCAGCCTTTCAAAAAGTGCCAAGAAAGCGACGAACACCGAACCCGAACCCGGACTTTTACGAAAAGCTAAATCTGTGTTTACCCAAAATTCGGTGCGAACTCGAACTATACAGTTCGGGTTCGCTCATCCCTAATTATTACTATTATTTCTAATTAAACTAAATAATTTTGTTTGAGCAAGGACAATTCTATACATAGATTGCAGTCATTGTCCTGGAACAAGAGCTCTACCCAGAAGTAAAAAGTGCACCAAAATGATACGCAACTGACAATACCTCAAGCCGATGTTTAAAGCTGAGAACTTTGCCAATATCTTTCAGTCAGGAACATATCGGAGCCCCTCATGCACCACGTCACGGTGTCTCAGCAAGCATGGGGTCCTACCACTCAATTACCCGTGGTGTGTGAACAAGGTCTGAACAGTGCTAGAAACCAACTCACAGCCAGGCTCTCACATGCCTCCATAGTAGTATCACCAATGCACTGTGAGTTAGAATAAAGCTATGAACCGCACCCACAACAGACCATGTGACACAGAAGCTACCAGGTGCAAAAAAACGTTACCACCACAATGAAGTGACACATTCCATACACATAAAGACAAAAACTCACTGAAAAAAGTGACCTAAACGGGTGGAAATGCTCCAATCCCAGACATTGTAGCGTGTCTATAACCGGGGGAGCAGCTCTTCCGCATGCGGTCTGCAGATAACGGCAATCCCCAGCAAAAAATGCGTACAATGGAGGATGCCGGGCGGACCGCATGCACCACAAGGACATCTTACACAAAATGATACATTGTGCAGATGTAAAAATATATACAGTACATACACAAATGACTGCAAAAAATGCACCAAAATGATACGCAACTGACAATACTTGGTGATACCACTATGGAGGCATGTGAGAGTCTGGCTGTGAGTTGGTTTCTAGCACTGTTCAGACCCTGTTTACACACCACGGGTAGTTGAGTGGTAGTTTTTGCAGTCATTTGTATATATATAAAAACAAAATGCTTAAGAAAAAAGAATAATTAGACAAAAACACTATGGATGAATTTACTCTAAGGGTGTCAATGACCTTTTTGTAAACTTTTACAGTTTAAATGTTGCTTCTGCACCTGTAATTTTTGCTGCTGTTTTTGCATCATCAGTGTCAGCTGAAAGTCTATGGGAAATAGACCAGAACTAGGCCATCTAAATAGACCAGAACTAGACCATCTTCCAGTCATGCCCCCTTTGTGTGTGGACGTGCTGGAGATGCAGATGAATGAGATGAAGATAAACCTTCCTTTTGATATTTCCTCATTGGCTAAAGCCGTAACAAAAGAAATGGTGGAAAAGTTATTGCAAAAAAATACTAAACAGGATGTAGAAGAAAATAAGTAACAATTAGACAAGGTGGAGGAATTTAAACATCATTTATTATCTAACAATATAGTGTTCAAAAGAAAAGAAACACAGTCTGCACTGCACCATGCGGTTTTTGAACATCTGACCGCATTCACACTTGCCACGCCTACTCACGCTGCACAATGGTGGTTTTCTGCTATATAAAGTGTTGAGTTCAATCATTAAAAGCAAGGTGATAGAAGAAAAGCAGCACTCACCAATTCCTATACCAATAGTAGCGTTATTCCAGGAAGAAACATGATAGATGCGGGTCACTGCACAGCAATGCAAGGCAACAGCCGCTTCGCACTAAACAGTGCTTTGTCTAAAGCTGAGCAAAAGTGAAATAGTGCTAAATGGCTGTTGCCTTGTATTGCTGTGCAGTGACCCGCATCTATCATGTTTTTACCTGGAATAACGCTACTATTGGTATAGGAATTAGTGAGTGCTGCTTTTCTTCTATCATCTAGCTTTTTATGATTACATTATTATCTGTGGAAGACGAACTGGAATCCTTACATGTAAAATTGCAAGTAGTCAATAAAGCAAATAAGGGGATGAAAGAAAAAGTTGATGATTTGGAAAATTGGACAAGGAGAAATAATGTAAGAAGAATAGGTATTCCAGAAATATATAATAATAATGCCCTGAAGGATTTGGTCGCTGTTCGGATTCCCAAGAAATTGGGATTGGACAAGGTTCTTAAAATTGAGCGAGTTTATAGGTTAAGCCCATTAAGAGGTATCCAAGACAGAAAACGGCCAAGAACGGTGATAGCCAAGTATATGGATTATAGCGATAAAGAAACATTATTAAAGGCATATGGACAATCTGGGGAATTGCTGATTGAGGACAAAAAAAACTGTTTTTTTTTTCAAACTTTTCAACTTTGGTCTCATCAAAGAGAAGAACATTTTCTGATCTATGCTCATTTTTGTTGAGCAAAAGTGAAATTTGCTCTCCGATATCCAGCGCTGCCGAAGAATTTAGTTAAAAATGGTTCTGTAATTGTTGTGAAAGAGAAGGCTAAGAAATTTGTAGAGTTTTTAGGTATAAATCTATAATTAATGTATACCTAAATGGCATGGGGAGTGGATAGAGAGTTTTTTTTGTGTATTAAAGGTACAATATATAATGGTATGAATTATATACATTAGTCGTGGACTGATCACACTGTGTTTTTTGGACACTTAAGGATTATGGCGGGTATACTGTACACCAGGGATGCTCAGCCTGCGGCCCTCCAGCTGTTGTAATACTACAACTCTCCTGATGCCTTCTGTAGGATGATAGCAGTAGACTGTCAGGAAATAATGGGAGTTGTTGTTTTGCAACAGCTGGAGGGCTACAGGTTGAGCATGCCTGCAGTACACAAAGACGGATTTGAAGAGGAATAATACGCACTTAAAAGCGTTTTAATCACAGAGATGTGTTATTGTTTTTTCTTCTTCTTTTCTTGCTCTCTTTGTTATATCTCATGCTCCTTCTAAATTATGGGATTTCTTTATAAAGGGTATTTGATATGTTATAAATGTATTCTGAGAAGATAGAAGATTGCACAGCAATATTAACGGTTAATATGAGATTCTGGATGATTCTAAAGAGCCAATTAATGTGTGACTATGGGACCGTTAGTAATAATATCCTAGAATATTAAAGGTTTATCTACTCCTATTAAGAGGGACAAAATACTAAGGCATTCACATAGATTGGGAGCACATATACATTATTATTGGAGAAATATTTGAATTAGAAAGAGATGGATACATTATGTCAGATGTGGGTGAGCTCTGCGATGGGGATCAGTGTAACCAGGTGAAGAGGAGGATTGATTATTTTGCTTCATAAGAAATTCAAGTGACTCAAAGAGAAGAACATCCAACAGGTAGAGGATTTAAAGTAGTTTTAAAGTTTATTAATAAATCAATGATTGTATTTAATATTTCTTCCCCTAATAATCCAGGAATATAGTAATTATTCAACTCTAGAGAATCAGGTAGTTTAGACTGTTCCCAATATAAGGTGTTGGCAGGAGATTTTTAACTCAATATGGAATGTTAAAATGGATATGTCCTCCATGAATAGAATATATAATAAGGAAAATTGATTTTTCTGGGGTGTTTTCTTACTTGGCATTCCAGTATCGGTCTATTAAAGTAAATTTGGTCACATTATAATGCTTGTTTCAGAATGACCCACTGGACCCAGGAGGTCAAAAGATATAGTCCAATAGTCCTAAGACTAATAATTCCTGTTTAGGGTCTATAAATAATAGTAGAGTAATAAGACATAAGACAAAACAAAAATACTCTGTTGAGAGTTTTTAAAAGTACATATGGAGGGATAATTGACAGGTATTAGGAGCATGTAACACTCCGTCACTGTACACTATCAGAGTGGGGGATATAATTATAAAATGTTATGAGACGCAGCTCCCCGGGGAGCACATTTTAAAGATTATGTTAGGGATAATTTGAGCTGCAGCACCGCGATCTGCAGAGGCAGTGTGAACCAGCTCATATGACAGGGGTAGTAAACAGATGGCCCATCCCCTTCCTCACCCATGCCATGCCCACAATTTTAGAACTGGAGTGAGTGGGGTTAAGTCACAGATAGTGGCACAACTGACCGTTGTGCTGCCACTCGCGTCTATGATATGCCTAATTTAGTCATATTTCAGCTTGGCAAATGACCCCCATAGTGTCCTTCCTCATAGAGGCCAGAATGTAAAGAAAGGAGCCAGTTATGCACTGCCACACTGAAACATAGCCCTAGATACAGAACCACAATATCCAAGTCACACTGTATGCAAAGGTGAACAGTGAACAGACATATAACACACTTCAAATTTAAAGCGAACCTTTCACCTGCATTTCAGTTAATAAACTATCAAAAGTACCTTATAGATCATCTTCAGTGTGTTATTATACAGCCTTGTCCCGCTTTTCTGCCATGTATATGCATGAAAAAATCGCCTTATAAAGTACTCTTCTCCAGCTCCACAAGTCACGATAGAAGTCAAGAGGGTAGCCCTTCCCTCACTTCAGGCTGTAACTCCCCCGCCCTAACCCCGCCTCTATGCAGACGGGTGTCAATTAGAGTGCATAGAGGCGGGGTTAGGGCAAAAGACAAAAAGTTGAATCATTTATATTTGATGTCATTGATGATGACACTATGAAATCGAATGGTGAGATATCTGTCTCACCATCTGTCACATTCAGGGAATTAGAACATCTAATGCAAAAACAGTTGAGACAGCTCTGGGAAATACGCTCCTTAAAACAGTATCTAGCATTTAATAAGATCCCAAAAGGTCTCCAGCTAATCAAGTTACCAGCTCAGGATTTATTGGGAGAGGTATTTAATAAAGAGTGGGAAGATTTTTTATCTACACAATCACGTGTATTGGTCGAAATGATTATTAAACGTAGATCTGAGATCTTGGATAATCTGTCTGAACAGATTATAAAACTGAAAAACAAAATAGATCAGTTTCCAAGAGACCAGATCTTCGAAATTTGGCAAGAAAGACTTTGCAAAAGTCTAGATAAAACTGAACAAGAAACAATTACTAAAAAAATTAAAAAACATAAGTATATACCGAAAGGAAAAACAAATGAGATACAAGTAATAAAAGAATTGTCAAAGTCAAGTACTAATGGACAGACATCAAAAGAAAATGACGATCATAGTAAATATGGCGTACCAACCCGAAACAGATTTGAAATCTTAGCGTATAATTCTTTTTTAGATCAAACCCCGCCTCACCACCCGCCAAGAATTCGACACAGACATTCACAATCACTAGATCACGAAAAACAGACACCAATATCTTACAGACCACCGTACAATTTGAGGCACAGAACTCCACCACTAGAACAGAGGAAACTGATGTATCAAAGGTCATATCAGGAGAAACAAGACTCACGCTCACAGAATGTCCAGGACAATTATCAAATGGACAGTCAGAGACATTATCACAGAGAATATCCCACAAAATCGGGAAAACACGAAGAAGGAAGAAAAAAATCAGAACACAAGAGACACTATTAAACACAGATCAAAATAATATAGTAAATCTTAGTCAGACAAACCTCACACCTGCACAAATTTCCCTATTAAATAAGGGATTCAAGTTTGCCCCCACCAAAAAGTTGAATAAATTTGATACCTAAATTCAAAAATTTATTCGTAAATTATGTTTAAAGAAGTATTTTTTTAAAAATCCTGTCAGCACGAACACAGAGAAGGAAGATTCCTTCACACATACTCACTTGAAAAATAAATCTAAGAAATTTCCGAGGGCGGAAATTAGTCCAGAAATATCCTCCTTTCAAAAAAATCTAGAAATAGGTCTAAATAAGATTAAACCAAAAAAATTTAATAGAAATAATCTAACCAGCGCTGAGATTAAGGCCATAAGAGAATTACAGGAAGAACAAAATATTGTAATCCGTCCGGCCGACAAGGGGGGCGCCATTGTTATCTGGGGAAAAGATCAATATAATAGGGAGTGTCTGTCACAGCTGTCTGACCAATCTACATATAAGAAAATAAAAAAATATCCGACAAGTGAATTTAAGTTGGTCTTAGCAAATTATTGTGATAAAGGTTTTCAGCAAAATATTTTGACTGAACAAGAATACAACTATATCACAGGAACATCAGGCAGACTGCTGATCTTCTATTGCCTGCCGAAGATCCATAAGTATATAGTAAACCCTCCGGGACGCCCAATCATATCGGGGATAGGTTCTCTAACATCGAACCTATCACAGTATATCGATATCCTGCTGCAACCATTGGTAAAAAACACCAAGTCCTATATGAAGGACACAACCCAAATCATTGGGGTATTAGAGGGACTGGACGTCCAACCAGAGTGGATTATTAACACACTGGACGTGCAGTCCCTCTATACGATAATAGACCACACACAGGGAATTTTAGCCCTAAAAGAACAACTCAATTCCAGTGGTAGTTTGCAGCAGGATCAAATAAATTTTATATTAGAGGGTGTGGATCACATTCTTCACCATAATTATTTTTTCTTCAATTATGAATATTATTTACAGTTGAGGGGCACCGCCATGGGTACTAGGTTCGCCCCCAGCGACGCCAATTTATTTTTGGCCCAATGGGAACGCGAGTTCATAGATCCCAAGCTTGGGGGCGACCTGGTCCTATGGCAGCGCTACATCGACAATGTTATTTTCATTTGGAGAGACTGTGAGAATGGATTGCAACAATTTATGCAGGATCTTAACAAAAATCTGTATAACTTGTGCTTTACGGCAGGCACTAATAGAGAGAAGGTAGACTTCCTAGATATACAAATTACAAAAAAAGAAAATAAATACCTGTGTAATACCTATCATAAACCAACATCTACAAATGGATTTATTCTGTTCTCTAGCTGCCATTTACCGAAATGGCTCATAAATGTCACCCTAGGACAGTTTCGCCGTATTAGGCGCAACTGTACCGAAAATGAAAATTTTGAGGAGGAAGCTACTACAATGAGTCTGCAGTTTAGAAAGAAGAATTATCCTGCAAAAATACTTGAGGAAGCATTGGGAAAAGTGAGACAGCTGGACAGAAAATCCTTTTTTGAAACTAAACCCCCACAGGACTTTGACAAAAAATCTGAGTTTAGAATAATCTTGCCCTATAATACTCAATCTAGACAAATATCACAATTGATTAAACGACATTGGCATCATGTATTATATGATAAAATAATTGGCCCTATATTACCGGCCCAACCTCTTATTACTTATACCAGGGCTCCAAATTTGGGTATACAAATAGCCCCCTCAATAAAAGATAAAAAGAAGAAAAAAACTAATATATCAGGTTGGCTGAATCCCAATGGTTTCTTTAGATGCGGAACATGAATAGGATGTAGGAAAACAAAATTTCCTAAAAAAGCAACGGAAATTTCCTCAACCCAGAATGCCTTTTCGATGACTGTAAAACAATCTCTGACATGCAACTCCTCTAGTGTGGTCTATCTAATCCAGTGCCCTTGTCCCAAACAGTATATTGGCCGAACTAAAAGACAGCTTAAAGTTAGAATATCAGAACATCTCAACAACATTACAAAAGGATGTGAAAACAATCCTTTATCTAAACATTTTAAGGAGATGCATAATAAAAGCTGTACAGGCCTGTCATTTATGGCGCTGGAGAAGATAGACACACACTGGAGGGGGGGAAATCATATAGAAAAAATGTCGAGAGCTGAATCTAGGCGTATTTATGATTTTGGGAGCATGATGCCAATGGGGCTAAACTCAGAGCTGGAAATTTTTGGATTTTTATAGACATAGGGCCGTCCGCCCATGAGTCCACGGGGAATCACATGTCAGGCTGTTTATCAGCACTGTGATCCCCCCTGGACCATAGGCGTACGTCCCCTGATCCTTCCCTGAATGTATTTAATGTATCACCACTCGATTCAACCTTGAAGTTAATGATTTTGAAGGAGAAATTGGAAATTGTTTTATAACTGGTTTTAGCAATGTCTTTTTAAAAATATATGACATACAGTTGATTTAGTATGAATAAATGCAACAAATATCAAAAAAACGCATCAATAGAGAAAAAAACACATCACAAGAAAAAACGCAAGAAAATCGCATAAAAAAATCGCATGTATGAAAATACTTGAAAATTGACATAATTGTATTGTCTATGAATCTTGAAACAACTATAGACAGTTAGAGGAAGAAGAAATATCATTAACATTAAGAAAACAACCATATATGTGAAGGATTTAAATTGAAGGAATCCATACTCCTTCTTTTCCATGGCACTGTTTTCCCATGATACCATCTTTTTTCTCCCATGATTCTTTTTCCTACAAGATTAATGAAGAATATAAAAACCCACCATTTACTTATAGGGGGTGATGCCACTGAGGAAGGGGAGAGTTATCCCCGAAACGCGTCTGGCGTAAGTTTCACCCCTGAAAGACTTGAACCCGATTAAACAGTGCCACTGTTAACAACAAAGGATATCGAGGATTCAAGAAAGAAGCCTTTGCATACACCTACCTTTAATCAGCTGAAAGTGATTACTGGGAATACATCCCCTGCGAAATATAGAGTGTTGAAATATCGACATAGCAAAGACCGGGACGCCGGCCTGCAATCGGAACCAACTACTCGAAAAGAACAGCTGAATAAAAAGGGAAGGTAAGCCCACAGTTGTGGGTTTTTGGTATCGATTATAACTTTAACGCATATTTTGCGAAAAATACCAGCACGGTTTCTGTCTACAGAAAATTTTCACATGCGATCTTTTACACTGACTCTGTGATGCCGTTTTTTCGAATGTTAAGATAAACCGAAGTCTGTGAAGAAAAATCTCTCGAAAAAAACTTTCTCTTTTGGTCAATTTCGAATATTATTTCAGAAACTTTCGAAAATTTAAATGAAAGCCCATGAGAGGATTTTCATGAGGAATTGATTATAGACCATTTGGGAAGTGTATGGACTACGCAGATAAGAAGTGTCACATTGTATGTTGGTGTTTATTGTTGCAATCAGCAAATAGTCACCAGTGATTAGAACTAACAGGTTTAATAGATACAGTCACAATATATGTGTAACTTAAGCCATAATCAGGGCAATTACACCTATTCCGGATATCACCAGTATCCGCAATAGGTAAATTAGAACAATATAGTAACAACTGTATACACTGTTTAATTCTTTTTATGTATTTTATTGTATTTTATTATATTTTAATCAAGTATAGCTCCAATAAATTGTTCAAATTCCGTGGGGCTCCGCATGTATGAGTGTGCCAATCTTCTTTTGACAGCTATTTAATTTGAAGGGTGAATCATCAGATTGTGCACCTCCTGTGATTGTGGGGTTAGTGAGCTATTTCCAAGACATTTACTTAGTGCATATGAGTATATTCCCTTGGTGAATTCCAGCTTTCTGAGCCATGTTTGGTGTTTTATACCCCTTGGGTGGCTATAGCTATCAGCTCCTCTTCTTTCCCCCAGGAGACGCCCAGTCTCACTTTCATAATCGATGCAATCTTTTATCATCAGATGCAGCTTCCCTCATTACCATATAAAATGGAAGAATAATGGTGCCTCCGCCTCATCAACCAGTTTAGCATTTTCTAGCCTCTTGAGATGGTCCTTCATTTACACATTGTATTTGCAAGGTAGAGACCTATTGTTCACACTCCTATTTAGGATCTGTAAGAGATTCCTAGGATACTCCGAGACACTTTCATATGAGAATCAGTGTAAACAATAAGCATTTTACATCATGATGACATATATTCCATACAGACATGCAATCATATGACTCTATCTATAATTCACATATATGAAATACTTCATATTACATCAAGTATAATAGATCAGAAGTAGAGTTGAGCGAACACCTGGATGTTCGGGTTCGAGAAGTTCGGCCGAACATCCCGGAAATGTTCGGGTTCGGGATCCGAACCCGATCCGAACTTCGTCCCGAACCCGAACCCCATTGAAGTCAATGGGGACCCGAACTTTTCGGCACTAAAAAGGCTGTAAAACAGCCCAGGAAAGAGCTAGAGGGCTGCAAAAGGCAGCAACATGTAGGTAAATCCCCTGCAAACAAATGTGGATAGGGAAATGAATTAAAATAAAAATTAAATAAATAAAAATTAACCAAAATCAATTGGAGAGAGGTTCCATAGCAGAGAATCTGGCTTCCCGTCACCCACCACTGGAACAGTCCATTCTCAGATATTTAGGCCCCGGCACCCAGGCAGAGGAGAGAGGTCCCGTAACAGAGAATCTGTCTTCATGTCAGCAGAGAATTAGTCTGCATGTCATAGCAGAGAATGAGGCTTCACGTCAGCCACCACTGCAACAGTCCATTGGCATATATTTAGGCCCAGCACCCAGGCAGAGGAGAGAGGTCCCGTAACAGACAATCTGGCTTCATGTCAGCAGAGAATCAGTCTGCATGTCATAGCAGAGAATCAGGCTTCACGTCACCCACCACTGCAACAGTCCATTGCCATAAATTTAGGCCCAGCACTAGTGTTGAGCGGCATGTCCCATATTCGAATTCGCGAAATTTTGTGAATATTCGAAAGAATATTCGTAAAATATTCGCGATTATTCAAATTCGTTATTATTTCGCATATGCGATAATTCGAATTTTCGCATCGCATAATACATATGCTATGCAAAATTCACATGTGCGCTAATGAAATCGCCTTACGAAGATTCGCAACTCAATTCAATCACTAATGTATGAATGCAATGCCCTTTGCCTCTGTTCTGGGACAAGTGTAGATATTCGCATGTGCGCTAATAAAATCGCCTTACGAAGATTCGCACCTCAATCACTTTCTAGGGAATGTGAGACTTTTGGGAATCAATCGAGATACAGTGGGGGGTGATGACAGTAGTTGACAGAGTACAGATCAATGTAATCTGTAAGGTGGAAAGTAAAATAAAAAATACGAATTTTCGTTAATCGAATTTTACGAAGTTCTACGTATTCGCGAATATGGTGCTATACTATATGAATGCACAGGCCTTTGCCTCTCTGTTCTGGGGACAAGTGTAGATATTTGCATTTGCGTTAATAAAATCGCCTTACGAAGATTCGCAGCTCAATTCAATCACTAATGTATGAATGCAAAGCCCTTTGCCTCTGTTCTGGGACAAGTGTAGATATTCGCATGTGCGCTAATAAAATCGCCTTACGAAGATTCGCAACTCAATTCACTAATGTATGAATGCAAAGCCCTTTGCCTCTGTTCTGGGACGTGCCGATATTCGCATGTGCGCTAATAAAATCGCCTTACGAAGATTCGCGCCTCAATCACTTTCTAGGCAATGTGAGTAAGATCTGAGCTGTTGGACCTTTGGGAAACAATCAATTATATGTGTACTGTAATTTTGTGGGGGGGGGGAAAAAAACAAAAAACGAATATTCGTTTTTACGAATATATAGCACTATATTCGAAATATTCGCGAAATCGCGAAGTTGCGATATTCGCGAAAAAAATTTGCTTTTCGAATATTCGCGCTCAACACTACCCAGCACCCAGGCAGAGGAGAGAGGTCCCGTAACAGACAATCTGGCTTCATGTCAGCAGAGAATCAGTCTGCATGTCATAGCAGAGAATGAGGCTTCACGTCAGCCACCACTGCAACAGTCCATTGGCATATATTTAGGCCCAGCACCCAGGCAGAGGAGGGAGGTCCCGTAACAGAGAATCTGTCTTCATGTCAGCAGAGAATTAGTCTGCATGTCATAGCAGAGAATGAGGCTTCACGTCAGCCACCACTGCAACAGTCCATTGGCATATATTTAGGCCCAGCACCCAGGCAGAGGAGGGAGGTCCCGTAACAGAGAATCTGTCTTCATGTCAGCAGAGAATTAGTCTGCATGTCATAGCAGAGAATGAGGCTTCACGTCAGCCACCACTGCAACAGTCCATTGGCATATATTTAGGCCCAGCACACACACAGGCAGAGGAGAGAGGTCCCGTAACAGAGAATCTGGCTTCATGTCAGCAGAGAATCAGTCTGCATGTCATAGCAGAGAATGAGGCTTCACGTCAGCCACCACTGCAACAGTCCATTGGCATATATTTAGGCCCAGCACACACACAGGCAGAGGAGAGAGGTCCCGTAACAGAGGATCTGGCTTCATGTCAGCAGAGAATCAGTCTGCATGTCATAGCAGAGAATCAGGCTTCACGTCAGCCACCACTGCAACAGTCCATTGTCATAAATTTAGGCCCAGCACCCAGGCAGAGGAGAGAGGTCCCGTAACAGAGAATCTGGCTTCATGTCAGCAGAGAATCAGTCTTCATATCATAGCAGAGAATCAGGCTTCACGTCACCCACCACTGTAAGAGTCAATTTTCATAAATTTAGGCCCAGAACCCAGGCAGAGGAGAAAGGTCCCGTAACAGACAATCTGGCTTCATGTCAGCAGAGAATCAGTCTTCATATCATAGCAGAGAATCAGGCTTCACGTCACCCACCACTGTAAGAGTCAATTTTCATAAATTTAGGCCCAGAACCCAGGCAGAGGAGAAAAGTCCCGTAACAGACAATCTGGCTTCATGTCAGCAGAGAATCAGTCTTCATATCATAGCAGAGAATCAGGCTTCACGTCACCCACCACTGTAAGAGTCAATTTTCATAAATTTAGGCCCAGAACCCAGGCAGAGGAGAAAGGTCCCGTAACAGACAATCTGGCTTCATGTCAGCAGAGAATCAGTCTTCATATCATAGCAGAGAATCAGGCTTCACGTCACCCACCACTGCAACAGTCCATTGGCATATATTTAGGCCTAGCACACAGGCAGAGCAGAGAGGTCCCGTAACAGACAATCTGGCTTCATGACAGCAGAGAATCAGTCTGCATGTCATAGCAGAGAATCAGGCTTCACGTCAGCCACCACTGCAACAGTCCATTGTCATAAATTTAGGCCCAGCACCCAGGCAGAGGAGAGAGGTCCCGTAACAGAGGATCTGGCTTCATGTCAGCAGAGAATCAGTCTGCATGTCATAGCAGAGAATGAGGCTTCACGTCAGCCACCACTGCAACAGTCCATTGTCATAAATTTAGGCCCAGCACCCAGGCAGAGGAGAGAGGTCCCGTAAAAGAGGATCTGGCTTCATGTCAGCAGAGAATCAGTCTGCATGTCATAGCAGAGAATGAGGCTTCATGTCACCCACCACTGCAACAGTCCATTGGCATATATTTAGGCCTAGCACACAGGCAGAGCAGAGAGGTCCCGTAACAGACAATCTGGCTTCATGTCAGCAGAGAATCAGTCTGCATGTCATAGCAGAGAATGAGGCTTCACGTCACCCACCACTGCAACAGTCCATTGGCATATATTTAGGCCTAGCACACAGGCAGAGCAGAGAGGTCCCGTAACAGACAATCTGGCTTCATGACAGCAGAGAATCAGTCTGCATGTCATAGCAGAGAATGAGGCTTCACGTCAGCCACCACTGCAACAGTCCATTGGCATATATTTAGGCCTAGCACACAGGCAGAGCAGAGAGGTCCCGTAACAGAGGATCTGGCTTCATGTCAGCAGAGAATCAGTCTGCATGTCATAGCAGAGAATCAGGCTTCACGTCAGCCACCACTGCAACAGTCCATTGTCATAAATTTAGGCCCAGCACCCAGGCAGAGGAGAGAGGTCCCGTAACAGACAATCTGGCTTCATGTCAGCAGAGAATTAGTCTGCATGTCATAGCAGAGAATCAGGCTTCATGTCAGCCACCACTGCAACAGTCCATTGGCATATATTTAGGCCTAGCACACAGGCAGAGCAGAGAGGTCCCGTAACAGACAATCTGGCTTCATGACAGCAGAGAATCAATCTGCATGTCATAGCAGAGAATGAGGCTTCACGTCACCCACCACTGCAACAGTCCATTGGCATAAATTTAGGCCCAGCACTCAGGCAGAGGAGAGAGGTCCCGTAACAGAGGATCTGGCTTCATGTCAGCAGAGAATCAGTCTGCATGTCATAGCAGAGAATGAGGCTTCACGTCAGCCACCACTGCAACAGTCCATTGTCATAAATTTAGGCCCAGCACCCAGGCAGAGGAGAGAGGTCCCGTAAAAGAGGATCTGGCTTCATGTCAGCAGAGAATCAGTCTGCATGTCATAGCAGAGAATGAGGCTTCACGTCACCCACCACTGCAACAGTCCATTGGCATATATTTAGGCCTAGCACACAGGCAGAGCAGAGAGGTCCCGTAACAGACGATCTGGCTTCATGTCAGCAGAGAATCAGTCTGCATGTCATAGCAGAGAATGAGGCTTCACGTCACCCACCACTGCAACAGTCCATTTTCATAAATTTAGGCCCAGCACCCAGGCAGAGGAGAGAGGTCCCGTAACAGACAATCTGGCTTCATGTCAGCAGAGAATTAGTCTGCATGTCATAGCAGAGAATCAGGCTTCATGTCAGCCACCACTGCAACAGTCCATTGGCATATATTTAGGCCTAGCACACAGGCAGAGCAGAGAGGTCCCGTAACAGACAATCTGGCTTCATGACAGCAGAGAATCAGTCTGCATGTCATAGCAGAGAATGAGGCTTCACGTCACCCACCACTGCAACAGTCCATTGGCATATATTTAGGACTAGCACACAGGCAGAGGAGAGAGGTCCCGTAACAGACAATCTGGCTTCATGTCAGCAGAGAATTAGTCTGCATGTCATAGCAGAGAATCAGGCTTCATGTCAGCCACCACTGCAACAGTCCATTGGCATATATTTAGGCCTAGCACACAGGCAGAGGAGAGGTTCATTCAACTTTGGGTAGCCTCGCAATATAATGGTAAAATGAAAATAAAAATAGGATTGAATGAGGAAGTGCCCTGGAGTCCAATAATATATGGTTATGGGGAGGTAGTTAATGTCTAATCTGGACAAGGGACGGACAGGTCCTGTGGGATCCATGCCTGGTTCATTTTTATGAACGTCAGCTTGTCCACATTGGCTGTAGACAGGCGGCTGCGTTTGTCTGTAATGACGCCCCCTGCCGTGCTGAATACACGTTCAGACAAAACGCTGGCTGCCGGGCAGGCCAGCACCTCCAAGGCATAAAAGGCTAGCTCTGGCCACGTGGACAATTTAGAGACCCAGAAGTTGAATGGGGCCGAACCATCAGTCAGTACGTGGAGGGGTGTGCACACGTACTGTTCCACCATGTTAGTGAAATGTTGCCTCCTGCTAACACGTTGCGTATCAGGTGGTGGTGCAGTTAGCTGTGGCGTGTTGACAAAAGTTTTCCACATCTCTGCCATGCTAACCCTGCCCTCAGAGGAGCTGGCCGTGACACAGCTGCCTTGGCGACCTCTTGCTCCTCCTCTGCCTTGGCCTTGGGCTTCCACTTGTTCCCCTGTGACATTTGGGAATGCTCTCAGTAGCGCGTCTACCAACGTGCGCTTGTACTCGCGCATCTTCCTATCACGCTCCAGTGCAGGAAGTAAGGTGGGCACATTGTCTTTGTAGCGTGGATCCAGCAGGGTGGCAACCCAGTAGTCCGCACAGGTTAAAATGTGGGCAACTCTGCTGTCGTTGCGCAGGCACTGCAGCATGTAGTCGCTCATGTGTGCCAGGCTGCCCAGGGGTAAGGACAAGCTATCCTCTGTGGGAGGCGTATCGTCATCGTCCTGCCTTTCCCCCCAGCCACGCACCAGTGATGGACCCGAGCTGCGTTGGGTGCCACCCCGCTGTGACCATGCTTCATCCTCATCCTCCTCCACCTCCTCCTCATCCTCGTCCTCCTCGTCCTCCAGTAGTGGGCCCTGGCTGGCCACATTTGTACCTGGCCTCTGCTGTTGCCAAAAACCTCCCTCTGAGTCACTTCGAAGAGACTGGCCAGAAAGTGCTAAAAATGACCCCTCTTCCTCCTCCTCCTCCTCCTGGGCCACCTCCTCTTCCATCATCGCCCTAAGTGTTTTCTCAAGGAGACATAGAAGTGGTATTGTAACGCTGATAACGGTGTCATCGCCACTGGCCATGTTGGTGGAGTACTCGAAACAGCGCAACAGGGCACACAGGTCTCGCATGGAGGCCCAGTCATTGGTGGTGAAGTGGTGCTGTTCTGTAGTGCGACTGACCCGTGCGTGCTGCAGCTGAAACTCCACTATGGCCTGCTGCTGCTCGCACAGTCTGTCCAGCATGTGCAAGGTGGAGTTCCACCTGGTGGGCACGTCGCATATGAGGCGGTGAGCGGGAAGGCCGAAGTTACGCTGTAGCGCAGACAGGCGAGCAGCAGCAGGATGTGAACGCCGGAAGCGCGAACAGACGGCCCGCACTTTATGCAGCAGCTCTGACATGTCGGGGTAGTTGTGAATGAACTTCTGCACCACCAAATTCAGCACATGCGCCAAGCAAGGGATGTGCGTCAAATTGGCTAGTCCCAGAGCTGCAACGAGATTTCGCCCATTATCACACACCACCAGGCCGGGCTTGAGGCTCACCGGCAGCAACCACTCGTCGGTCTGTTGTTCAATACCCCGCCACAACTCCTGTGCGGTGTGGGGCCTGTCCCCCAAACATATGAGTTTCAGAATGGCCTGCTGACGTTTACCCCGGGCTGTGCTGAAGTTGGTGGTGAAGGTGTGTGGCTGACTGGATGAGCAGGTGGAAGAAGAGGAGGAGGAAGCCGAGAAGGAGGAGGTGGCAACAGGAGGCAAAGAATGTTGCCCTGCGATCCTTGGCGGCGGAAGGACGTGCGCCAAACAGCTCTCCGCCTGGGGCCCAGCTGCCACTACATTTACCCAGTGTGCAGTTAGGGAGATATAGCGTCCCTGGCCGTGCTTACTGGTCCACGTATCTGTGGTTAGGTGGACCTTGCCACAGATGGCGTTGCGCAGTGCACACTTGATTTTATCGGATACTTGGTTGTGCAGGGAAGGCACGGCTCTCTTGGAGAAGTAGTGGCGGCTGGGAACAACATACTGTGGGACAGCAAGCGACATGAGCTGTTTGAAGCTGTCTGTGTCCACCAGCCTAAATGACAGCATTTCATAGGCCAGTAGTTTAGAAATGCTGGCATTCAGGGCCAGGGATCGAAGGTGGCTAGGTGGGAATTTACGCTTTCTATCAAATGTTTGTGAGATGGAGAGCTGAACGCTGGCGTGTGACATGGTTGAGACGCTTGGTGACGGAGGTGGTGGTGGTGGTGTTGGTGGTACATCCCCTGTTTGCTGGGCGGCAGGTGCCAACGTTCCTCCAGAGGCGGAGGAAGAGGCCGAGGCGGCAGCAGCAGAATAGGCCGAGGCGGCAGCAGCAGAAGAGGTAGCAGGGGGAGCCTGAGTGACTTCCTTGGTTTTAAGGTGTTTACTCCACTGCAGTTCATGCTTTGCATGCAGGTGCCTGGTCATGCAGGTTGTGCTCAGGTTCAGAACGTTAATGCCTCGCTTCAGGCTCTGATGGCACAGCGTGCAAACCACTCGGGTCTTGTCGTCAGCACATTGTTTGAAGAAGTGCCATGCCAGGGAACTCCTTGAAGCTGCCTTTGGGGTGCTCGGTCCCAGATGGCGGCGGTCAGTAGCAGGCGGAGTCTCTTGGCGGCGGGTGTTCTGCTTTTGCCCACTGCTCCTTCTTTTGCTACGCTGTTGGCTCGGTCTCACCACTGCCTCTTCCTCCGAACTGTGAAAGTCAGTGGCACGACCTTCATTCCATGTGGGGTCTAGGACCTCATCGTCCCCTGCATCGTCTTCCACCCAGTCTTGATCCCTGACCTCCTGTTCAGTCTGCACACTGCAGAAAGACGCAGCAGTTGGCAACTGTGTTTCGTCATCATCAGAGACATGCTGAGGTGGTATTCCCATGTCCTCATCATCAGGAAACATAAGTGGTTGTGCGTCAGTGCATTCTATGTCTTTCACCGCTGGGGAAGGGCTAGGTGGATGCCCTTGGGAAACCCTGCCAGCGGAGTCTTCAAACAGCATAAGAGACTGCTGCATAACTTGAGGCTGAGACAGTTTCCCTGGTATGCATGGGGGTGATGTGACAGACTGATGGGGTTGGTTTTCAGGCGCCATCTGTGCGCTTTCTTCAGAAGACTGGGTGGGAGATAATGTGAACGTGCTGGATCCACTGTCGGCCACCCAATTGACTAATGCCTGTACCTGCTCAGGCCTTACCATCCTTAGAACGGCATTGGGCCCCACCATATATCGCTGTAAATTCTGGCGGCTACTGGGACCTGAGGTAGTTGGTACACTAGGACGTGTGGATGTGGCAGAACGGCCACGTCCTCTCCCAGCACCAGAGGGTCCACTAACACCACCACGACCATGTCCACGTCCGCGTCCCTTACTAGATGTTTTTCTCATTGTTATGGTTCACCACAACAACAAATATATTATTTGGCCCAATGTATTGTATTCAAATTCAGCGGGATATAAATTTGAGGCCTAGTATTTAGGCGCTGGGTGACCGGTATGGATTTAGTGACAGAATTAGACTTGGAAATTCACAGAAGCGTGTGTGTGTGAAGTTATTCTGAATGACCCAATGTGCACCTTGAATATTATATACCCTTTTAGGGATAGATTTCAAATAGCTCTGATATAGCAGAAACCACTAAATTATGAAATTGCTAAATTGGGAATTGTATTTCAACCCAGAACAAAAAATGTGCTTGAACGGACACTAAATAACTCGCCCAGCTACAGCACTAAGGACAGATTTAGCTGGATATAAATTTGAGGCCTAGTATTTAGGCGCTGCGTGACAGGTATGGGTTTAGTGACAGAATTAGACTTGGAAATACACAGTAGCGGGTGTGTGTGAAGTTATTCTGAATGACCCAATGTGCACCTTGAATATTATATACCCTTTTAGGGATAGATTTCAAATAGCTCTGATATATCAGAAACCACTAAATTATGAAATTGCTAAATTGGGAATTGTATTTCAACCCAGAACAAAAAATGTGCTTTGACGGACACTAAATAACTTTCCCAGCCACAACAGGACAGCGTTAACGAGAGATTTAGCAGGATATAAATTTGAGGCCTAGTATTTAGGCGCTGGGTGACAGGTATGGGTTTAGTGACAGAATTAGACTTGGAAATACACAGTAGCGGGTGTGTGTGAAGTTATTCTGAATGACCCAATGTGCACCTTGAATATTATATACCCTTTTAGGGATAGATTTCAAATAGCTCTGATATAGCAGAAACCACTAAATTATGAAATTGCTAAATTGGGAATTGTATTTCAACCCAGAACAAGAAATGTGCTTGAACGGACACTAAATAACTCGCCCAGCTACAGCACTAGTGACAGATTTAGCGGGATATAAATTTGAGGCCTAGTATTTAGGCGCTGGGTGACAGGTATGGATTTAGTGACAGAATTAGACTGGGATATGGCCAAAAAATGAACAGACTATTGCTGGTTAAATGCACTTGGTGTGACAGCTTCACCCTGATGTAGGCTTTAGCCAAAAAACAACCACACCATTGAGGGTTAAATGCACTTGGTGACAGGCGCAGCTTGCCCCTGATTTAGTATATGGCCAAAAAATGAACAGACTATTGCTGGTTAAATGCACTTGGTGTGACAGCTTCACCCTGATGTAGGCTTCAGCCAAAAAACAACCACACCATTGAGGGTTAAATGCACTTGGTCGCAGCTTGGATGCACTTGGTCGCAGCACCGCACAAGACACAAAATGGCCGCCGATCACACCATAAAAAAGTGACTGACAAACGGTCTGGGCAGCCTAAAAACAGTGAGTGAGCATTTGAGTATCAGCAGCTCAATGATGCACAGCTGCAGATCGATCGATTAATCAAGTGAAGTCCTTTGGAGGAGTTAATCTGCCTAATCTCGCCCTACTGTCGCATCCGCAACCTCTCCCTACGCTAATCAGAGCAGAGTGACGGGCGGCGCTATGTGACTCCAGCTTAAATAGAGGCTGGGTCACATGGTGCTCTGGCCAATCACAGCCATGCCAATAGTAGGCATGGCTGTGACGGCCTCTTGGGGCAAGTAGTATGACGCTTGTTGATTGGCTGCTTTGCAGCCTTTCAAAAAGCGCCAAGAAAGCGTCACAAAAGCGCGAAGAAAGCGACGAACACCGAACCCGAACCCGGACTTTTACGAAAATGTCCGGGTTCGGGTCCGTGTCACGGACACCCCAAAATTCGGTACGAACCCGAACTATACAGTTCGAGTTCGCTCATCCCTAATCAGAAGACTTTCAATATTAAAAGGTTCATATTTCTTACAGATTCCAACTAGTAAATGAATGACTTTAAGAGGAATAAACCCTGTATGACAACTTTACATGAGTATTTGTTGTTTTAAGAGACTTGACCACACAACCATGTATAAAGGTTCTTGTTCCATGAAGTTAATTAAGTAGCAATTATTACATTCACAGACATTTCTATTTTTCTGTTTGTCCTATCAGACAAATTATAGATTTTATATCACATTCGCTTTTTTTTTAATACTTTTTTTTGGTATGACACAATCACTAGAAGGTCCACACTGTCTGCTGTGTAATTCACTTTTGGCCATCACCACAATACATTTTCAGGCTGTGCTCACTGGGGTCTCAGATATCTGTTCCTTTTCTGGTCACCTGCTTGAATTTTATCTGACTGTACTTATTCCTTCATTAGGAGACACTTACAACTTTGAGTCCATTTTTATAGTGTTTAGTCAATAAAAATATATGATGCTTCATAACAAGTGATCAACTTGAAGAACAAAATAATTTATGATCATTGTTTCATTATAGATGTTTCTGCTGTGCTCACAGTAAGACTCTGACTGGCCCATAGAGGTACAAGTGAATCTCCCATGGCCCAGTCCGAGGACTTCTTGTATACTACAAATTACAACCTGTTTTCACATTCCCTAATAGCTCAGTGTGTTATTAGCTTGATTCCCGAGCAAAAAATGACTGGTTTGAATCCAGGAGCAGCCATGAAGAAGATTTCCCAAGAAAAAAGAGACAGCATCATCTAGCTCATCCATAGTGGTATCCCGGCCATGAAAAGTGCTAAACTGCATAATGTGAGTGCCATGACAGTTGGAAGAATATGAAATGAAGTCCATCCATCCATTCCAAAGCCAAAAATAAGTAGATGCTCAGACAAAATATCGGAGTCAACAAGTCTGCTCATCACAAAGTCAAACACTACAGTGGAGGTGGCTCATATGCTTCGTAACAGTGAGATAACAGACGTCCAAGCAAGCAAAGACGAGACAGAGGGGATATGATAGACACTTTTAAATTCATAAAGGAAATCAACAAGGTAAAAGGGGAGAGAATATATTTAAAAGAAGAAAATCTGTACAAGACATAGTTTTAAATTAGAAGGGCAAAAGTTTTAAAGTAATATCAGGAAGTATTACTTTACTGACAGAGTAGTGGATGCATGGAATAGCCTTTCTGCAGAAGTGGTAGCTGCAAATACAGTGAAGGAGTTTAAGCGTGCATGGGATAGGCATAAGGCTATCCTTCGTATAAGATAGGGCCAAGGGCTATTCATAGTATTCAGTATATTGGGCAGACGTGGCCAGCGTCACATGACTCCTGAGTTCCAATGCAGCCCATACAGCCGAGCGCTGAGTGATCAGCTCGGCACTCAGCCCCAGTGTGGTTCCCACGGGAACGGGCGACGCCGGGTGCGCTGATGACGCGAGCAGGTCCCGGACGTCCCCGCTTCCCAGAACACTGCATCGTGACAGATGATCTACTAGTTGAAGAAATAGCTAAAATGACAATGAAAGGAGAAGTTATCATCATGGGAGATTTCAATCTTCCAGATATAAACTGGAAAACCAAAATAGCAAGTTCTACCAGGAGTACAGATATTCTAAATTCCCTACAACAAATGGTTGAGGAGCCAACCCGGAAGGAGGCCATTTTGGATTTGGTATTCACAAATGGGGATTCGGTATATGATGTCATTGTAGGCGAAACCTTGGGATCTAGTGATCACCAGTCAGTGTGGTTTAATATAAGAACTGTGAAAGAGTCCCACCACACAAAAACAAAAGTTTTAGATTTTAGAAAAACAGACTTTTCAAAAATGAAATTAGTCATAAATGAGTCCTTATCAGACTGGAACGGATTACATGGAGTCCAGGAGAAATGGGACTACTTAAAAGGTGCATTATTGAAGGCAACAGAAAATTGCATTAGACTTGTCAATAAAAGCAAAAAAAGGAAGAGACCACTGTGGTACTTAGCAGAAGTGGCCCAAATCATTAAAAATAAAAAGCTAGCATTTTGTAATTATAAAAAAAAACAGAGCAATGAAGATAAGAAAATCTACAAGATTAGGCAGAAAGACGTCAAGCAAGTTATAAGAACTTCTAAAGCGCAGGCAGAAGAAAAACTAGCTCAGTTTATGAAAAAAGGGGATAAGACATTCTTCAGATATATAAATGAAAAAAGGAAATTAAAACAAGGAATAACTAAATTAAAAACAAATGACGGGAGGTATGTAGAAGAGAATAAAGGGCTAGCCGACTGCCTTAATGAATACTTCTGTTCAGTTTTTACAAAAGAAAAAGAAGAAGGACCTCCACTAGAAAGGATGACTAATAAATCGTTTGATGCATGTGTCTTTACAGAGGAAGATGTTCTAAGTTTGCTGTCTAAAGTGAAGACAAATAAGTCACAGGGGCCTGATGAGATACACCCAAAATTATTAAAAGAGCTTAGTGGTGAGCTGGCAAAACCGTTAACAGATTTATTTAACCAATCATTAGTAACAGGTGTCATCCCGGAAGATTGGAAATTGGCAAATGTCGTGCCCATTCACAAGAAAGGTAGTAGGGAGGAATCAAACAACTATAGACCAGTGAGTCTGACATCAATAGTAGGCAAATTAATGGAAACACTATTAAAGGATAGGATTGTGGAACATCTAAAATCCCATGGATTGCAAGATGAAAAACAACATGGGTTTACTTCAGGGAGATCATGTCAAACAAATCTTATAGATTTTTTTGACTGGGTGACTAAAATAATAGACGGTGGAGGTGCAGTAGACATCGCTTATCTAGACTTTAGTAAGGCTTTTGACACTGTCCCGCACAGAAGACTTATCAATAAACTGCAGTCATTGAGCATGGACTCCCATATTGTTGAGTGGATTAGGCAGTGGCTTAGTGACAGACAACAGAGGGTTGTAGTCAATGGAGAACATTCAAAACAAGGTCATGTTACCAGTGGGGTTCCACAGGGATCTGTACTGGGACCAATTTTGTTTAATATCTTCATAAGTGATATTGCAAAAGGCCTCGATGGTAAGGTGTGTCTTTTTGCTGATGACACAAAGATATGTAACAGGGTTGATGTTCCTGGAGGGAAACGCCAAATGGAAAAGGATTTAGGAAAACTAGAAGAATGGTCAGAACTCTGGCAACTGAAATTTAATGTGGATAAGTGCAAGATAATGCACCTGGGTCGTAAACACCCAAGGGCAGAATATAGAATATTTGACACAGTCCTGACCTCAGTATCTGAGGAAAGGGATTTAGGAGTAATTATTTCAGAAGATTTAAAGGTGGGAAGACAATGTAATAGAGCAGCACGAAATGCCAGCAGAATGCTTGGATGTATAGGGAGAGGTATAAGCAGTAGAAAGAGTGAAGTGCTTATGCCGCTGTACAGAACACTGGTGAGACCTCACTTGGAATATTGTGCGCAGTACTGGAGGCCATATCTCCAGAAGGATATAGATACTCTAGAGAGAGTTCAGAGAAGAGCTACTAAACTAGTACATGGATTGCAGGATAAAACTTACCAGGAAAGGTTAAAGGACCTTAACCTGTATAGCTTGGAAGAAAGAAGAGACAGAGGGGATATGATAGAAACTTTTAAATACATAAAGGGAATCAACTCGGTAAAGGAGGAGAGCATATTTAAAAGAAGAAAAACTACCACAAGAGGACACAGTTTTAAATTAGAGGGGCAAAGGTTTAAAAGTAATATAAGAAAGTATTACTTTACTAAGAGAGTAGTGGATGCATGGAATAGCCTTCCTGCAGAAGTGGTAGCTGTGAAGGAGTTTAAGCATGCATGGGATAGGCATAAGGCTATCCTTCATATAAGATAGGGCCAGGGACTATTCATAGGATTCAGATATATTGGGCAGACTAGATGGACCAAATGGTTCTTATCTGCCGACACATTCTATGTTTCTATGTTTCTATGTTTTCCAGTCCAGAGCATTTTTTAGCATTACCCTTCAACCTTTCTGAAAACCCCACTTTAAACCAAATTTACCCTATCCCTACCCCACCGTGGTCGATAATCTCCAGCATCCAATTACTCACACTGATAATATGTCACTATCCCCCAGTCCGATCCAAGATCCCATTACCATTTCGTCCACAAGAGAAAGTAACACACTTCTACAGCCCAATATAAAATCAGCTAAAGAGAAAGATGGGACCAAATGTAGAAGAAGAGGCTGAAGGGGTGGAAAAAAAGAGATCCCGCAAACAAAAAAGCCCACCCACTATTCCCCAGAAAATAAGTAGCCCACCAGAACACCTTAAACGTAAAGGTATTTTCAACCTCTCTGATCATATCCTTAAAAAAAGAGGAGATACAATTATTAAGTAAAGGATTGTCTTTTTGCCTGAACTA
Organism: Bufo gargarizans; assembly: GCF_014858855.1. Taxonomy (NCBI): domain Eukaryota; kingdom Metazoa; phylum Chordata; class Amphibia; order Anura; family Bufonidae; genus Bufo; species Bufo gargarizans. The sequence goes on from NC_058082.1 coordinate 624,211,381, forward strand.
TGATCCAGATCTTTTTAAATTATTTGTGGATTTAAATCAATATATACGCAAATTAACACTTCAACGTCACTTCAACGTCACTTCAACATAAAACCAAACCAGAATCCAACTCCTACAGCCACAACAAAAATAGCTGAAGAATCTGATATTAATTGCCTAATTGATTAACTTTTCCAAACACATATTCTCTCCTCCCTGAAGCCCAAATCCAGTTTCTATCCCCTTGAAAGTAGAGTAGGCCCTCACATTGAAACATTTTATAATTTAGTCTCAATGATTTAAAAGCAGCCTTTCCAAAAGAATTTAATACGCAAAATAGTGCTCTAACAAACAATCTATCCAAAATACATAAAAAAGCAATGACTAGCTTTGCCAGAAACAACATTGTTATTAAAAATGCGGATAAAGTGGGAGGGATAGTCATCCTCAACATACAGATGTAGCAGGGTTAGCACTCCAGCTCTTAACTCGAATCTCTTAACTCATCGCGTTATCTTGAGACAAAAGCCATTGAAAAGCAATTGAATGTGTTTGTTTAGATTAGATAACACAACTCAGAAATCTCAGAAAACAGGAGTGTTAACTCTACTCCATCCGTAGAAGACTACAATAAGGAAGCCTTAAACATCCTCTCGGACAATATCTATTACGACTGACTCTGACACTGGGTTCACACCTGAGCGTACTGGATGAGCTCTGTATGCACGATTTTATCGGGCGTTCACATACACGGCTCCGGAAACAAGCAAATGCCCATTGTCGCGCGTTCCCGAAAGTCATTACGCCCCAAAGAAGCTCCTGTACTTCTTGGGGCGTAGGGCGTTTTACAGGGCGTTCGTACACGCTGTAAAACGCTCAGGTGAGAACCATGCCCATAAGGAATCATTGGTTCTTGCCTGTTGAGCGTTTTACAGCGCGTTGGAACCCAGCCTTAGAAGATCCCACAACAGAATTTAGTAAACAACTTCATAGCCTTATCAACTCAAGCTATTTTGATAAAATAACAAAACAAGAAAAAACTATTTATTAATTGAACACCCATCCATACCATATTTTTACTATTTACAGAAAATTCACAAATCCCTAACCAATCCGCCAGGTTGACCTATAATATCAGGAATCAAGTCTATCACTTCTAATCTATCAGCCTATGTTGATAGCATACTACAAAATTACGTAGTGAGCTTAGCCTCCTACTTTTGGGACTCTGGCAAACTTATCACGATCCTCAAAGACTTTAGATGGTAAAATGACGTGGTATGCTTAAACTTAGATGTATCGTCCCTATACAGCAATATCGTACACGAGTTGGGCATCAATGCTGTTAAAAGTTTTCTCTCTATGGACCCTTATATGTCCCACAAACAAACTAAATTTATTTTAGACTCAATATATTTTGTTATAAATTACAATTATTTTACCTATAATGATTGCTTTTATATCCAAAATCGGGGAACCGCTATGGGGATAAAATTTGCGCAGTCTTATGCTAATTTATTTATGGGGCTTGAGAAGAATTATTTGTAGTGTTGAGCGAGCATGCTCGGCCGAATACCTGTTCGGCTCGAGCATCGCTGTCCTCGGCACATGTCGGTAATCGGCCGAGTACCACATGTGCTCGAGCGCAATGCTCGAGTCTCCTCCTCGCACGTTTGCCGCTTTCTAAGCAGCCAATGAAAGTAAGTAATGCCCTTCACTGTAATGCTGTAATGCTGTAACCTTGTTAGCTACTGGCATTACAGTGATTGGCTGGCCGGAACGCTTCCCCGGAGATTATATAGCACCCGATGACGCAGGTTCGGCTCATTGCGAGTCAGGGAGAGCTGAGCGTAGGAAGTGAAAGACAGTGTAGGGAGCGAACTTCACAGTTCTTATTCTAAGACAGCTTTTCAAAGAACCAAAAGTCCTTTCAAGGACTACTGTGTGTGTGTTTGGCAGCAGCAAGATATTTTTACCTGCGCTAAATTGATCAGTTTCAGGGATATCCGTGCTGAGAAAGGGACAGATAGTGCAGGGAGAGAAATTAGATTTTTCTTTACTACCAAAAGCTTTTCAAAGACTGTGGGCCAGATTTATCATTAGCTCAAGTCAAAATAATGGAGTGAATAATGGAGTGAAAAAGTCGCAAAACAATGCGCAAACTAAAAAACTGCGCACAAATTTGCTCTGCACTATGCTCGCCAGTTTTCTGACATTGGGCGTGTTTTCTTATGTAAATTAATCTCTAGACAAATTTACTATTGGGACTATTTAAAAAGTCACCAAAAAATGTGCAATTTCACTCCAGTGAGGACCATCCTTATCTTATGAGACTTTTTAATAGAACATGCGACTTTTTCGTAAGGACGTGCGACTTTTGTAAAGCTGCTTACTGACGGATAAACTGCTACCGTCAAACCACATTTATTACAGTCTTAAAGGGCCGATCATAAATCTGACTTGGCTAAAACTGACTTGAGCCATATGTGAAAGTGGAGTGAGCTGTCAGAGTAATGAAAAATCAGGCCCTGTGTGTGTGTTTGACAGCAGCAAGATATATTTCTTTAATACCTATTAGTGACATGTATAGAGTTGAGCGAACACCTGGATGTTCGGGTTCGAGAAGTTCGGCCGAACATCCCGGAAATGTTCGGGTTCGGGATCCGAACCCGATCCGAACTTCGTCCCGAACCCGAACCCCATTGAAGTCAATGGGGACCCGAACTTTTCGGCACTAAAAAGGCTGTAAAACAGCCCAGGAAAGAGCTAGAGGGCTGCAAAAGGCAGCAACATGTAGGTAAATCCCCTGCAAACAAATGTGGATAGGGAAATGAATTAAAATAAAAATTAAATAAATAAAAATTAACCAAAATCAATTGGAGAGAGGTTCCATAGCAGAGAATCTGGCTTCCCGTCACCCACCACTGGAACAGTCCATTCTCAGATATTTAGGCCCCGGCACCCAGGCAGAGGAGAGAGGTCCCGTAACAGAGAATCTGTCTTCATGTCAGCAGAGAATTAGTCTGCATGTCATAGCAGAGAATCAGGCTTCATGTCAGCCACCACTGCAACAGTCCATTGTCATAAATTTAGGCCCAGCACCCAGGCAGAGGAGAGAGGTCCCGTAACAGAGAATCTGGCTTAATGTCAGCAGAGAATCAGTCTTCATATCATAGCAGAGAATCAGGCTTCACGTCACCCACCACTGTAAGAGTCAATTTTCATAAATTTAGGCCCAGAACCCAGGCAGAGGAGAAAGGTCCCGTAACAGACAATCTGGCTTCATGTCAGCAGAGAATCAGTCTTCATATCATAGCAGAGAATCAGGCTTCACGTCACCCACCACTGTAAGAGTCAATTTTCATAAATTTAGGCCCAGAACCCAGGCAGAGGAGAAGGTCCCGTAACAGACAATCTGGCTTCATGTCAGCAGAGAATCAGTCTTCATATCATAGCAGAGAATCAGGCTTCACGTCACCCACCACTGCAACAGTCCATTGGCATATATTTAGGCCTAGCACACAGGCAGAGCAGAGAGGTCCCGTAACAGACAATCTGGCTTCATGACAGCAGAGAATCAGTCTGCATGTCATAGCAGAGAATCAGGCTTCACGTCAGCCACCACTGCAACAGTCCATTGTCATAAATTTAGGCCCAGCACCCAGGCAGAGCAGAGAGGTCCCGTAACAGAGGATCTGGCTTCATGTCAGCAGAGAATCAGTCTGCATGTCATAGCAGAGAATGAGGCTTCACGTCAGCCACCACTGCAACAGTCCATTGTCATAAATTTAGGCCCAGCACCCAGGCAGAGGAGAGAGGTCCCGTAAAAGAGGATCTGGCTTCATGTCAGCAGAGAATTAGTCTGCATGTCATAGCAGAGAATCAGGCTTCATGTCAGCCACCACTGCAACAGTCCATTGGCATATATTTAGGCCTAGCACACAGGCAGAGCAGAGAGGTCCCGTAACAGACAATCTGGCTTCATGACAGCAGAGAATCAGTCTGCATGTCATAGCAGAGAATGAGGCTTCACGTCAGCCACCACTGCAACAGTCCATTGTCATAAATTTAGGCCCAGCACCCAGGCAGAGGAGAGAGGTCCCGTAACAGACAATCTGGCTTCATGTCAGCAGAGAATTAGTCTGCATGTCATAGCAGAGAATCAGGCTTCATGTCAGCCACCACTGCAACAGTCCATTGGCATATATTTAGGCCTAGCACACAGGCAGAGCAGAGAGGTCCCGTAACAGAGGATCTGGCTTCATGTCAGCAGAGAATCAGTCTGCATGTCATAGCAGAGAATCAGGCTTCACGTCAGCCACCACTGCAACAGTCCATTGTCATAAATTTAGGCCCAGCACCCAGGCAGAGGAGAGAGGTCCCGTAACAGACAATCTGGCTTCATGTCAGCAGAGAATTAGTCTGCATGTCATAGCAGAGAATCAGGCTTCATGTCAGCCACCACTGCAACAGTCCATTGGCATATATTTAGGCATAGCACACAGGCAGAGCAGAGAGGGCCTGTAACAGACAATCTGGCTTCATGACAGCAGAGAATCAGTCTGCATGTCATAGCAGAGAATGAGGCTTCACGTCACCCACCACTGCAACAGTCCATTGGCATAAATTTAGGCCCAGCACCCAGGCAGAGGAGAGAGGTCCCGTAACAGACAATCTGGCTTCATGTCAGCAGAGAATTAGTCTGCATGTCATAGCAGAGAATCAGGCTTCATGTCAGCCACCACTGCAACAGTCCATTGGCATATATTTAGGCCTAGCACACAGGCAGAGGAGAGGTTCATTCAACTTTGGGTAGCATCGCAATATAATGGTAAAATGAAAATAAAAATAGGATTGAATGAGGAAGTGCCCTGGAGTCCAATAATATATGGTTATGGGGAGGTAGTTAATGTCTAATCTGGACAAGGGACGGACAGGTCCTGTGGGATCCATGCCTGGTTCATTTTTATGAACGTCAGCTTGTCCACATTGGCTGTAGACAGGCGGCTGCGTTTGTCTGTAATGACGCCCCCTGCCGTGCTGAATACACGTTCAGACAAAACGCTGGCTGCCGGGCAGGCCAGCACCTCCAAGGCATAAAAGGCTAGCTCTGGCCACGTGGACAATTTAGAGACCCAGAAGTTGAATGGGGCCGAACCATCAGTCAGTACGTGGAGGGGTGTGCACACGTACTGTTCCACCATGTTAGTGAAATGTTGCCTCCTGCTAACACGTTGCGTATCAGGTGGTGGTGCAGTTAGCTGTGGCGTGTTGACAAAAGTTTTCCACATCTCTGCCATGCTAACCCTGCCCTCAGAGGAGCTGGCCGTGACACAGCTGCCTTGGCGACCTCTTGCTCCTCCTCTGCCTTGGCCTTGGGCTTCCACTTGTTCCCCTGTGACATTTGGGAATGCTCTCAGTAGCGCGTCTACCAACGTGCGCTTGTACTCGCGCATCTTCCTATCACGCTCCAGTGCAGGAAGTAAGGTGGGCACATTGTCTTTGTAGCGTGGATCCAGCAGGGTGGCAACCCAGTAGTCCGCACAGGTTAAAATGTGGGCAACTCTGCTGTCGTTGCGCAGGCACTGCAGCATGTAGTCGCTCATGTGTGCCAGGCTGCCCAGGGGTAAGGACAAGCTGTCCTCTGTGGGAGGCGTATCGTCATCGTCCTGCCTTTCCCCCCAGCCACGCACCAGTGATGGACCCGAGCTGCGTTGGGTGCCACCCCGCTGTGACCATGCTTCATCCTCATCCTCCTCCACCTCCTCCTCATCCTCGTCCTCCTCGTCCTCCAGTAGTGGGCCCTGGCTGGCCACATTTGTACCTGGCCTCTGCTGTTGCCAAAAACCTCCCTCTGAGTCACTTCGAAGAGACTGGCCTGAAAGTGCTAAAAATGACCCCTCTTCCTCCTCCTCCTCCTCCTCCTCCTGGGCCACCTCCTCTTCCATCATCGCCCTAAGTGTTTTCTCAAGGAGACATAGAAGTGGTATTGTAACGCTGATAACGGTGTCATCGCCACTGGCCATGTTGGTGGAGTACTCGAAACAGCGCAACAGGGCACACAGGTCTCGCATGGAGGCCCAGTCATTGGTGGTGAAGTGGTGCTGTTCTGTAGTGCGACTGACCCGTGCGTGCTGCAGCTGAAACTCCACTATGGCCTGCTGCTGCTCGCACAGTCTGTCCAGCATGTGCAAGGTGGAGTTCCACCTGGTGGGCACGTCGCATATGAGGCGGTGAGCGGGAAGGCCGAAGTTACGCTGTAGCGCAGACAGGCGAGCAGCAGCAGGATGTGAACGCCGGAAGCGCGAACAGACGGCCCGCACTTTATGCAGCAGCTCTGACATGTCGGGGTAGTTGTGAATGAACTTCTGCACCACCAAATTCAGCACATGCGCCAAGCAAGGGATGTGCGTCAAATTGGCTAGTCCCAGAGCTGCAACGAGATTTCGCCCATTATCACACACCACCAGGCCGGGCTTGAGGCTCACCGGCAGCAACCACTCGTCGGTCTGTTGTTCAATACCCCGCCACAACTCCTGTGCGGTGTGGGGCCTGTCCCCCAAACATATGAGTTTCAGAATGGCCTGCTGACGTTTACCCCGGGCTGTGCTGAAGTTGGTGGTGAAGGTGTGTGGCTGACTGGATGAGCAGGTGGAAGAAGAGGAGGAGGAAGCCGAGAAGGAGGAGGTGGCAACAGGAGGCAAAGAATGTTGCCCTGCGATCCTTGGCGGCGGAAGGACGTGCGCCAAACAGCTCTCCGCCTGGGGCCCAGCTGCCACTACATTTACCCAGTGTGCAGTTAGGGAGATATAGCGTCCCTGGCCGTGCTTACTGGTCCACGTATCTGTGGTTAGGTGGACCTTGCCACAGATGGCGTTGCGCAGTGCACACTTGATTTTATCGGATACTTGGTTGTGCAGGGAAGGCACGGCTCTCTTGGAGAAGTAGTGCCGGCTGGGAACAACATACTGTGGGACAGCAAGCGACATGAGCTGTTTGAAGCTGTCTGTGTCCACCAGCCTAAATGACAGCATTTCATAGGCCAGTAGTTTAGAAATGCTGGCATTCAGGGCCAGGGATCGAGGGTGGCTAGGTGGGAATTTACGCTTTCTATCAAATGTTTGTGAGATGGAGAGCTGAACGCTGGCGTGTGACATGGTTGAGACGCTTGGTGACGGAGGTGGTGGTGGTGGTGTTGGTGGTACATCCCCTGTTTGCTGGGCGGCAGGTGCCAACGTTCCTCCAGAGGCGGAGGAAGAGGCCGAGGCGGCAGCAGCAGAATAGGCCGAGGCGGCAGCAGCAGAAGAGGTAGCAGGGGGAGCCTGAGTGACTTCCTTGGTTTTAAGGTGTTTACTCCACTGCAGTTCATGCTTTGCATGCAGGTGCCTGGTCATGCAGGTTGTGCTCAGGTTCAGAACGTTAATGCCTCGCTTCAGGCTCTGATGGCACAGCGTGCAAACCACTCGGGTCTTGTCGTCAGCACATTGTTTGAAGAAGTGCCATGCCAGGGAACTCCTTGAAGCTGCCTTTGGGGTGCTCGGTCCCAGATGGCGGCGGTCAGTAGCAGGCGGAGTCTCTTGGCGGCGGGTGTTCTGCTTTTGCCCACTGCTCCCTCTTTTGCTACGCTGTTGGCTCGGTCTCACCACTGCCTCTTCCTCCGAACTGTGAAAGTCAGTGGCACGACCTTCATTCCATGTGGGGTCTAGGACCTCATCGTCCCCTGCATCGTCTTCCACCCAGTCTTGATCCCTGACCTCCTGTTCAGTCTGCACACTGCAGAAAGACGCAGCAGTTGGCACCTGTGTTTCGTCATCATCAGAGACATGCTGAGGTGGTATTCCCATGTCCTCATCATCAGGAAACATAAGTGGTTGTGCGTCAGTGCATTCTATGTCTTTCACCGCTGGGGAAGGGCTAGGTGGATGCCCTTGGGAAACCCTGCCAGCGGAGTCTTCAAACAGCATAAGAGACTGCTGCATAACTTGAGGCTGAGACAGTTTCCCTGGTATGCATGGGGGTGATGTGACAGACTGATGGGGTTGGTTTTCAGGCGCCATCTGTGCGCTTTCTGCAGAAGACTGGGTGGGAGATAATGTGAACGTGCTGGATCCACTGTCGGCCACCCAATTGACTAATGCCTGTACCTGCTCAGGCCTTACCATCCTTAGAACGGCATTGGGCCCCACCATATATCGCTGTAAATTCTGGCGGCTACTGGGACCTGAGGTAGTTGGTACACTAGGACGTGTGGATGTGGCAGAACGGCCACGTCCTCTCCCAGCACCAGAGGGTCCACTAACACCACCACGACCATGTCCACGTCCGCGTCCCTTACTAGATGTTTTTCTCATTGTTATGGTTCACCACAACAACAAATATATTATTTGGCCCAATGTATTGTATTCAAATTCAGCGGGATATAAATTTGAGGCCTAGTATTTAGGCGCTGGGTGACCGGTATGGATTTAGTGACAGAATTAGACTTGGAAATGCACAGAAGCGTGTGTGTGTGAAGTTATTCTGAATGACCCTAATGTGCACCTTGAATATTATATACCCTTTTAGGGATAGATTTCAAATAGCTCTGATATAGCAGAAACCACTAAATTATGAAATTGCTAAATTGGGAATTGTATTTCAACCCAGAACAAAAAATGTGCTTTGACGGACACTAAATAACTTTCCCAGCCACAACAGGACAGCGGTAACGAGAGATTTAGCAGGATATAAATTTGAGGCCTAGTATTTAGGCGCTGGGTGACAGGTATGGGTTTAGTGACAGAATTAGACTTGGAAATACACAGTAGCGGGTGTGTGTGAAGTTATTCTGAATGACCCAATGTGCACCTTGAATATTATATACCCTTTTAGGGATAGATTTCAAATAGCTCTGATATAGCAGAAACCACTAAATTATGAAATTGCTAAATTGGGAATTGTATTTCAACCCAGAACAAGAAATGTGCTTGAACGGACACTAAATAACTCGCCCAGCTACAGCACTAGGGACAGATTTAGCGGGATATAAATTTGAGGCCTAGTATTTAGGCGCTGGGTGACAGGTATGGGTTTAGTGACAGAATTAGACTTGGAAATACACAGTAGCGGGTGTGTGTGAAGTTATTCTGAATGACCCAATGTGCACCTTGAATATTATATACCCTTTTAGGGATAGATTTCAAATAGCTCTGATATAGCAGAAACCACTAAATTATGAAATTGCTAAATTGGGAATTGTATTTCAACCCAGAACAAGAAATGTGCTTGAACGGACACTAAATAACTCGCCCAGCTACAGCACTAGGGACAGATTTAGCGGGATATAAATTTGAGGCCTAGTATTTAGGCGCTGGGTGACAGGTATGGGTTTAGTGACAGAATTAGACTTGGAAATACACAGTAGCGGGTGTGTGTGAAGTTATTCTGAATGACCCAATGTGCACCTTGAATATTATATACCCTTTTAGGGATAGATTTCAAATAGCTCTGATATAGCAGAAACCACTAAATTATGAAATTGCTAAATTGGGAATTGTATTTCAACCCAGAACAAGAAATGTGCTTGAACGGACACTAAATAACTCGCCCAGCTACAGCACTAAGGACAGATTTAGCGGGATATAAATTTGAGGCCTAGTATTTAGGCGCTGGGTGACAGGTATGGGTTTAGTGACAGAATTAGACTTGGAAATACACAGTAGCGGGTGTGTGTGAAGTTATTCTGAATGACCCAATGTGCACCTTGAATATTATATACCCTTTTAGGGATAGATTTCAAATAGCTCTGATATAGCAGAAACCACTAAATTATGAAATTGCTAAATTGGGAATTGTATTTCAACCCAGAACAAGAAATGTGCTTGAACGGACACTAAATAACTCGCCCAGCTACAGCACTAAGGACAGATTTAGCGGGATATAAATTTGAGGCCTAGTATTTAGGCGCTGGGTGACAGGTATGGGTTTAGTGCCAGAATTAGACTTGGAAATACACAGTAGCGGGTGTGTGTGAAGTTATTCTGAATGACCCAATGTGCACCTTGAATATTATATACCCTTTTAGGGATAGATTTCAAATAGCTCTGATATAGCAGAAACCACTAAATTATGAAATTGCTAAATTGGGAATTGTATTTCAACCCAGAACAAGAAATGTGCTTGAACGGACACTAAATAACTCGCCCAGCTACAGCACTAAGGACAGATTTAGCGGGATATAAATTTGAGGCCTAGTATTTAGGCGCTGGGTGACAGGTATGGGTTTAGTGACAGAATTAGACTTGGAAATACACAGTAGCGGGTGTGTGTGAAGTTATTCTGAATGACCCAATGTGCACCTTGAATATTATATACCCTTTTAGGGATAGATTTCAAATAGCTCTGATATAGCAGAAACCACTAAATTATGAAATTGCTAAATTGGGAATTGTATTTCAACCCAGAACAAGAAATGTGCTTGAACGGACACTAAATAACTCGCCCAGCTACAGCACTAAGGACAGATTTAGCGGGATATAAATTTGAGGCCTAGTATTTAGGCGCTGGGTGACAGGTATGGGTTTAGTGCCAGAATTAGACTTGGAAATACACAGTAGCGGGTGTGTGTGAAGTTATTCTGAATGACCCAATGTGCACCTTGAATATTATATACCCTTTTAGGGATAGATTTCAAATAGCTCTGATATAGCAGAAACCACTAAATTATGAAATTGCTAAATTGGGAATTGTATTTCAACCCAGAACAAGAAATGTGCTTGAACGGACACTAAATAACTCGCCCAGCTACAGCACTAAGGACAGATTTAGCGGGATATAAATTTGAGGCCTAGTATTTAGGCGCTGGGTGACAGGTATGGGTTTAGTGACAGAATTAGACTTGGAAATACACAGTAGCGGGTGTGTGTGAAGTTATTCTGAATGACCCAATGTGCACCTTGAATATTATATACCCTTTTAGGGATAGATTTCAAATAGCTCTGATATAGCAGAAACCACTAAATTATGAAATTGCTAAATTGGGAATTGTATTTCAACCCAGAACAAGAAATGTGCTTGAACGGACACTAAATAACTCGCCCAGCTACAGCACTAAGGACAGATTTAGCGGGATATAAATTTGAGGCCTAGTATTTAGGCGCTGGGTGACAGGTATGGGTTTAGTGACAGAATTAGACTTGGAAATACACAGTAGCGGGTGTGTGTGAAGTTATTCTGAATGACCCAATGTGCACCTTGAATATTATATACCCTTTTAGGGATAGATTTCAAATAGCTCTGATATAGCAGAAACCACTAAATTATGAAATTGCTAAATTGGGAATTGTATTTCAACCCAGAACAAGAAATGTGCTTGAACGGACACTAAATAACTCGCCCAGCTACAGCACTAAGGACAGATTTAGCGGGATATAAATTTGAGGCCTAGTATTTAGGCGCTGGGTGACAGGTATGGGTTTAGTGCCAGAATTAGACTTGGAAATACACAGTAGCGGGTGTGTGTGAAGTTATTCTGAATGACCCAATGTGCACCTTGAATATTATATACCCTTTTAGGGATAGATTTCAAATAGCTCTGATATAGCAGAAACCACTAAATTATGAAATTGCTAAATTGGGAATTGTATTTCAACCCAGAACAAGAAATGTGCTTGAACGGACACTAAATAACTCGCCCAGCTACAGCACTAAGGACAGATTTAGCGGGATATAAATTTGAGGCCTAGTATTTAGGCGCTGGGTGACAGGTATGGGTTTAGTGACAGAATTAGACTTGGAAATACACAGTAGCGGGTGTGTGTGAAGTTATTCTGAATGACCCAATGTGCACCTTGAATATTATATACCCTTTTAGGGATAGATTTCAAATAGCTCTGATATAGCAGAAACCACTAAATTATGAAATTGCTAAATTGGGAATTGTATTTCAACCCAGAACAAGAAATGTGCTTGAACGGACACTAAATAACTCGCCCAGCTACAGCACTAAGGACAGATTTAGCGGGATATAAATTTGAGGCCTAGTATTTAGGCGCTGGGTGACAGGTATGGGTTTAGTGCCAGAATTAGACTTGGAAATACACAGTAGCGGGTGTGTGTGAAGTTATTCTGAATGACCCAATGTGCACCTTGAATATTATATACCCTTTTAGGGATAGATTTCAAATAGCTCTGATATAGCAGAAACCACTAAATTATGAAATTGCTAAATTGGGAATTGTATTTCAACCCAGAACAAGAAATGTGCTTGAACGGACACTAAATAACTCGCCCAGCTACAGCACTAGGGACAGATTTAGCGGGATATAAATTTGAGGCCTAGTATTTAGGCGCTGGGTGACAGGTATGGGTTTAGTGACAGAATTAGACTTGGAAATACACAGTAGCGGGTGTGTGTGAAGTTATTCTGAATGACCCAATGTGCACCTTGAATATTATATACCCTTTTAGGGATAGATTTCAAATAGCTCTGATATAGCAGAAACCACTAAATTATGAAATTGCTAAATTGGGAATTGTATTTCAACCCAGAACAAGAAATGTGCTTGAACGGACACTAAATAACTCGCCCAGCTACAGCACTAAGGACAGATTTAGCGGGATATAAATTTGAGGCCTAGTATTTAGGCGCTGGGTGACCGGTATGGATTTAGTGACAGAATTAGACTGGGATATGGCCAAAAAATAAACAGACTATTGCTGGTTAAATGCACTTGGTGTGACAGCTTCACCCTGATGTAGGCTTTAGCCAAAAAACAACCACACCATTGAGGGTTAAATGCACTTGGTGACAGGCGCAGCTTGCCCCTGATTTAGTATATGGCCAAAAAATGAACAGACTATTGCTGGTTAAATGCACTTGGTGTGACAGCTTCACCCTGATGTAGGCTTTAGCCAAAAAACAACCACACCATTGAGGGTTAAATGCACTTGGTGACAGGCGCAGCTTGCCCCTGATTTTGTATATGGCCAAAAAATGAACAGACTATTGCTGGTTAAATGCACTTGGTGTGACAGCTTCACCCTGATGTAGGCTTTAGCCAAAAAACAACCACACCATTGAGGGTTAAATGCACTTGGTCGCAGCTTGTGCTGGCGCACCACAAGACACAAAATGGCCGCCGATCACCCCAGAAAAATGTGACTGACAAACGGTCTGGGCAGCCTAAAAACAGTGAGCAATTGAGGATCAGCAGCTCAATGATCCACAGCTGCAGATCGATCAGTTAATCAAGTCCTTTGGAGGAGTTAATCTGCCTAATCTCGCCCTACTGTCGCAGCCGCAACCTCTCCCTACGCTAATCAGAGCAGAGTGACGGGCGGCGCTATGTGACTCCAGCTTAAATAGAGGCTGGGTCACATGGTGCTCTGGCCAATCACAGCCATGCCAATAGTAGGCATGGCTGTGATGGCCTCTTGGGGCAAGTAGTATGACGCTTGTTGATTGGCTGCTTTGCAGCCTTTCAAAAAGCGCCAAGAAAGCGTCACAAAAGCGCGAAGAAAGCGACGAACACCGAACCCGAACCCGGACTTTTACGAAAATGTCCGGGTTCGGGTCCGTGTCACGGACACCCCAAAATTCGGTACGAACCCGAACTATACAGTTCGAGTTCGCTCATCCCTAGACATGTACTGTACATCATCCGCAGACTGTGACTTTTTGCGTAAATTCAAATAATAAGCTCCACATTTTTTGTCTATAGTGTGGGCGTTTCACCACTTATGGACCACAGGTTTATACCCCCCTAGTGACCAGGTCCTTTTTTACAAATCGGCACTTCACAAATTTAATGGTTTATTGCTCGGTCATGCAACTTGGCATCCAAATGAATTTTAACTCCTTTTCTTCTCACAAATACAGCTTTCTTTTGGTGGTATTTGATTGCTGCTGAGATTTTTAGTTTTTCTGATATTAATCAAAATAGACTGCAATTTTCTCAAAAAAAGTGTATTTTTAACTTTTTCTGGTAAAATTGTTCAAATATAATTACATTTCTATACAAGTTTGTGTCAGAATTTATTGTGCTACATGTCTTTGATTAAAAAAATGCAATAAGTGTATATTTATTGGTTTGCGCAAAAGTTATAGCGTTTACAAACTATGGTACAAAAATTTGAATTTCCGCATTTTGAAGCAGCTCTGACTTTCTGAGCACCTGTCATGTTTCTTGAGGTGCTAGAATGCCAGGATAGTATAAATACCCCCCAAATGACCCCATTTTAGAAAGAAGACACCCCAAAATATTCGCGGCGGGGCATGGTGAGTTTATGTATGATTTAATTTTTTGTCACAAGTTAGTGGAATATGAGACTTTGTAAGAAAAAACAAAAAAAATCAATTTTCCGCTAACTTGTGCCAAAAAAATAAATCTTCTATGAACTCGCCATGCCCCTCACGGAATACCTTGGGGTGTCTTCTTTCCAAAATGGGGTCACTTGTGGGGTATTTATACTGCCCTGGCATTTTAGGGGCCCTAAAGCGTGAGAAGTAGTTTGGAATTCAAATGCCCTGTGAAACCCCTTTCCTTATTGTGCTCTTATGCTTATTGATCCGCTCCCTTAGTTCCATTGTCGTCTCACCAACATATATAAAACTGCATGGGCACTGTATCATGTAAATTACATCTCTAGATCTGCATGTATAGTATCATTCAACTAAAAAATTTTGCCGCTGTATGGATGTGGGAAGCTATCACCTCTCATGATGCCACTACAGTTGCAGCATGAGAGACAAGGGAAATTCTCATATTTTTGGGGGGCCAGGAGCAGTTGTCTATCTAGATTTTTTTTCCTCCAACATCTGCCTGGACGACTCGATCATTGATGTTGGGGCCCCTTTTGTATGTCATCATGGGAGGTAATTCAAATTCCTTGATAGTGGGCAGGCCACGAGGTAGAATCTGCTATTCTTCTCTAAGGATTGTGGTGATTTTACCACTATCTTCACCATAGATTGATACAAAATGGATCCTCGTCTCAATTCTGCTGTGGGAACTCCCATTTAAAGTCTCCTTGCGCTCCGTGTTTCTAATCCTGTTCCTAGTGCGTCCAATCAACTTCTTGGGATATCCCCTGTTTGTAAACTTCCTACACATCTCATCAATACGTTTTTCAAAAGTTTCATCCACCGACACAACCCGGTGTACCCGCAACAACTGGCTCCATGGCAGCGAGTCAACCATCTTGTGTGGATGATTACTATCATACATCAACAGTGTATTTTTGTCAGTGGGTTTCTGAAAGAGATCAGTTTTAAGTACCCCATCCTGCAGATACACCCTGACGTCCAGAAACTGCAGCCCCCTGTCTGACATAGTCACAGTGAATGGGAGTCCCCAGACACCAGAGTTCAAATGTTGGCGAAACTCATCTAGTTCAATGGCACTGCCTACCCAAATCATGAAAATGTCGTCGATGTAGCACCACCAGCACATGACTCTCTCAATGAAATTGGAGTGATATACCAGTCGATCCTCGACCTCCGCCATGAAGATGTTAGCATAGGCCAGGGCCACATTGGACCCCATGGCCACCCCACGCTTCTGCTGGTAGAAGGTGTCACCAAAGAGGAAATAATTCCTCCTCAGGACCACCTCCAGGAGGTCGAGGATCAGCCGGCCCGCCCCCGGAGAGAGACCCGTGCTAGCCAGGGCCACATCGACGACATTAAGCCCATATGTATGGTCAATAGATTTATATAGTGATACAACATCAAAGCTGACTAGCAAAAACTTCTTAGGTAATCTCATTTCACTTAATTTGGTCAAAAAGTGACCCGTATCCCTAATGTAGGATGGGGCCGAGGTTGCATGGACACGCAAGATCTTGTCCAGAAAGATAGAGAGAGTTTTGAAAATGGAACCCCTGCCTGAAACAATGGGCCGGCCAGGGGGGTCCACTAATCTTTTATGGATCTTTGGTAGCACATATGTCACGAGTTAGAGATCCAGCGAAAGACCTCTGCGTTGTCAAGCAATAAACAAATGGAAATCAGGTACAGACACACAAGAGTTTATTGCACAAACAAAAACCAGGGAAGGCAACACAGACAAAACATGAACTCTATGTACCATCAGAACAGTGGGAGAAAACCCCCACTGCGCCACTGTCTAGTAATACTCCAGAGGGGGGTGACTAAGCAACTCCTGGTATTCACTAGGGCCCCAGATGGTAGGGTTAGACTTTGCAGCAGAAGGTTGCCTGGGCCCACTCCAGAGCGTGAACTAGACAGTGACAGCAAGAACGAACGGACAACAGGTACCAGAAGGTACCGATGGCACATAGGCAAACATAACATAGACAGGTAAATCAAACAGGGCAACTAATAACACAAGCAGGAGCACATAGCAAAGAAACAGGAGTGACAATGAGCAGAGGAGGACTTGCTCCACCAGAAGTAAACTGCATGGCCTTGCCCATGGCACTCTGCTGCAAAGAAAGGTGCAGCAAGGGCTTGCTGAACAGAATAACCCCTAAGGCCCCTTTCATAAGGGCGAGTATTCCGCGCGGATGCGATGCGTGAGTTGAACGCATTGCACCTGCACTGAATCCCAACCCATTCATTTCTATGAAGCATGCTCTATTTTGTGCGTTTTTCACTTAACGCAGGCCCCATAGAAGTGAATGGGGTTGCGTGAAAATCGCAAGCATCCTCAAGCAAGTGTGGATGCGGTGTGATTTTCACGCAAGGTTGCTAGGAGACGATCGGGATGGAGACTCGATCATTATTATTTTCCCTTATAACATGGTAAAATAGCGCTGGAGGTGTTAAAGCTGCAGAGAGAGCATAGACAGAAGGTCACGACTGTGACAACATATATCATGGGAGTGATGGGGTGGCTGACTCGCAAGTAATTCCTCAGGTCATCATTGATGATCCCCTCATCCACAGCCTTATCCAACATCACTCCCAAGATACCCGCTAGATCCCATTTGGAGATGTCATTTACATGATACAGTGCCCATGCAGTTTTATATATGTTGGTGAGACGACAATGGAACTAAGGGAGTGGATCAATAAGCATAAGAGCACAATAAGGAAAGGGATGATTGACAAACCTGTAGCAAAGCACTTTATTCAATGTGGACATTCCATAAATCAATTACAGTTCCGTGCAATAGATGGGGTAGGTTATCTCCGAAGGGGAGGGGACAAGAACAAGATTTTGAGAAAAAAAAAGAACTCAAATAGATATACAATCTGAAGTCACTCCAACCCTATGGATTAAACATTGAGTTCAATGTTGCCACAATAGATTAAGTTTGGGTTGTGTGATTTCTTTGTGGGTGTACAATGCTAGTATTGTTTTTACATACAGTGGCCTTTTCCCCATGATTATCTGAGGGAGTGGATTTGGCAATTCTGTCCTTTGACAATGGCGGAGCAGGATATGTTGCTGCCCACTTTGGTTATTGGGGGGACTGAATAAGCTTATTAGGAGTGTGTATAGTAAAATCAGATTATGGCTCTGTAGATTAGAACCTATAGGGGTTACCCTGATCATATACATATCTGACTTTATTATAATATGTAGATTCATCACCCGGACAGTCTGGGGCATTATCCCATAATCCAAACTTGTATGGATTGGGATCATTGATTATCTAGTTCTCCTTACGCATGTGATTTATCACAGTTTGTAGGTATGGGACTCCTATGGATCCCTGGATACCTTCAGTGTCTTTGTGTGTTGCCGCGGTAACACTGGGACACCGGTTGTGAGGTCAGTAAGTTGCGAGTCGATCCCAGGATGAGGTAATCGGGAGCGCTTGTCAACGACCGGATGACGTTGGCAGTAGAGGATGGAGCAACATGGCGCTTAGGGGGCGGACCGATGGATGCAGTACGTAGGCCATCAATGATGGGTATACATGCGCACTGAGTGGTAAGGAACGCCGGACATGGCAAGTGTCATTTTGTTTTATATTTGAGATTCAGTAATTACAGGTGTTTTGTGATGATGGGGTTAACCTTCAGGAGGATTGTTGGAGACTCAGGTGAGTCACATAGGTGAATTAGATGAAGTGAACACACATTCTCATTGGTGTATTTGTGCCATTGCCTGCAATTGGATATTCTGGATGGGGGGGACGCAAATGTTTTTTATTATAAATTGATGGAGGTAACACAATGTGAACAGGCTTGACAAAGGCTGTGTATCAGCCGAAACGTTGGCATTTGTATTACTGCTTTGAAGTCCGAATAAAGTCGATGATGTGAGATGCTGCTGATACCGTCTGCATTTTTCTACGCTCTGGATAGGTCATCAATATCTGATCGGCTGGAGTCCGATACCCAGGACCCTTGATGATCAGCTTCCTAGGCCATGTGATGTCACCTTACATCAGTCACATGGCCTAGCTATAGCCCAGCCCTATTGAAGTGAATGGGCTAAGCTGCTTTACTAATCACAGCCTCTGTACTATGTATGGCGCCGTGCTTTGAGAGATGCCGGGAGCCAGAGCTCACCATAACTCCAGTGAGCATGGAGGGACCCTGTAACAGCTGATTGGTGGGGGTGCCAGAACTCAGACCTCACAGATCTCATAATGATGACCTATCCTGAAGAAAGGTCATCATTATATTTATCAGGATAACCCCTTTAATACTATCAAATAATAAAAAAAAATATTCTTCAGATTGCTAGGTGGGTATTTGTTCTCTCCTCATTTTGCTCCGGTGGGCCAAAGTTCTGGCAGATGGTAGGGGATTGTTTTTTTTTGCTTGTGTTAAATTTTTTATGATTATCCAAAGAAGATGTATTGTGGATTACTTTTTGTCATTGAGTGAAACTGAAACAAAAAAGTTCCATGGATATGCCTCCATCACTGCCCTGTAATGTGAAGATGAGGCCGCGCCTTGTGTATTGTCTACCACATTCACAGAGACATGTGATTGTCCAGAAAACAATAGTGAGAGATCCTCACCTGGACATTAGCCTCACAATGACTACTACTCCAGTCATTCAGATGATAATTTTGCTGGCCCAGATAACATTTCAGGGTTTTAGTAAAAAATAAAGCAAAAACAGATATAACATTTACAAGCTATTCCACAGGACTTAGCACTATTTAATTTGCACTTAAATTGTTTTTGGCAACTTAGAAAAAAAAACATGAAATTCATACTTTTTTTTTAGAAGCATTTCTTTAGTGCCGTTTTCTTTGTCACACACTTTTAGCAGTTTTTTTTTTTAAAGAGAAGCCTTGACAAGTATGACACTAGAAATCATGGACATCACAAGAAATGTAGTGTACTTTATTATTATTTATTATCGTGTAGAAAACATTTGGATTCAGCTTTTTTGCCAACAACATGTTGCAGAAAACAAATAATTAGATAAAAACACTATGGATGAAATTGGCCTAGGGCCTCATGCACACGTCCGTGGTTTGAGTCCTCATGATAACTACTCTGTTTGTGGATCGGATGCAGATTCATTCACTTCAATTGGGCTGTCCACATCCACACATCCGTTCTGCGGCCCCGCAAAAAAATTGGAACAAAAAAATTACGATAAGACTGTTTAATTGTGGGCTAGATGTTCTATAAAACGTGGAAAACAAAAACTGCCAGAATCCGTGTTTTGCAGATCCGCCGTGGGCATGAGTCAGTTTTCGGTAATTTCCATAATTGATTTTGAGCCAAAACCAAGTGCGTCTTTAAACACAGAACAGGCACAGGTCTGTCTCTTATACTTTATCTCTGTGTAGGCTTGACTTCTGGTTTTGGCTCACAATTTAGATGGCAGTATGCTGTCCGCTAAAATGAGGATAAATTTTTTTGGCAGACAATTCAGCATGTTCACAAAAAAAGGGATTGCATTTCACATTTTTGTGTAACATAGACTTCAATGGGGCCACATCTTGATTTTCACTGTCAAGTACAATACATTGTACAATACATTTTGTGGAGCCGTGGAACAGAAGAAAAGGGCCACATTAAAGTGAATGCAACATATGGCCGTCTGAATGAGCCCTTAATGATAAGTGAAGTTTACAGAAACTCAATTTAGCTGCTTTCTCCAAATTTGACAAAAATATTTCCTTCATGACGGATTATTTAGTCACAAAGTGCATTTCTTTGTAAGTAGCGGGCGCAATGACAATTGCGCCCCTCCCGGTCCCCATCATTTAATTACTCAGATGCCACGTTCATTGCTTATTGCGACATCTGAGATGAAAAATTAGGGCTTTTAGGGGTTAGTCATTTAAAAAACAATACTTATCTTATCTATTTGAGCTCCAAATGGCCGCCATAACCATCTTGATTGAAGATTTTGCGCAAAATCTCATGCACGGGATGTATGATGTCACCATGCCGACCAGCTTGATCACATCATACGTCAAGATTCACAAGATTTTGCCCCGGATGTTCAATCAAGATGGTTGTGGTGGCCTCTTAGTGCTCAAATGGATGAGGTATGAATTTCTTTTACCGCCATTTCATGGAAAATTTTATTGTTACCATAAAGCTTGAGGAGATTTGTCTTTGCGGCCTATTCACAATCACTAATGGAAATCACTGACCAAAACACAGACGTGAATGGTTCAAAGAAGGTATCACAGCATCATATCCAGTGTGACTTTTATTGGGGACCAGAGTGCACACACAAATACGCAGTAGCCTTTCTCAAGTATACTGGTACAAAAATGATCAAGCATACAAATAGCATAGTCGGCCCCCCACATGTGACAACATATAACCAATGACCACATACTATCAATCAAGGACACCTGTGTGTTAATTAAAATGATCACTGCTGCCAATAGAGGTGCTGCTCTACCAATCACAAATACCTGGTCTACACTAGATCGGTTCCAGCTGCATCCTCATGTTGTCCATACATGTCGGTGTCTCCCCAGATGTACTGCGCATGTCAGTGACGTCAATTTCTTGCCGCTATATGGGTGAACAAAGGTATTACCTTTCAGCATGTTGTCACAATTGCAGCATCCCAAGCAAGGGAAATTACCCATCTGTTGAAGTTTCAAAAATGTCTGCCCGCCTTTGCATTTAGAATCTGTTGCTATCAACTTTCAAGGTGAGATCCAAAGAGCTGTCACTATCAGTGAAGCAAGCCATCATTAGGCTGAAAAAACAAAACAAACCCATCAGAGAGATTGCAAAAACATTAGGCGTGGCCAAAACAACTGTTTGGAACATTCTTAAAAAGAAGGAACGCACCGGTAAGCTCAGCAACATCAAAAGACCGGAAGACCATGGAAAACAACTGTGGTGGATGACCGAAGAATTCTTTCCCTGGTGAAGAAAACACCCTTCACAACAGTTTGCCAGATCAAGAACACTCTCCAGGAGGTAGGTATATGTGTGTCAAAGTCAACAATCAAGAGAAAACTTCACCAGAGTGAATACAGAGGGTTCACCACAAGATGTAAACCATTGGCAAGCCTCAAAAACAGGAAGGCCAGATTAGAGTTTGTCAAACTACATCTAAAAAGCCCTCACAGTTCTGGAACAATATCCTATGGACAGATGAGACCAAGATCAACTTGTACCAGAATGATGGAAAGAGAAGAGTATGGAGAAGGAAAGGAACTGCTCATGATCCTAAGCGTACCACCTCATCAGTGAAGCATGGTGGTGGTAGTGTCATGGCGTGGGCATGTATGGCTGCCAATAGAACTGGTTCTCTTGTATTTATTGATGATGTGACTGCTGACAAAATCAGCAGGATGAATTCTGAAGTAATTCGGGCAATATTATCTGCTCATATTCAGCCAAATGCTTCAGAACTCATTGGATGGTGCTTCACAGTGCAGATGGACAATGACCCAAAGCATACTGCAAAAGCAACCAAAGAGTTTTTTAAGGGAAAGAAGTGGGATGTCATGCAATGGCCAAGTCAATCACCTCACCTGAATCCGATTGAGCATTCATTTCACCTACTGAAGACAAAACTGACGGGAAAATGCCCCAAGAACAAGCAGGAACTGAAGACAGTTGCAGTAGAGGCCTGGCAGAGCATCACCAGGGATGAAACCCAGCATCTGGTGATGTCTATGCATTCCAGACTTCAGGCTGTAATTGACTGCAAAGGATTTGCAACCAAGTATTCAAAAGTGAAAGTTTGATTTATAATTGTTATTCTGTCCCACAATTTTTGGTTCCTTAACAAGTGGGAGGCACATATGAAAACTGTTATAATTCCTACACCGTTCACCTGATTTGGATGTAAATACCCTCAAATTAAAGCTGACAGTCTGCAGTTAAAGTACATCTTGTTTGTTTCATTTAAAATCCATTGTGGTTGTTTATAGAGCCAAAAATGTTAGAATTGTGTCGATGTCCCAATATTTATGGACCTGACTGTAGTGATTTAGAACACTGTTCCTTGCAGCAACACCCATAAAGAGTCTGCTGTGGTAGTAAAACAATACTGTAAGTCAGTATGACACTAAGATGACAGGCGTCGCTCTTAGAATCACTGCACACTTCACTTATTTGGGCAGTTATGGGGCCAAAATTGACCAAATAACTCAAGTGTGAACCCAGTCTTACATGTCAATGTTAGCACAAGGTATTAAGAATTGTGCAAAGGCCCAAGAACCTACTACAGAGTGAAAGAGCGTACTACTTTTACACCGTCATCAGCTGATTCCACATAGATATCATTAGAAGACCACAAAGCGACCCAGTGACAGAGTGGTGATGTGATAGCAGCATGAGCAGACCACAGAGTGATAAGGTGGAAGCAACAGGAGAACACAAAGTGGCCCAGTGACAGAGTGGGGAGGCGGCAGCAGCATGAGGAGACCACAGAGTGGCCCAGTGACATAGTGGTGAGGTGGCAACAGCATGAGGAGTCCACCGAGTGGTGAGGTGGCAGGAGCATGAGGAGACCACAGAGTGGCCTCAGTGACAGAGTGGGGAGGTAGCAGCAGCATGGGGAGACCACAGAGTGGTAATGTGGCAGCATCATTAGAAGACCACAAAGCGACCCAGTGACAGAGTGGTGATGTGATAGCAGCATGAGGAGACCACAGAGTGATAAGGTGGAAGCA
Source organism: Bufo gargarizans (assembly GCF_014858855.1). Taxonomy (NCBI): domain Eukaryota; kingdom Metazoa; phylum Chordata; class Amphibia; order Anura; family Bufonidae; genus Bufo; species Bufo gargarizans. Next base: position 624,234,382 of record NC_058082.1, read on the forward strand.
ACAGGAGAACACAAAGTGGCCCAGTGACAGAGTGGGGAGGCGGCAGCAGCATGAGGAGACCACAGAGTGGCCCAGTGACATAGTGGTGAGGTGGCAGCAGCATGAGGAGTCCACAGAGTGGTGAGGTGGCAGCATCATGAGGAGACTACAGAGTGGCCTCAGTGACAGAGTGGGGAGGTAGCAGAAGCATGGGGAGACCACAGAGTGGTGATGTGGCAGCATCATTAGAAGACCACAAAGCGACCCAGTGACAGAGTGGTCACGTGGCAGCAGCATGAGGAGACCACAGAATGATGAGGTGGCAGCAGCATAAGACGCCCACAGAATGGTGATGTGACAGCATCATGAGGAGACCTTCACTGTCCCCTGGCAGTAGAATATCACCTTGATTTGGACTTTTGAATGTTCCTGACTACCAAAGATTGTATTTCTGGCAGACACTGTAAAACCTAACCACCATCTTTCATAGCCAAACATAGAATGGCATTCTTCTTGTTCTGCTAGAGCACCTCTCTGCCCGCTGCAGCACTGATTGACTCATCTTCTCAGGATCATATGAGCATCCTTCTTCTTATTTCCTAGTGCTTTTTCCCACTGACATGTTCAGTAAAATGGTGCTATGCACTGTTTTACTGGATTTGTCCAAAACAAACCTGAAAAAGTTTTGATTTGTTTGTCAGCCAAAATTTTGCAAAGTTTGTAACAAACCTGGTTCATGATGAAATGGTTCAGCTGTGGATCCCACCATTGTCTATGAAAGTAGACCATTGGGGCAACATACAACGATCTATTAACTTGTATATTATATTACAATCACAGCCTGTGATATTGCAAGTTATAGTTGTGTGCTGTAATACTGTACTATAATCCATACTGTTACATGGCTGCACTGTTTTTGTAGTTTGTTAGAAGAGACATGCCCACATATAAATTATTTAGGAAGGCTGCCCCACAGGGCTAACCGCCTATCTATTGCTATTTGGGGAATAGGGGAGCGTCATCTGGTGCAGAGAGGATGTGAAGGATTACCAGTGTAGAGCGCTAGTTAATCTGTGGAGCAGAACAAGATATCCAGAGCAAGCTGCAGTCTGGAAATTATACCATGAACTCAAACTACACAACAAAAATGAGTAAAACCATCACAAAAAATGCAGTAAACTTTATAATTTTTATTATCATGTAGCAAACATTTGGCAATAGTTTTTTTGCCATAAAATGTCAAAAGCACCAACAAAATGCTTAAGAAAAATGAATAATTAGATAAAAACACTGTGGATGAAATCACTGTAAGGGTTTCAATGACCTTTTTGTAAACTTTTGCAGTTTAAATGTTGCTTCTGCAACTGTAATATTTGGTGCTGTTTTTGCATCATCAGTGTCAGCTGAAAGTCTATGGGAAATCGAACAGAACGAAGCCATCTTCCAGTCATGCCCCCTTTGTGTGTGGACGTGCTGGAGATGGAGATGAATGAGATGAAGATAAACCCTCCTTTTGAAATTCCTCTTTGTCTAAAGCCGTAACAAAAGACTTAGTGCCTTCCTTACCAGAAATGGTGGAAAAGTTATTGCAAGAAAAGTTTAAACAGGACGTAGAAGAAGATAAGAAACATTTAGACAAGGTGGAGGAATTTAAACATAAATTATTATTTGTGGAAGATGGACTGGAATCCTTACATGTAAAATTGCAAGAAGTCAATAAAGCAAATGAGGGGATGAAAGAAAAAGTAGATGATTTGGAAAATCGGACAAGGAGAAATAATGTAAGAAGAATAGGTATTCCAGAAATATATAATAATAATGCCCTGAAGGATTTGGTCGCTGTTCAGATTCCCAAGATATTTGGATTAGACAAGGTTTTTGAGCGTGTTTATAGGTTAAGCCCATTAAGAGGTATCCAAGACAGAAAAACGGCCAAGAACAGTGATAGCCAAGTTGATGGATTATAGCAATAAACAAACATTATTAAAGGCATATGGACAATCTAGGGAATTGCTATTCGAGGACAATTTATATATATATTTTTTCAAACTTTCTAACTTTGGTCTCATCAAAGAGAAGACTTTCTAATCTATGCTCATTTTGGTTTAGCAAAATGTGAAAATTTCTCTCCGATATCCAGCGCTGGCGAAGAATTTAGTTAAAAATGGTTCTGTTATTTTTTGTAAAATAGGAGGCTAAGAAATTTGTAGAGTTTTTAGGTATACATCTATAATTAATGTATACCTAAATGGCATGGGGAAGGGATAGAGGTTTTTTTGTGTGTATGAAAGGTACAATATATAATGGTATGAATAATATATATTAGTCAGGGACCGATCACATGTTTTTGTTTGAACACTTAAAGGGACTCTGTCACCACTTTCTAACCCCCACTTTTAAAACTATAGTTCTGTCCATGGAGCCCCTGTGATTACAATGGTGTTGTTATATGCGAAATCCGCCGTCTCGTTTTGATAAAAAAAACTTTTATCTAACCTGTCACTCATGAGGATAAGGTGCCCAGGGCGTTTCTCCTGGTCTAAACATGCAGCCCGCCGCCGTTGGTGCCCAGCTCCTCCTCTGCCTTGAATTAGCGCCGCCTGAATGTGAAGAAATAAGCCTCCGGCTCTCCCTCAGTCCCCCCTCCTTCTTTTCTAAGATCCCGCGCGTGCGGCAGTGTTCGCGTTATCGGGAGGTTGAGCGAAGTGCGCATGCGCATGCGCAATTCGCTCAATGAGGCTGAATCGAAAAGTCCGCACGGGCGCATCAGGCACAGGCCTGTGCGCACGCGCGAAATTTTAGAAAAGGAGGGGGGAATGAGGGAGAGCCGGAGGCGTATTTCTTCACATTCAGGCGGCGCTGAAAGGATCAGAGGAGGAGCTGGGCACCAACGGCGGCGGCGGCGGGCGGCATGTTCAGACCAGGAGAAACGCCCTGGGCACCTAATCCTCATGATTGACAGGTTAGATAAAAGGTTTTTTTTATCAAAACGAGACGGCGGATTTCGCATATAACAACACCATTGTAATCACAGGGGCTCCATGGACAGAACTATAGTTTTAAAAGTGGGGGTTAGAAAGTGGTGACAGAGTCCCTTTAAGGTTTATGGGAGTTATACTATACACCATGACGGATTTGAGGAGGAATAATACATACTTAAAGGAGTTTTTATCACAGAGATGTGTTTTAGTTTTTTTCTTCTTTTCTTGCTCTCTTTGTTATATCTCATGCTCCTGCAAAATTAAGGGATTTCTTTATAGAGGGTATTTGATATGTTACAATTGTATTTTGAGGAGATAGAAGATTGCACAGGAAGGTTAGGAAAGCTTATATTAATGGTTAATATGAGACCTTCAATTCTGGATGATTCTAAAGAACATCCAACTTATGTGTGACTTTGTGACTGTTAGGAATAATATCCTGGAATATTAAAGGTTTATCTACTCCTATTAAGAGGGACAAAATACTAAGGCATTTACATAGATTGGGAGCACATATACATTATTATAGGAGAAATATTTGAATAAGAAAGAGATGGATACATTATGTCAGATGTGGGTGAGCTCTGCGAGGGGGATCCGTGTAACCAGGTGAAGAGGGGGATTGATTATTTTGCTTCATAAGAAAGGTATATCACCTATAAATCTCAAAAAGCTACCACACAAGTAATTATAATCAATTAATCCTTTATTAGACATCCGTTTACAATACATTAGTAAAAAATATTACAAAAAGCAGCAGCCATGGGAACACAGAAGTGTTACAGAAAAATTAAAAACAGAGTGAGCTCCAGACCATGAGGGACTAGTATACCCACAGTTTAAGCAGCATCAGATAAGTGGGGCTCATATAGCAAAGTTCACACAGGATATCAATTACAATGTACCGCAAGCACTATCCGTGCACAGCGGTGTGAGCCTTCGTGCACCCCTACAGAATGAGGCTGCTGAGGGGAAAGAGTATATAAAGTCACATATCTTACTGACCCAGTCTGGGGCGGCTGTTTTTACTTTTTCTTTAACACTTCTGTGTTCCCACGGCTGCTGCTTTTTGTAATATTTTTTTACTAATGTATTGTAAACGGATGTCTAATAAATGATTAATTGATTATAATTACTTGTGTGGTAGCTTTATACGAATAACTCCACGCAAGATACTTATAGTATTTATTTTTTGGTGATTTTCATAAGAAAGGTAATTGTCAAGTGACTCAAATAGAAGAACATCCAACAGGTAGAGGATTTAAATTAAATTCCATTCTATTAAAGTAAATTGGGTCACATTATAATGCCATTTTATTTTCAAATGGTCAGCGAGACCAAAAGTTGTCTCTGGGTTGACACGTGTGATTGTGTTCTAAGCTAAAAAGTAACGTTTATTGTTGTGTATATATAAACACTACACTGGACTCACATTTAAAAATTTCAGCTATGCCTGCTGTGCAGATCATAAATATTTTTAAATATTTTTATAGTGATATTGGTGCCCTACGATGGGTTTGGAGGTGCTAATATCTACCCTGCTCTCCTACTCTGCTGGGCTGCTTTATATTTAGCAGCCACTGCAGATTGTTACTGATGCCGGCATTTCTTACAACCTTCCCGCAGCTTTTTTCTTTTCCTTTCTTCCTTTTTCCTCCTCTAGGAGGATAATGATGGCACCTCCATATTATTATATGTGGTCAATTATTAACTCTGAGTTAACTGTCACTCCATGTTATATATAATCTAACGCTCAATAAACTGTCTTATTACTACTACCTCTTATCCTGTTTTTGCTCACATTTATTGTGAGATCTACATCGTGCTTCCATACATGGACTACCAATTTAGATATGTATAATGGTAGTTCCTCTTTTATTAATTGTTGACATTATTTCATTACAGGTGATGCCTTCCAATCGATGTACCGTCTGCAATCTGCGTTGCTGGCATGGTAAGTGTTAACTGTTTTACTGGGGAGGGGAGAGGGGGGGACTCAGCCGTGACCGGCTCGCTCCTCTTTTACACTGGATGGCTCACGGCCGATATCCTAAGTTCTCCCTGAGTTTTGAAGCTTCTGCTGGTCTTGCCCTATTTTCATGTTGCATATAATTATTTATTTATATTGCAATGTGTGTATCCTCCTTACTGTCACAGTAATTTAACAATTATAAATATAATCACTTCCGTGGGTTTCTTTTAGAGGAAAGATACATATGTAAACCCCTCGTTTAAGCCATATGGGGCCAGGCTTCTAAGACGGTATATCCATCTTGTTTCCTATTGCTGCAGCCTTCTGTCCAAATCACCCATACGTGGGCCCATCATCATTTTCTGGATACCCCACACTCTCAGGGTCTGGGTATTGCCATTATGAACTGTTCTTACGTGTCTCGAGAGGGAGGTGTCAGACTCAGTGTTTATAGTACTCAGATGTTTAGATATACGCCTCCTTAGTTCTTGTGTTGTTTTACCTATGTATAACTTAGGACACCCACATTGAATGGCATAAATGACCCCTGTAGATTTACAGTTAATATACTCCTTGATTACACATTTTTTATTATCTACGGGTTTAATGAATTCCTTTTTTGGTATCATTTTTTTGCAGAAGATGCACCAACCACAGGTGTAAGATCCTTTAGTGCTGAGACATGTTTCTATATGTGATGTTCTTTCTTGTGTGAAATGGCTGTGCACCAGTTTTTCTTTTAAATGTTGTCCCCTTCTGTAGGTAATAGCAGGCGGGGGAGGCAGAATTTCTTTTAACTCTTCATCTGCGAGTAGAATATGCCAATGCTTTCTGAGTATATTCCGGACCTTTTCATATTGGCTGTCATAGTTGCATCGCACTAACTTCTTGTCCTGTTGTTGATATTTAAAATTAGAAAGTAATGAGGTCCTGTCACTTTTTTTTTGCTCTATTATATGCTTTGTGCAATGTTTTTTTAGGGTATCCTCTCGCTATGAATCTGTTATACAAGAGTTTACACTCATCTTCAAAACTCTCGTCAGTGGAGCAATTCCGCCTTGCCCGAAGGTACTGCCCAACAGGGATGCCTTTTTATAGAGTAATTGGATGATGGCTATCCCAATGGAGTAAGTTATTTGTAGACGTGGGCTTTCTATATATTGTAGTGTTGATATTACCACTCGTATCGAAGACAATAGTAAGGTCCAAGAAATTTTACCTGTTGCTATTTATTTCTGCAGTGAACTTGAGGCCCAATACATTATTGTTGAGTTTTTCAACAAAATTAAAAAAGTGTGTTTCTGTGCCCTCCCATAAAATTAAAATGACGTCTATCAAACGACCACAGTATAATATGTGCTTTGTGAAATGAGAGCAAAAACAGGATGAGAGGTAGTAGTAATAAGACAGTTTATTGAGCGTTAGATTATTCATAACATGGAGTGACAGTTAACACAGAGTTAATAATTGACCAGATATAATAATATGGAGGTACCATCATTATCCTCCAAGAGGAGGAAAAAGGAAGAAAGGAAAAGAAAAAAGCTTCGGGAAGGTTGTAAGAAATGCCACCATAGGAGGATAGCACATGCGAATACACTCTAAGCTCATTAACAGTCACTCCAGTAGCGTATAACCTATACACAATCTCCAGAGGTAGAAGTATGGAGTAAGAAATACCTACCAGCGACGCCCGGAATAGTTTAAGTGTTGTGACATGCGCAGTAGCGAGACGGACCTAACGCGATCATTCTAAGTCAGAGCGCAAGCGCATAGAAGATGCAAACGCTCTTAATCTCGGGGCGCAGGAGCATAGAAGGCTTGGGACCCTGCGCACTTAATACAAAGGAGCGGGCGGAGAGTCTAAGTACCTGGACATGCGCTGTAGGGACTTCTAGAAGCGGTACACACCAAAGTACCGGCCCATGCGCAAACATAATAGATACGGAGGCATTCATTGGTGGAGTAAGGAAGTGGAGACTTTAAAGATATACAAGCTGTTCCCCGATAGGCCGACTAGTATCAAAGTTACAAAATGTAACCACAGTGGATACAGTTACTGTGACATCATCAAAGGAAGGTCTTATAAGCCCCGTTCACGCCCCTCTCAGCAGCAGACTGCCCGGACCCCTGAAGACGCCAAGTTAATTTGGCGAAACATGTCGGGGGGCAGAGTGCTATAGTGCATGTTTTTTAGACAGTTTATGCCTACGATTTATAAACTATAATCCACAGATAGCGCCAGTCAGATAGGAAGGACCTGTGGAGTAAGTGCTTATCGGCTACCGTGTGTGACTTTGCACTGTGTAGCAACAGTGCCGGCATCAGTAACAATCTGCAGTGGCTGCTAAATATAAAGCAGCCCTGCAGAGTAGGAGAGCAGGGTAGATATTAGCACCTCTAAACCCATCGTAGGGCACCAATATCACTTTAAAAAGATTTAAAAAGACTTATGATCTACACAGCAGGCATAGCTGAGATTTTTTTATGTGAGTCCAGTGTAGTGTTTATATATACACAACAATAAACGTTACGTTTTAGCTTAGAACACAATCACACGTGTCAACCCAGAGACAACTATTGGTCTCGCTGACCATTTGAAAATAAAAATTAATACTGTGTCTCAACACGTTGTGAAGGGTCATTTCAATAGTAAAAACATTATAATGCCACACTTAACCAATGGACAGGTGACATATTTTATAATAAATGAGCTGCTTTTCTAATCCTAAATAAACAAACTTGTGCACTTACTACAAATGACATACATGTAAATAATTTCATTATGGGGAATGTATGGTGCGAGCTGAAGATCTGAGCTTGTTCCATACAAGGCAGATGCTAGCTGTGAAATATAAGTGAACCCGGTCATAATGACAGAGATCAGAAATAACTCCCAGCCTGGTCATTTCACACCTTAAATGCAACAGTCAGTAACTTCCATGAAACCAAATGGTTACTCAGAGAGGCATTGGGTTTTCTTTGTCTTCAGAGCCCTTGCAGCAAGATTGCTGGCTTCTATTTGGTTGCGCTAGAATATGTGCAATGTAACAATAAATAATTGTCCCAATCTTTAGGTAATTATATGTCAGAATACAGCCTGATATAACACATCATGCAATAGAGATCCATGTCTGCCACATTTCCTACTATCTTAACATTTCAATGGATCGAAACCTTTTTTAGACATTAGACACAAATTCAGCATGAAGGGTTTTTTGATGTTTAATAAGAGTTAATTTCTCACTAAACACTTCTCACTTTCGGGACAACAAAATGGCTTCTATCTTGTTTAAGTTCTCAGATGTGTATCAAAATTTTATTTGTGACTAAAACATTTCCCACATTCAGGACATGAATATGGCTTCTCTCCTATGTAAATTATCAGATGTGTTTTAAGACTGGATTTATGATTAAAACATTTCTCACATTCAGGACATGAATGTGGCTTTTGTCCTGTGTGTTTTTTTTCATGGTTAATAAGAATTGATTTCTCACTAAAACACTTCCTACATTCAGGCTGGATTCACACCTGAGCGTTTTACAGCGAGTCCCTACGCGCTGTAAAACGCTCAACAAGGAGAAACCAATGATTCCCTATAGGAATGGTTCTCACCTGGGCGTTTTACAGGGCGTACTATCGCGCAGTAAAACGCCCGACTCCCCAAGAAGTACATGAGCTTCTTTGGGGCGTCTTGTCGCACGTTCCCTTACATAGACTTTCGGGAACGCGCAACAATGGGCGTTCTCTTGTCTCTGTATGCGCAATTGTAAACGCAGATACAATCACGCATACAGAGCGCTCCATCGCGAACGCTCAGGTCTGAACCCAGCGTAAGTACATGAAAAGGGCTTCTCTCATATGTGAGTTCTCTGATGTGTATCATGAGTTGATTTGTGACTAAAACATTTCCCACATTCAGGACATGAAAATGGCTCCTCTCCTGTGTGAGTTCTCTGAAGTTTAATAAGACTTGACTTCTTACTAAAACACTTCCCACATTCAGAACATAAAAATGGCTTCTGTCCTGTGTGACTTCTCAGATGTGCATCACGATTTGATTTGCACACTAAAACACTTCCCACATTCAGGACATGAACATGCCTTCTCTCCTGTGTGAGTTCTCAGATGTATATCAAAGTTTGATTTGTGACTAAAACACTTCCCACATTCAGGACATGAAAATGGATTTTCTCCTGTGTGAATTCTCTGATGATTAATAAGACTTGATTTCTCACTAAAACACTTTCCACATTCAGGACATGAAAATGGCTTCTCTCCTGTGTGAGTTCTCTGATGTTTAATAAGATTTGATTTCACACTAAAAAACTTTCCACATTCAGGACATGGAAATGCCTTCTCTCCTGTGTGAGTTCTCAGATGTACATCACAAGTTGATTTGTGACTAAAACACTTCCCACATTCAGCACATGAAAATGGCTTATCTCCTGTGTGAATTCTCTGATGTTGAATAAGACTTGATTTCTCACTAAAACACTTTCCACATTCAGGGCATGAAAATGGCTTCTCTCCTGTGTGAGTTCTATGATGATTAATAAGACTTGATTTCTCACTAAAACACTTTCCACATTCAGGACATGAAAATGTCTTCTCTCCTGTGTGAGTTCTCTGATGTTTAATAAGATGTGATTTCTCACTAAAACACTTCCTACATTCAGTACATGAAAAGGGCTTCTCTCCTATGTGAGTTCTCAGATGTGTATCATAAGTTGTTTTGTGACTAAAACATTTCACACATGCAGGACGTTAAAATGGCTCCTCTCCTATGTGAGTTATCAGATGTTTATCAAGATATGATTTGTAGCTAAAACACTTTCCACATTCAGGACATGAAAATGCCTACTCTCCTGTGTGAGTTCTCAGATGTATATCACAAGTTGATTTGTGACTAAAACACTTCCCACATTCAGGACTTGAAAATGGCTTATCTCCTGTGTGAATTCTCTAGTGTTTAATAAGACTTGCTTTCTCACTAAAACACTTTCCAGATTCATGACATGAAAATGGCTTCTCTCCTGTGTGAATTCTCTGATGTTTAATAAGATTTGATTTCTCACTAAAACACTTTCCACATTCAGGACATGAAAATGGCTTATCTCCTGTGTGAATTCTCTGGTGTTTAATAAGACTTGCTTTCTCACTAAAACACTTTCCACATTCAGGACATGAAAATGCCTTCTCTCCTGTGTGAGTTCTCAGATGTATATCACAAGTTGATTTGTGACTAAAACACTTCCCACATTCAGGACATGAAAATGGCCTATCTCCTGTGTGAATTCTCTGGTGTTTAATAAGACTTGTTTTCTCACTAAAACACTTTCCACATTCAGGACATGAAAATGGCTTCTCTCCTGTGTGACTTCTCTGATGAATAATAAGACTTGATTTCTCACTAAAACACTTTCCACATTCAGGACATGAAAATGGTTTCTCTCCTGTGTGAGTTCTCTGATGTTTAATAATATTTGATTTCTCACTAAAACACTTTCCACATTCAGGACATGAAAATGGCTTATCTCCTGTGTGAATTCTCTGATGTTTAATAAGACTTGATTTCTCACTAAAACACTTTCCACATTCAGGACATGAAAATGGCTTCTCTCCTGTGTGAGTTCTCTGATGATTAATAAGATTTGATTTCTCACTAAAACACTTTTCACATTCAGGACATGAAAATGGCTTCTCTCCTGTGTGAGTTCTCTGATGATTAATAAGACTTGATTTATCACTAAAACACTTTCCACATTCAGGACATGAAAATGGCTTCTCTCCTGTGTGAGATGTCAGATGTTTATCAAGACATGATTTGTAGCTAAAACACTTTCCACATTCAGGACATGAAAATGGCTTCTCTCCTGTGTGAGTTCTCTGATGTTTAATAAGATTTGATTTCACACTAAAAAACTTTCCACATTCAGGACATGGAAATGCCTTCTCTCCTGTGTGAGTTCTCAGATGTACATCGCAAGTTGATTTGTGACTAAAACACTTCCCACATTCAGCACATGAAAATGGCTTATCTCCTGTGTGAATTCTCTGATGTTTAATAAGACTTGATTTCTCACTGAAACACTTTCCACATTCAGGGCATGAAAATGGCTTCTCTCCTGTGTGAGTTCTATGATGATTAATAAGACTTGATTTCTCACTAAAACACTTTCCACATTCAGGACATGAAAATGGCTTCTCACCTGTGTGAGTTTTCAGATGTTTATACAAATATGATTTGTAGATAAAACACTTCCCACATTCAGGACATGAAAATGGCTTCTCTCCTGTGTGAATTTTCATATTAAAAGTTGTCTCATATTCTGAACATGGATATGGTCTTTCATCTTTGTGAATGTTCCTGCGCATATAAAGGTACGATTCATTTTCAAAATCTTTCCCATATTCAGAACTCACAGACATTTCACCCAGTCTATGTCCAGTGCTATTATTGACAATCTGTGATGTATTATCTTCTACTTTATAAGAAGGAGATACAATTAGACATCTATGGAAACCTGTTATCCAGTCTTTACCTGAAAAAAGAAATAGTGCAAAGGTGTAAGAAATATCTCAGTAACATTAATTCAACTATACTTATATCAGTGAAATCTGCAAATGGTTAGATTTAGTTTTAGCATTCGTTGCTAATTTTAAAAAAATCTAAACACTAATTAAAGGAAATTTGTCATCAGATATTATTTAGCACATTAAACTGTTGGTAGAAAGTGCCAGTTAGGAGTCTCCAGGTGAATAGAAACTGGAGTCTTCCTCTTCTAATTAGTAAAGTGGTTTTCTTATCAGAGAAAACATCTACAAATTGTACAAACAATATGAGTGACAAATCGAATTTTCTATACAAATTTTGTTCCATAAGACATAAGTGATGCCCACAGATGACATTAGGCCAAATTCTGAGACAATTGGTGAATGTCCCCACTTTTAGAAGTGGAGTGAATTAATTACAGATTAGTTCGATTTTAAAAAGTGACTAAAAGGTCAAATCTTCAAGCCAAAAAAACATACTTTTACTTTACTTTATTAGACATGGGCGTACACCACCTTGCACTTGCATTAAATATATTATTACTTTGAGTGATTTCATAAATTTCAGAAAGCAAAGAAAGACTTAAAATTGACAACAAAACCACAGTGTTACATATTTTGTGGATCCATTGTGCCTCACACTGGAAAACACAGCCAAGCTGGAATCTAGGTTGAAGGCAGCTGATCTATAGGGCAAGAGCAACAAAGACATGGACTCCAAACTTATACAGACTTGGATCTAGACTTTTAAAACCCAGAAAAACAAAGACATTGACTTAGAACTTGTTCAGACTTCTGAAGATATCTGAAACCGTCTTAGGCTACTTTTACACTTATGTTTTTTTTTTTTGTGTAGTGTGATTCGGCAGAGGATCTCAATACCAGAAAAAGACAAAAATAAAATCAAAACAGATCCATTTAAATCCGGTATTTAGATCCTATGCTGGATCTCAATAACAGAATTAACAATGCAAGTGTGAAAGTAGCCTGACAGAGACTTCAGAAGAAAACAGTGTTGCATAAAAGCTGTTACACAGTCCAGTTGTGGCCACACAATTCAGACAGAGCATCACTGATAGAACTGAGGAACTAAATGACAAGACTAACAAACACACAGACAAGAGGAGCAGATTCAGACACAGACTAAAAATTGTGCATCCTTTATTGAAGAACAGGATGGAGACATTTTGCATAGAACAGGATAGGTTGCCTAGAACACTATAGATGCCAACATGTTTTGGACATAGGGGTACATTTATTACGCCAGGGCTTTTAGACGCTGGTCTTAATAAAGCCCTAAGCTGATGGTGGATCTGCCTAAGTTATCACTTTGGTGCATACGGCACCAGTCTAAATGTAAGACAGCTCCCGAGCTGTCTTACATTAAGACCATTTTCTATGCCTAAAATGGATGGCCCATCCCCTTCCTCACCCATGCCATGCCCACAATTTTAGAACTAGAGTGAGTGGGGTTAAGTCACAGATAGTGGTGCAGCTGACCATTGTGCTGCCTCTTGTGTCTGCAATATGTCTAATTTAGTCATAGTTCAGCTTAGTTAAGGACCCCTATAGTGTCCCTTCTCATAGAGGCCAGTATGTAAAAAAAGGAGGCAGTTATGCACTGCCACACTGAAACATAGCCCTAGATACAGAACCACAATATCCAGCAACCAAGTCACACTGTATACAAAAGTGAACAGTGAACAGAGATATAACACACTTCAACTTTAAATCTCAATATGTCTATGAGCACCACAGAAAACAGCTGAGACATCTAGAAATGTAGTTTACACGGCAGCCATTAAGATAAACTGGTATCTATCTAATACAAAGCTTGCGTTCCACAGAACAGAATCAGCATGGACAGCAGCTAACTGGCATTGGTTGCTAAAGTCATGTCTACTTTTCGCCAATATCCCCAATGTTTAATGGTAGCTTCATGCAGTTGCTTATTAGTAAAAATATAATATTAAAAATTATTTTGCTCTAGCAAATTCATAAGCTTCTTTATTTTCCATATTAAACTTGATTTCCGATTTCTGTGCCCCAAATGTCCCCATAAAAAAACATTACCCCCAGTGTATTAACTACAATCTGCCTAAATCATCAGACACTGTTATTGGTTCAGAGCAAGGAGAGGGCGTCTAATACTCCGTCTACTGCTCCGAGAAACATAAGACACCACCAGTTCTGCTTGAAACAGATGCTGGGGAAGCATTATACAGAGTATATGGGATTTTTCTGTGAAGAGTATTAGAGATGTTCCATTGTCTCCTGCGCTTATCTCCTCTGTTTCTTCACACTACTATAGCCCACAAACCCTATACTGTCTGATGCATTCCATATTTACAATGGCACTTGGCCAGGCTGCCATTTTCCACAATTTATGTTTGGTCTCTAATTTCAAAATTAATTTTAGTAAATTACAAGCTGGAAAACCCTTCCAAGTAAATTTTTGGGACCAAGTATAGATTGAAATGAAATACATTTGCTCACTTGATGTTCATGTTTGTTATGGGCTCCCACTCCACACTTCATCCAGTAATTGGCTTCTATCTGCTGACAAGCTTTTTATGCCAACTCTCTGGCGATCTAAGGATCATCTTACTATCCAACAGCGGTATTTAAAATTTGTTGATTTCTACAGATTTTAAAAAGTGGGACAACCATTCCAAACAGACCCAAAAAGACTTTACTGCATGTGCTTTTCTGGCATTTTTGTGCCATTTTTTCTGATGCTTTTATTCCCATACAGTGAAATAGGTGTAAAAATATCACACACAAAAATAATAAATACTTCAGCATGTCTTACTTTTAAAAGGAAGCAAGCAAGAAAAAATGCCACCTAAATAATAAATGCACCATCAGCAAAAAGAAAAAAGCTTGTGTGTCCTACTATTTATTTATTTTTTAGTTCCCAAAGATTTTAAAATGAAATCTGGAGCTAAATGTGTATATGGCAAAGAAATGTGTGCAGTAAAATCAAATCAAACCTAAGTGGTTACAGCGGCTAACAGGACAAGTCTGCAGAGAATTTTGTGACATATTTGCAAATGTTTACCAACCTTTCGAGATTTCAGAACAAGATAAAAATGACTACATTTATAGCAGACTGAAGATGAAATAATGTGCACCAAATATCTGCAACTAGAATTTTCATAAATGGAGACAATAATTTACTAGAACAAAGGGCAGGACAAAAAACTGCACAATTCCTTCCTACTGTTTGAGACTCGGTGAGTCGAGCAGAGCACAAAATTATTATTTTTGACGATCAGGCTGGTAAATGAGGTGCACTTCATATACTCTAACAAACCTGGCACATTATTAGCCACATTTTAGACACAAACCTGTTAATACTTCTGCCCCACTGTTCCTTAAACAGGACAGATTACAATATCCTATAATTCCTTCCACTTACAATCAGTTCAGTGACACTTACCAGACATGGACCCTACACACACACTCAGGACTTGACACTCAGTATCTTCTCCTCAGCAAGTCAGTGATCTGAGTATATTCCCTTGGTGAATTCCAGCTTTTTGAGCCATGTTCGGTATTTTATACCCCGTGGGTGGCTATAGCTACCTGCTCCTCCTCATCCCCTCAGGAGACGCCCAGTCTCATTTTCATAATCAATGCAATCTTTCATGATCAGATGTGGCTTCTGTCATTACCATATGCAATGAAAGAATAATGGTGCCTCCTCCTTATCAACCAGTTTTGCATTTTCTAGCCTCCTGAGATGGTCCTTCATTTACACATTGTATTTGCAGGGTGGAGACCTATTGTTCACACTCCTATTTAGCATCTGTAAGAGATTCCTGGGATACTCCGAGACCTTTTCATATGAGAATCAGTGTAAACAATGAGCATTTTACATCCTGATAAGATACATTCCATCCAGACATACAACCATATGACTCTCCATCTATAAATCACATATATGAAATACCTCATATTGCATCAAGTAAAATAGATCAGAAGACTTTCAATATTCAAAGGTTCATAATTCGTACAGATTACAACTAGTAAATGTATGACAACTTTACATGAGTATTTGTTGTTTTAAGGTTGTCAGGCTTACACTTTTCAGTTTTAAACAATATAATTTACTGACAGAAACTTGACAACAAAACCATGTATAAATGTTCCTGTTCCATGAAAATAATTTAGTAGTAATTATTACATTCACAGACATTTCTATTTTTATGGTGGGTTTCAGCCCGCACTGCCTTGTATGCAGGTGCTTATTGCTATGGCGAAATACAGATACAAACGCAAAAAAACAAATGCAATCGCACACTGCAACCAGCACTCTGCCCTGCCTTTATGCTGGATGTTGAATAAGGCATTGGTGTACATTTTGGCCAAAGCGTAATAAGTAGAGTTGAGCGGACACCTGGATGTTCGGGTTCGAGAAGTTCGGCCGAACTTCCCGAAAATGTTCGGGTTCGGGATCCGAACCCGATCCGAACTTCGTCCCGAACCCGAACCCCATTGAAGTCAATGGGGACCCGAACTTTTCGGCACCAAAAAGGCTGTAAAACAGCCCAGGAAAGGGCTAGAGGGCTGCAAAAGGCAGCAACATGTAGGTAAATCCCCTGCAA
This sequence comes from Bufo gargarizans, assembly GCF_014858855.1. Lineage (NCBI taxonomy): Eukaryota > Metazoa > Chordata > Amphibia > Anura > Bufonidae > Bufo > Bufo gargarizans. The sequence goes on from NC_058082.1 coordinate 624,250,480, forward strand.
ACAAATGTGGAAAGGGAAATGAATAAAAATAAAAATTAAATAAATAAAAATTAACCAAAATCAATTGGAGAGAGGTCCCATAGCAGAGAATCTGGCTCTCAAATGTTTGTGAGATGGAGAGCTGAACGCTGCCGTGTGACATGGTTGAGACGCTTGGTGACGGAGGTGGTGGTGGTGTTGGTGGTACATCCCCTGTTTGCTGGGCGTCAGGTGCCAACGTTCCTCCAGAGGCGGAGGAAGAGGTCGAGGCGGCAGCAGCAGAAGAGACCGAGGCGGCAGCAGCAGAAGAGGTAGCAGGGGGAGCCTGAGCGACTTCCTTGTTTTTAAGGTGTTTACTCCACTGCAGTTCATGCTTTGCATGCAGGTGCCTGGTCATGCAGGTTGTGCTAAGGTTCAGAACGTTAATGCCTCGCTTCAGGCTCTGATGGCACAGCGTGCAAACCACTCGGGTCTTGTCGTCAGCACATTGTTTGAAGAAGTGCCATGCCAGGGAACTCCTTGAAGCTGCCTTTGGGGTGCTCGATCCCAGATGGCGGCGGTCGGTAGCAGTCGGAGTCTCTTGGCGGCGGGTGTTCTGCTTTTGCCCACTGCTCCCTCTTTTGCTACGCTGTTGGCTCGGTCTCACCACTGCCTCTTCCTCCGAACTCTGAAAGTCAGTGGCATGACCTTCATTCCATGTGGGGTCTAGGACCTCATCGTCCCCTGCATCGTCTTCCACCCAGTCTTGATCCCTGACCTCCTGTTCAGTCTGCACAGTGCTGAAAGACGCAGCAGTTGGAACCTGTGTTTCGTCATCATCAGAAATGTGCTGAGGTGGTATTCCCATGTCCTCATCATCAGGAAACATAAGTGGTTGTGCATCAGTGCATTCTATGTCTTCCACCGCTGGGGAAGGGCTAGGTGGATGCCCTTGGAAAACCCTGCCAGCGGAGTCTTCAAACAGCATAAGAGACTGCTGCATAACTTGAGGCTGAGACAGTTTCCCTGGTATGCATGGGGGTGATGTGACAGACTGATGGGCTTGGTTTTCAGGCGCCATCTGTGTGCTTTCTGCAGAAGACTGGGTGGGAGATAATGTGAACGTGCTGGATCCACTGTCGGCCACCCAATTGACTAATGCCTGGACCTGCTCAGGCCTTACCATCCTTAGAACGGCATTGGGCCCCACCATATATCGCTGCAAATTCTGGCGGCTACTGGGACCTGAGGTAGTTGGTACACGAGGACGTGTGGATGTGGCAGAATGGCCACGTCCTCTCCCAGCACCAGAGGGTCCACTAACACCACCATGACCATGTCCACGTCCGCGTCCCTTACTAGATGTTTTCCTCATTGTTATCGTTCACCACAACAACAAAAATATTATTTGGCCCAATGTATTGTATTCAAATTCAGCTGAATATAAATTTGAGGCCTAGTATTTAGGCGCTGGGTGACAGGTATGGGTTTACTGATAGAATTAGACTTGGAAATGCCCAGTACCGTGTGTGTGAAGTTATTCAGAATGACCCTATGTGCACCTTGAATATTATATACCCTTTTAGGGATAGATTTCAAATAGCTCTGATACAGCAGAAACCACTAAATTAGGAAATTGCTAAATTGGGAATTGGATTTCATCCCAGAACAAAAAATGTGCTTTGACGGACACTAAATAACTTGCCCAGCCACAACAGTACAGCAGTAACGACAGATTTAGCGGGACATAAATTTGAGGCCTAGTATTTAGGCGCTGGGTGACAGGTATAGATTTACTGACAGAATTAGACTTGGAAATGCACAGTAGCGTGTGTGTGAAGTTATTCTGAATGACCTTATGTGCACCTTGAATATTATATACCCTTTTAGGGATTGATTTCAAATAGCTCTGATACAGCAGAAACCACTAAATTAGGAAATTGATAAATTGGGAATTGTATTTCAACCCATAACAAAAAATGTGCTTTGACGGACACTAAATAACTTGCCCAGCCACAACAGTACAGCAGTAACGACAGATTTAGCGGGATATAAATTTGAGGCCTAGTATTTAGGCGCTGGGTGACAGGTATACGTTTACTGACAGAATTAGACTGGGATATGGCCAAAAAATAACCACACTATTGATGGTTAAATGCACTTGGTGTGACAGCTTGACCAACCACACTACTGAGGGTTAAATGCACTTGGTGACAGGCGCAGCTTGCCCCTGATGTAGTATATGGGCAAAAAATAAAATTGCTGGTTAAATGCACTTGGTGTGACAGCTTGACCAACCACACTACTGAGGGTTAAATGTACTTGGTGACAGGCGCAGCTTGCCCCTGATGTAGTATATGGCCAAAAAATAAACAGACTATTGCTGGTTAAAAGCACTTGGTGCGACAGCTTCACCCTGATGTAGGCTTTAGCCAAAAAACAACCACACCATTGAGGGTTAAATGCACTTGGTGACAGGCGCAGCTTGCCCCTGATGTAGTATATGGCCAAAAAATAAACAGACTATTGCTGGTTAAATGCACTTGGTGTGACAGCTTCACCCTGATGTAGGCTTTAGCCAAAAAACAACCACACCATTGAGGATTAAATGCACTTGGTGACAGGCGCAGCTTGCCCCTGATGTAGTATATGGCCAAAAAATAACCAGACTATTGCTGGTTAAATCCACTTGGTGTGACAGCTTCACCCTGATGTAGGCTTTAGCCAAAAAACAACCACACCATTGAGGTTTAAATGCACTTGGTGACAGGCGCAGCTTGCCCCTGATGAAGTATATGGCCAAAAAATAAACAGACTATTGCTGGTTAAATGCACTTGGTGTGACAGCTTCACCCTGATGTAGGCTTTAGCCAAAAAACAACCACACCATTGAGGGTTAAATGCACTTGGTCGCAGCTTGTGCTGGCGCACCACAAGACACGAACTGGCCGCCGATCACCCCAGAAAAAAGTGACTGACAAACGGTCTGGGCAGCCTAAAAACAGTGAGCAATTGAGTATCAGCAGCTCAATGATCCACAGCTGCAGATCGATCAATTAATCAAGTCTTTTGGAGGAGTTAATCAGCCTAATCTCGCCCTACTGTCGCAGCTGCAACCTCACCCTACGCTAATCAGAGCAGAGTGACGGGCGGCGCTATGTGACTCCAGCTTAAATAGAGGCTGGGTCACATGGTGCTCTGGCCAATCACAGCCATGCCAATAGTAGGCATGGCTGTGATGGCCTCTTGGGGCAAGTAGTATGACGCTTGTTGATTGGCTGCTTTGCAGCCTTTCAAAAAGCGCCAAGAAAGCAACGAACACCGAACCCGAACCCGGGTTCGGGTCCGTGTCACAGGCACCCCAAAATTCGGTACGAACCCAAACTATACAGTTCGGGTTCGCTCATCCCTAGTAATAAGCCACTCACCACGTCAAGGTCGCCTTCATGAGTGGTCCCTAACACTAGTTCCTACCTGTTGTGGGCCACGACAGCCACACAAAGTCCAGGGAACGCAGGTACAGCATACACGCCAGAAACCCTCCACATTTTTTTATTTGTAGTATATATTGGAGGGGTGGCGATCTCCATGCAGCCATGCACACCTGACCAGTTAATTTGCCCTGGCGGCTGGTTTTAAAGTCAGTATAAAACTGAGTCTGCTTGTATAGCACCTACCAGTAGCCATTAGGCTCCAGGAGAAGTATATAGTGGGCTCAGCATGCATGTCGGTACTTGCATCCCTGGATCCGATGAAAGCTGTAATGGTACCGGACAGGGTTAAAAGCAAAGTATGCTTGGCGTGCATGCTGGACTTTGTGTGGCTGTCGTGGCCCACAACAGGTAGGAACTAGTGTTAGGAACCACTCATGAAGGCGACCTTGACATGGTGAGTGGCTTATTACGCTTTGGCCAAAATGTACACCAATGCCTCATTCAACATCCAGCTTAAAGGCAGGGCAGAGTGCTGGTTTGCAGAGTGTGATTGCATTTGTGTTTTTGCATTTCTATTTTTATGTTTGATCAGAGAAATTACAGATTTTATATCACATTCGATTTTTTTATATATATTTTTTTGGCATGACACAATCACTAGAAGGTCACTTCTGAGTCCATTTTTATAGTCTTTAGTCCATGAAAATATCTGATTCTTCATAACTAGTGATCAACTTATAGAACAAAATCATATATGATTATTGTTTCATTATAGATCTTTCTGCTGTGCTCACAGTCAGACACTGACTGGCCCACAGGGGTACAAGAGAATCCCCCCCCCCCAGGCCAGTCTGAGGACTTTTTGTATACTACAAATTGCACATGTTTTCACATTCTCTAATAGCTCAGTGTGTGATTAGGTTGATTCCTGAGCAAATGGTCACTGGTTCGAATCCAGGAGCAGCCATGAACAAGATTTCCAAAGAAAAAAGAGACAGCATCATCCAGGTCATACACAGTGGTATTCCGGCCATGAAAAGTTTATGTGAAGAATATGAAATGAAGTCCGTCCATCCAGTCCAAAGCCAAGAAGAAGGGTATGTCCACGAAAAATATCTGAGTCAACAAGCCGGCTCATCACAAGTTCTATCAATTTTTTGTACCCCTACATTCAAGTGAAAAAAACACTTTTTTTTTTCCATCGCTGAAACTGCATGAGGGTTTATTTTTGTGAGACGAGGTGCAGTTTCCATTGGTGCCATTTTAGGGTACACACAACTTTTTGATCACTTTTTACTGTGTTTTCTTTTGGGAGTAAAGAAGTGAAAATAGCAATACAGGCATTTTTGTTTTACATTGTTTACATTTGTAATAAAAAAAAAACTGTCATTTTATTTTATGGGTATTGACACGTAAGTGATATCAATTATATATATTGTATTTTTTTTATTTTGTTACCTAACATTATAATTCAGAAAAAAAAGAGGAAATCCAGTTTCCCAATAAAAATGGCTGCCTTTATTTCACAAGCGGTAGAAACTCCCACCCATGTACAGATTTGTACAAGCATGCGGTTTTCCAGGCACTTCGGTGCTTCCCAGGCGGTGGACAGGTGAGCGCTGTTATATTACTTATAACAATATACAGTAATTGCAAAAAAAAAAGCTAATGAAGTTTTTTCCCCAAAAATGTTATATATATATATATTTTTTTTTTCGTTACATTTTTAACAATGTATTCTAAGTTCGAGTAGGGCTTATCAGTTACTTAACCCCTTAGCGACCAGCCTGTTTGGAGCCTTACTGACCAAGCTTTTTTTCTTCTTTTTTTCATCTTTGCCTTCCAAGAGCTATAACTTTTTTTTATTTTTCCATCTATATAGCTGTATGGGGGCTTGTTTTTTGAGAAAATAGTTGTAGTTTTTATGGAACCATTTTAGGGTACACATAACTTTCTGAAAAACTTTTTTTTAACTTTTTCTGGGAGGGGGATGGGAAAAACAGCAATACTGCCACTGCATTTTTTAAGTTTTAAATTTGACAGCATTCATTTTTCGGTATGAATAACATAATATATTTATTCTCTGGGTCACTACGATTACTCTAAAACCAAATACATATGTTTTTTTTTACGTTTTACTACTTTTTTGCAATAAAACCCTGTTTCTTTTAAAGGAAAAAATGTTTTGCATTACCTGAAATTCCAAATTTTTATTATTTCTTTTGTATTTTGTAAATCCACCTTTGCCTTTTAACACTGCCTGAATACTTCTGGGCATGCTCTCGATCAGGTTCATGCATGTCTCAATCAAAATCTGTTCCCAGGTCTCTTCTACTCATTCCCAATGTTGGTGCATACTGGTCGACTCACTTGGCAACAAATACAGCTTTTTCTTTAACTATACCATCTTTACAGCGTTCATTTTTCGGTATGAATAACATAATATATTTATTCTCTCGGTCACTACCATTACTCTGATACCAAATACCTATTTTTAATTTTTTTACATTTTACTACTTTTTTGCAATAAAACCTCTTTTTTTTTAACCCCTTAAGGACCGGGCTCATTTTCACCTTAAGGACCAGGCCATTTTTTGCAAATCTGACCAGTGTCACTTTAAGTGCTGATAACTTTAAAACACTTTGACTTATAAAGGCCATTCTGAGATTGTTTTTTCGTCACATATTGTACTTCATGACACTGGTAAAATAAAGTCAAAAAAATGAATTTTTTTGCATAATAAAATACCTAATTTACCAAAAAATTTGAAAAATTTGCAAATTTCAAAGTTTCAGTTTCTCTACTTCTGTAACACATAGTAATACCCCCAAAAATTGTGATGACTTAACATTCCCCATATGTCTACTTCATGTTTGAATTATTTTGGGAATGATATTTTATTTTTTGGGGATGTTACAAGGCTTAGAAGTTTAGAAGCAAATCTTGAAATTTTTCAGAAATTTACAAAAACCCAATTTTTAGGGACCACTACAGCTCTGAAGTCACTTTGCGAGGCTTACATAATAGAAACCGCCCAAAAATGACCCCATTCTATAAACTACACCCCTCAAGGTATTCAAAACTGATTTTACAAACTCCGTTAACCCTTTAGGTGTTGCACAAGAGTTATTGGCAAATGGGGATGAAATTTGAGAATTTCATTTTTTTGCCTAATTTTCCATTTTAACCAATTTTTTCCACTAACAAAGCAAGGGTTAACAGCCAAACAAGACTGTATCTTTATTGCCCTGACTCTGCTGTTTACAGAAACACCCAATATGTGTCTGTAAACTACTGTACGGCCACACAGCGGGGCGTAGAGTGAAAGGTGCGCCGTATGGTTTTTGGAAGCCAGATTTTGCTGGACAGTTTTTTTGACACCATGTCCCATTTGAAGCCCCCTGATGCACCCCTAGAGTAGAAACTACATAAAAGTGACCCCATCTAAGAAACTACACCCCTCAAGGTATTCAAAACTGATTTCACAAACTTCGTTAACCCTTTAGGTGTTGCACAAGAGTTATTGGCAGATGGGAATGAAATTTGAGAATTTCATTTTTTTGCCTAATTTTCCATTTTAACCCATTTTTTCCACTAACAAAGCAAGGGTTAACAGCCAAACAAGACTGTATCTTTATTGCCCTGACTCTGCTGTTCACAGAAACACCCAATATGTGTCTGTAAACTACTGTACGGCCACACAGCGGGGCGTAGAGTGAAAGGTGCGCCGTATGGTTTTTGGAAGCCAGATTTTGCTGGACAGTTTTTTTGACACCATGTCCCATTTGAAGCCCCCTGATGCACCCCTAGAGTAGAAACTCCATAAAAGTGACCCCATCTAAGAAACTACACCCCTCAAGGTATTCCAAACTGATTTTACAAACTTTGTTAACCCTTTAGGTGTTGCACAAGAGTTATTGGCAGATGGGAAAGAAATTTGAGAATTTAATTTTTTTGCCTAATTTTCCATTTTAACCAATTTTTTCCACTAACAAAGCAAGGGTTAACAGCCAAACAAGACTGTATCTTTATTGCCCTGACTCTGCCGTTTACAGAAACACCCCATATGTGGCCGTAAACTACTGTACGGCCACACAGCGGGGCGTAGAGTGAAAGGTGCGCCGTATGGTTTTTGGAAGCCAGATTTTGCTGGACAGTTTTTTTGACACCATGTCCCATTTGAAGCCCCCTGATGCACCCCTAGAGTAGAAACTCCATAAAAGTGACCCCATCTAAGAAACTACACCCCTCAAGGTATTCAAAACTGATTTTACAAACTTCGTTAACCCTTTAGGTGTTGCACAAGATTTAATGGAAAATAGAGATACAATTTCAAAATTTCACTTTTTTGGCAGATTTTCCATTTTTTTTTTTTTTTTCCAGTTACAAAGCAAGGGTTAACAGCCAAACAAAACTCATTATTTATGGCCCTGATTCGGTAGTTTACAGAAACACCCCATATGTGGTCGTAAACTGCTGTAAGGGCACACGGCAGGGCGCAGAAGGAAAGGAATGCCATACGGTTTTTGGAAGGCAGATTTTACTGGACTGTTTTTTTGACACCATGTCCCATTTGAAGCCCCCCTGATGCACCCCTAGAGTAGAAACTCCAAAAAAGTGACCCCATCTAAGAAACTACACCCCTCAAGGTATTCAAAACTGATTTTACAAACTTCGTTAACCCTTTAGGTGTTGCACAAGATTTAATGGAAAATAGAGATACAATTTCAAAATTTCACTTTTTTGGCAGATTTTCCATTTTTTATTTTTTTTTCCAGTTACAAAGCAAGGGTTAACAGCCAAACAAAACTCATTATTTATGGCCCTGATTCGGTAGTTTACAGAAACACCCCATATGTGGTCGTAAACTGCTGTAAGGGCACACGGCAGGGCGCAGAAGGAAAGGAATGCCATACGGTTTTTGGAAGGCAGATTTTGCTGGACTGTTTTTTTGACACCATGTCCCATTTGAAGCCCCCCTGATGCACCCCTAGAGTAGAAACTCCATAAAAGTGACCCCATTTTAGAAAGTACGGAATAGGGTGGCAGTATTGTTGGTACTAGTTTAGGGTACACATGATTTTTTATTGCTCTATATTACACTTTTTGTGAGGCAAGGTAACAAGAAATAGCTTTTTTGGCACGTGTTTTTTTTTTGTTATTTACAACATTCATCTGACAGGTTAGATCATGTGGTAATTTTATAGAGCAGGTTGTCACGGACGCGGCGATACCTAATATGTATACAATTTTTTTTTATTTATGTAAGTTTTATACAATAACTTTTTTTTAAAACCAAAAAATTGTTTAGTGTCTCCATAGTCTAAGAGCCATAGTTTTTTCAGTTTTTGGGCGATTATCTTGAGTAGGGTCTAATTTTTTGCGGGATGAGATGACGGTTTGATTGGCACTATTTTGGGGTGCATATGACTTTTTGATCGCTTGCTATTACACTTTTTGTGACGTAAGATAGCAAAAAATAGCTTTTTTTACACCGTGTTTTTTTTTTTTTTTTTTACGGTGGTCATCTGAGGGGTTAGGTCATGTGATATTTTTATAGAGCCGGTCGATACGGACGTGGCGATACCTAATATGTATACTTTATTTTTATTTATGTAAGTTTTACACAATGATTTTATTTTTGAAACAAAAAAAAATCATGTTTTAGTGTTTCCATAGTCTAAGAGCCATAGTTTTTTCAGTTTTTGGGAGATTATCTTGAGTAGGGTCTTATTTTTTGCGGGATGAGATGACGGTTTGATTGGCACTATTTTGGGGTGCATATGACTTTTTGATCGCTTGCTATTACACTTTTTGTGACGTAAGATGGCAAAAAATTGCTTTTTTTACACCGTTTTTTTTTTTTTTTTTTACGGTGGTCATCTGAGGGGTTAGGTCATGTGATATTTTTATAGAGCCGGTCGATACGGACGTGGCGATACCTAATATGTATACTTTATTTTTATTTTTGTAAGTTTTACACAATGATTTTATTTTTGAAACAAAAAAAAATCATGTTTTAGTGTTTCCATAGTCTAAGAGCCATAGTTTTTTCAGTTTTTGGGCGATTATCTTGAGTAGGGTCTCATTTTTTGCGGGATGAGATGACGGTTTGATTGGTACTATTTTGGCGTACATGCGACTTTTTTGATCACTTTTATTACCTTTTTTGGGAAGTAAGGTGGGCAAAATTTCAATTTTCTCATAGTTTTTATTTTTTTATTTTTATGGCGTTCACCGTGCGGGGAAAGTAACATGACCGTTTTATAGATCAGGTCGTTACGGACGCGGCGATACCTAATATGTGTAGTGTATTTTATTTTTTTAATTTTTATTCAGTGATAAATGTTTTTTTTTTTTATCTTAACTTTTTTCACATTTTTTTTTATTTTTTTGACCCAGACCCACTTGGTTCTTGAAGATCCAGTGGGTCTGATGTCTGTATAATACAGTACAGAACCTATATAGGGTTCTGCACTGTATTTTACTTACACTGAACAGATCTATGCTTTCAGCACAGATCTGTTCAGCACCATGGACAGCAGGACGCCTGAGCAGGCGTCCTGTTGCCATGGGAACCTTCCCCGTCTGCCACAACTTCGCAGACGGGGAAGGGTAAGGACGGGGCTCTCGGGGGGATGCCTGGGGGCTCTCTCCCTCTCCCATCGGGGGGCTGCAAAGGCACAGCAGCCCCCCGATGGGAGAGGGAGGGAGCTCCCTGCACTGTTAACCTTTTCCATACAGCGGTCCGTACGGACCGCTGTATGGAAAGGGTTAAACGGCTGACATCGCATCAACGATGTCAGCCGTTTATACCAGGGTGCCAGCAATGTGCTGGCACCCTGGTATATCCACTAGAAACCAACGATTATTCAAGGGGAGGCGGGCGGGGGATCGCGATCCCGCCTGCCGCACCGCCCGCCTCCCGCAACGCCCCCACTGCCTGCGACACCCCCCCTGCACCACCCGCCGCCATCAAATCGTGCAGGGGTGCAGGGGGAAGGTGAAATCTTGATTTTAGGCACTCTGAAGTTTCTGATCCCCGCGGTCAGGGACCGCGGGGATCAGAAACTGCAAAAAGCGCAGCAAACCGCAGGTCTGAATTGACCTGCGGTTTGCTGCGATCGCCGACACGGGGGGGTCAAATGACCCCCCCCTGCGGTGTTACGGGATGCCGGCTGAATGATTTCAGCCGAAATCCCGTTCCGATTAACCCCCGCGGCGCCGGAATTCAGATTTTAAGTCAGGACGTACCGGTACGTCCTCGGTCCTTAAGGACTCGGGAAATAGGGCGTACCGGTACGTCCTCGGTCCTTAAGGGGTTAAAAGGAAAAAATGTTTTTGCGTTACCGCTTCCCAAGACCCACAACATTTTTATATTTCTTTCAATGGATATCTGCGAGGGCTGGAAATTTGTGGGATGACTTGTATTTTTCATTGGTATCATTTTGCAGTAAATGACGCATGATTTTTTATAAACAGCAAAATAAGCTGTAAAAACCAGTGTCAGGAAGCTGCTGTCAAGGTCAATAAGATAATGGGTTGCATCAAAAGGGGCACAGATGCTCATGATGAGAAAATAGTCCTACCACTTTACAAATCACTAGTCAGACCACACATGGAGTACGGTGTACAGTTCTGGGCTCCTGTGAACAAGGCAGACATGGCAGATCTGGAGAGGGTTCAGAGGAGGGCAACTAAAATAAAAAACTGGAATGGGTGGACTACAGTACCCTGAAAGATTATCAACATTTGGCTTATTCACCTTAGAAAAAAAGACGACTGAGGGGAGATCTAATTACTATGTATGAATATATTAGCGGACAGTATAGAGATCTCTCCCATCGTCTATTTATCCCCGGGACTGTGACTGTGATGAGGGGACACCCTGTGCGTCTGGAGGAAAGAAGGTTTGTACACAAACATAGAAGAGGATTCTTTACGGTAAGAGCAGTGAGACTATGGAACTCTCTGCCTGAGGTGGTGGTGATGGTGAGTACAATAAAAGAATTCAAGAGGGGCCTGGATGAATTTCTGGAGTGTAATAATATAACAGGCTATATATACTAGAGAGGGATCATTGATACAGGGAGTTATTATGATTGCCTTATTGGAGTCGGGAAGGAATTTTTCATTAAGTGGGGAAAATTGGTTTGTACTTCACAGTTTTTTTTTGCCTTCCTCTGGATCAACTTGCAGGATAACAGGCTGAACTGGGTGGACAAATGTATTTTTTAGGCCTTATATAATATGTTACTATGTTACCATATATTCTCGAAATATCGCGAATTTCGAATATTGCCACTGCCGCTCATCACAAAAGATGAATCAGGCATGGATCAGCCAGGATTTCCACCCACCAATGCCTGATGCATCAGATTAGATCATCTATACTGCCTCAACCAAACCTTGACCAAAGAGACTGGATTCTTCTGGATACCTGCCTCAGCTACTATGCTGATGCTGCCACCCGCCTGATGCCACACATCTGATGCCAAGTGCTCCTTCTTACACCCATCATTGTCAGCGGGTACTAGTATTGCCACCCACCTCCCCACTCTGCCACAGGGTCACTTTGTGGTCTCTTCATGCTGTTTTCACCTCACCACTCAGGTCTGCTTATGCTGCTGTTACCACCTCCACACTATGTCATGTTGCCACTATGTAGTCTCCTCATGCTACTGCCTACTCACAACACTACCTCTAGGCCACTCTGTAGCCTCTTCATGCTGCTGCCAACTCACAACTCTGTCACTGTGACACTATGTGGTCTCCTCATGCTGCTGCTGCTGCCACCTCTACACTATGTCACCTTGCCACTCTGGTGTCTCCTCATGCTGCTGCAAACTCAGAACTCTGTCTCTGGGCCACTCTGTGGTCTCCTCATGCTGGCATGACAGGCTGCGTCTGTCTGTAATGACACCTCCTGCCGTGATAAATACACGGTCAGAGAGTACATTGGCTGCAGGGCAGGCCAGCACCTCCAAGGCATACAGGGCTAGCTTTGGCCTTGTGGACAATTTGTAGACCCAGAAGTTGAATAGGGCAGAACCACCAGTCAGTATGTGTAGGCATGTGCACATGTACTGTTCCACCATGTTGTTCAAATGCTGCCTCCTGCTAACACGCTCCATATCAGTAGTTGGGGCCGGTTGTTGTGGCGAGGTGACAGCTTTTCCACATGTCGGCCATGCTAACCCTACCTACTGAGGTGCTGGCGCTGACATAGCTGCGTTGGCGACCTCTACCTCCTCCCCTGCCTTCACCTTGTGTTTCCACTTGTCCCTCGGCATCAGTCGGGAATGCTCTCAGGAGCGTGTCTACCAGCGTGCGCCTGTAGTCGCGGATCTTCCGATCACGCTCCAGTGAGGGAATTAAGGACGGCACATTATCTTTGTAACGGGGTTCCAGCAGGGTGGCCACCCAGTAGTCAGCACACGTTAAAATGTGGGCAACTCTGCTGTTGTTGCGCAGGCATATGTATTCACTCGTGTGTGCCAGGCTGCCCAGAGGTAAGGACAAGCTGTCCTCTGTGGGAGGCATATTGTCTGCGTCCTCCGTATCCCCCCAGCCACGCACCAGTGATGGGCCCAAGCTGCGTTGGGTGCCACCCCGCTGTGAACATGCTTCATCCTCATCCTCCTCCTCCTCATCATCCTCCTCGTCCACCAGTAGTGGGCCCTGGCAGGCCAAATTTGTACCTGACCTCTGCTGTTGCAAAATACCTCCCTCTGAGCCACTTCTAAAAGACTGGCCTGAAAGTGTTAGAAATTACCCCTCTTCCTCCTCCTCCTCCTCGTCCTGGGCCACATACTCTTCCATCATCGCCCTAAGTGCAGTTAAATGCCTGGTCATGCAGGTTGTGCTAAGGTTTAGAACGTTAATGCAGCACTTCAGGCTCTGATTGCACAGCGTTCAAACCACTCGTGTCTTGTCGTCAGCACATTGTCTGAAGAACTGCCATGCAGGGGAACTCCTTGGAGCTGGCTTTGGTGTGCTTGGTCCCTTGCTGCGTTAGCCAGTAGCAGGCGTACTGTCTAGAGGGCGGCCGCTCCCCTTTTGCACCCTGCTCCCTCTTCTGCTTTGCTGGTGGCTCTGTGCGACCACCGCCTCTTCCTCCGAACTACATAGTCACTCGCATGACCTTGATTCCATGTGGGGTCGTGGACATCATCGTCCTCCGAAACGCGTCAACGTTTTGTATTCCGTGTACCAAGTGGCTGTGTCTGCTGTTTATATGATTAATAAAAGAAGAAGCTTTTAAGAGGATTTCCATTGTTTCCAAGACCTTTACTTCTAAATGACTTGTATCTCACACTGTCTGAACCAGTGTAGGCCTGAATTTAATAATGGTGCACCAAATGGCGGTATATAAAATCTCTGAATCTAAGCCAAATGAATTAAGGGTGTATCTCACAATGACATCTGCATCAAAGGCTGCCAACAATTTTTTTGGGGCCCAAACGAGTGTTTGTTTAACAACTGAATTTGACAGCAGTATATAAGCCTGTAATTTCACACGTGCTGATGCTGCAAGGCATGAAAATATTTTTTTTTCAAAAAAGTGTGTTTTTAAAACCACTGAAAATGATGGGTGTATTTCTAGCTTAAATTGCACACTGACTAATCCAGATGTTGAAGATTGCCCAAAAAGTATTTTTTGGATAACCGAATATGAAAGCTGTATATATTAAACTTGAATTTAACAATTGCAGATCAGGAAAATACATTTTTTATTTAAAAAAAGTGTGTTTTTAAAACCCCAGAAACTGATGGGTGTATTTCTAGCTTAAATTGCACAATGACTAATCCAGATGTTGTAGATTGCCAAAAAAGTATTTTTTTTGGTAACAGAATATGAAAGCTGCATATATTAAACTTGAATTTAACACTTGCAGATTAAATTGAGGCCTAGTCAGGATCTGTTCGTGTGAGATACACCTTTTACATACTGTGGTTCTATTATGTTATTTGAAAAACAACCATTTTGTAAAAAAAACTTTACATTGCGGCCTAGTCAGGATCTGTTCGTGTGAGATACACCATTTACATACTGTGGTTCTATTCTGCTTTTTGAAAAGCAGCAATTTTGGGCAAAAAACTTAAATTGCGGCCTATTCAGGACCTGTACGCGTTAGATACACCCTTTACATACTGTAGTTCTATTGTGTTATTTGAAAAACAGCCATTTTGGGCAAAAAACTTAAATTGCGGCCTAGTCAGGACCTGTACGTGTGAGATACACCGTTTACATACTGTGGTTCTATTATGTTATTTGAAAAAAAAACATTTTGTAAAAAAAACTTTACATTGCGGCCTAGTCAGGAGCTGTTCATGTGAGATACACCATTTACATACTGTGGTTCTATTCTGCTTTTTGAAAAGCAGCAATTTTGGGCAAAAAACTTAAATTGCGGCCTAGTCAGGACCTGTACGCGTTAGATACACCCCTTACATACTGTAGTTCTATTGTGTTATTTGAAAAACAGCCATTTTGGGCAAAAAACTTAAATTGCGGCCTAGTCAGGACCTGTACGTGTGAGATACACCGTTTACATACTGTGGCTCTATTCTGTTATTTGAAAAAAAAACAATTTGGGGAAAAAACTTACATTGCGGCCTAGTCAGGACCTGTACGTGTGAGATACACACTTTACATACTGTGGTTCTATTCTGTTATTTGAAAAACAGCCATTTTGTGCAAAAAACTTAAATTGCGGCCTAGTCAGGACCTGTAGATGTGAGATACACCCTTTACATACTGTGGTTCTATTCTGTTATTTGAAAAACAACCATTTTGTGAAAAAAAACTTAAATTGCGGCATAGTCAGGATCTGTTCGTGTGAGATACACTATTTACATACTGTGGTTCTATTCTGTTATTTGAAAAACAACCATTTTGGGAAAAAACTTAAATTGCTGCCTTGTCAGGATTTGTTCGTGTGAGATACACCCTTTACATACTGTGGTTCTATTCTGTTATTTGAAAACAACAATTTTGTGCAAAAAACTTAAATTGCGGCCTAGTCAGGACCTGTACGCGTTAGATACACCCCTTACATACTGTAGTTCTATTGTGTTATTTGAAAAACAGCCATTTTGGGCAAAAAACTTAAATTGCGGCCTAGTCAGGACCTGTACGTGTGAGATACACCGTTTACATACTGTGGCTCTATTCTGTTATTTGAAAAACAACCATTTTGTGAAAAAAACTTAAATTGCGGCCTAGTCAGGATCTGTTCGTGTGAGATACACCATTTACATACTGTTGTTCTATTCTGTTATTTGAAAAAAAAACAATTTGGGGAAAAAACTTACATTGCGGCCTAGTCAGGACCTGTACGTGTGAGATACACACTTTACATACTGTGGTTCTATTCTGTTATTTGAAAAACAGCCATTTTGTGCAAAAAACTTAAATTGCGGCCTAGTCAGGACCTGTAGATGTGAGATACACCCTTTACATACTGTGGTTCTATTCTGTTATTTGAAAAACAACCATTTTGTGAAAAAAAACTTAAATTGCGGCATAGTCAGGATCTGTTCGTGTGAGATACACTATTTACATACTGTGGTTCTATTCTGTTATTTGAAAACAACAATTTTGTGCAAAAAACTTAAATTGCGGCCTAGTCTGCATCTGTACAAGTCAGATACACCCTTTACAAACTGTGGTTCTACTCAGCTACTAATAAAACACCAATTTAGGGCAATATTCTAAATTTGATAAATATGAGGAGAGCGTCAAATAAGGGATGTGGCCCAGGTCGTGGTGCTGCTGGTGGAGCTCCTTTTGCAGGGAGAGGACGTGGTCGATCTGTGCCAGCTACACGCACAAGTGAAACACCTTCCTCAGGTGCCAGTAGGCGACAGCACCTGCAGCGGTATTTGGTCGGGCCTAATGCGGCTCTACGAATGGTGAGGCCAGAACAAGTACAGGCAATAGTAGATTGGGTTGCTGACAGTGCCTCTAGTTCCTTCACATTGTCTCCCACCCAGTCTCCTGCTAAAAGATCAGAGTTGGCACCTGCAGCCAGTGTCGGACTGGGGTACCTAGGGCCCACCAGTAAAATTTATTTTGGGGCCCACCGTACGGATACATTCAAATATAATAAATAATCTAACATGTTTTTTATATGAACATAAGCTGGTTGAGGTGCTGTACACTGAATATATGTATGTAGTGCAGTAAATCGAATGTGTTATGTGCCACTTGTGCAGGGGGTGGGAGACTAGGGGCCCACCTTGCTCAGGGGCCCACCGGGGGATTCCCCTGTACCCCTGTGGGCCAGTCCGAGCCTGCCTGCAGCCCATGTCCATCAGTCTTTCACCTCATCCCCTTGCAAATCAGCAAAGCAGGCTGAGCCCCAAGTCATGCTGCAGTCTCTTTTGCTTTTTGATGCCTCTGTTAGCAGGGTTTCCCAGGGCTATCCACCTAGCCCTGCTCCAGAAGTGGAAGAGATTGAGTGTACCGATGCCCAACCACTTATGTTTCAAGGTGAGTACATGGGAGGACCATCGCAGCACGTCTCGTATGATGACGAAACACAGGTGCCAACTGCTGGGGCTTTCGAAATTGTGCAGACTGACAAGGAGGGCAGGGTTGAAGACTGGGTGGAAGATGGTGTGGAGGACGATGAAGTACTCCACGCCATTGAATCAAGGTCATTCGAGTGACCTGTGTAGTTCAGAGGAAAAGGCAGTGGTCGCACAGAGCCACAGCGCAGCAGAAGAGGGAGAAGGGTTCAAAAGCGGAGCTGCCGTCCCCTAGACAGTATGCCTGCTACTGCCCACTGCAGCAAGGGACCGAGCACACCAAAGCCAACTCCAAGGAGTTCCCTGGCGTGGCATTACTTCAGACAATGTGCTGACGACAAGACATGAGTGGTTTGCACGCTGTGTAATCACAGCCTAAAACGAGGCATAAACTTTCTCAACCTGAGCACAACCTGCATGACCAGGCATTTAAGTGCAAAGCACGAGCTGCAGTGGAGTAGACACCTCAAAACCAAAAAAGGTCTTTGGCTACTCCTACTTCCTCTTCTGCTGCAGTCTTGGCCTCTTCATCCACCTCTGGAGTGACAGTGCCACCTGCCACCCTGCAAACAGAGGATCTGCAGCAACACCACCACCTGGGTGTCACGAGGGTGTCAAGAGCCACGTCTGACTCCGTTATACCCGGGGTCAGGAAGTCGCAGCGGGTGGCTGCGCGCTCTATGTCTAAAGATCACGGTGTTTCTTAGTGTTTGTTTTCTGTGTTTGCCTTGCTATCCTTTTTGTCTCACTCAGGGATCCGTAGCTTCTCCTCCTCAGCTGTTTCTTGTCTGCCACTCCCAAACTCCTTATATTCTCCTCTCACACTTCTCTTGTTGCCAGTTATAGAGCTTCCTGCCTGGACATCTATGCTGACCCACTGGAGCTGAGAATCTGGTTGTTGTTCCAGAGTGCTACCCTCCGGATCCCTGTTGGGCTTTTGTTGTCTCCTGTTGTTGCCCACCTGGGATTATATGTTTAGTTTGTATTGTCTGTCCTCCCCTTGGTGTTTTCCTTTAGAGCTAGTGGTGCGGACTAGTGTTCCCACCGCCCTGTTCACTATCTAGGGCTCATCCTAGGGAAAGCCAGGGTTTTAGGCACGTGATCGGCGTACGGGTGAGGAACCCGTCTAGGGACGACAGGGCAGCCAGGCGCCAGCCGCAAGGTGAGTCAGGGGTCACCACCTTCCCTCTCACTAGGGCAGGGCCTCCCTCTTTTCCTCCCTCCGTGTCACGTATGTGACAGTTACGCCGATCGTGATATTATAACTGGCCCTTATTTTTTTTTGAGAAAAAAAAAAAAAAAAAAAATTATTTTTTTTTCTCTCTACTTAGAATCCAATATGGATCCTATTGCTGCTTTGGCAAAACAGCTTCAAGGCCTGTCTTTGGAGGTGGCAGGATTGAAGGCGTCTGTCCTCCAACAGCAGCAGCAAATGCAGCAGACCGTAAGCCCAGCGGTTGCTATGGGTAACCAGGTTGTTACAGAACCCAAGGTTGTTCTTCCTGACAGATTCTCTGGGGGAAGGGACAAATTTGTGTTGTTCCGTGAGGCCTGCAAATTATATTTTAAGCTGCGCCCTTACTCCTCAGGTAATGAAGAACAGCGGGTGGGGATTGTTATTTCCCTGCTTCAGGGGGACCCGCAATCCTGGGCGTTCTCGTTACCCCCTGGTTCCCAGGCTCTCCGGTCAGTGGAGGGATTTTTTGGGGCTTTGGGTCTCATATATGATGACCCTGACCGTGTCGCCCTGGCTGAGTCGAAGTTACGGAGACTCCTACAGGGAGATCGGCCAGCAGAGGAATATTGCTCAGAGTTCCGCAGGTGGGCTACGGATACTCAGTGGAACGACCCGGCTCTCAGGAGTCAGTTCTGCTCTGGGTTATCTGAAAGGGTTAAGGATGCGCTGGCGCTGTATGAGACCCCCCTTTCCCTTGATGCTGTTATGTCCCTCTCTATCAGGATAGATAGACGTCTTAGGGAGAGATCGAAAATTCCTGAGCAATCGGTAACCTCTCCCAAGCAGCAGTTAGTCTGTACTGACTTGGATGAGCCTATGCAGCTAGGAGGAACTTCTCGTCAGGTCCGTCCTCCTGAGGTTCGCCGTAGGTGGGGGGCTTGTTTTTTCTGTGGGAGGAAGGGTCATTTCATTAATGTCTGTCCCTCCTTTCCCAAAAACAAAAGACCGTCGGAAAACTACTAACCCCAGGCTGTGCGGAGGATGTCAGCCGGGGGGTATACGTTTCCTCCATACGAACATCTCAATTTGTGTTGCCAGCGGTTATTGTTTTTGGTGTTAAGACGGAGTCTATTTCTTTTTTTCTAGACAGTGGTGCAGGGGTAAATTTTATAGATGCCCATTTTGCCCGCACTATGGGTTTGTCTCTCTGTACGCTGCAGAGACACATTCCCATATTCGCTATTGACTCTGCTCCTCTGTCTCAGAGAAACCTCACTCACGTTGTCCATAACTTACATCTTCGGGTAGGGGACCATCATAAGGAGCGTCTTTCATGTTACGTTCTGGAGGGCCTTCCCTCTCCTGTGGTATTGGGTCTTCCCTGGTTGGTAGCGCACAATCCAGTGGTGGATTGGCAGGCCAGGGAGATATTGGAGTGGAGTGAGCATTGCAGAGAGAATTGCTTAAATAACAATTGCTTAATCGCCTCCATAGCTTCCCTACCTACATTTATTTCGGACTTTGAGGACGTTTTTTCTGAAAAGGGTTGTCAGAAGCTACCACCTCATCGTCCTTATGATTGCCCGGTTAACCTGATTCCCGGTGCAAAATTACCCAAGTCCAGGTTGTATAATCTTTCGGGTCCCGAGAGACAAGCCATGAAAGATTATATCTCCGAGAGTCTGGCCAAGGGACACATCAGACCCTCTTCTTCACCCGTGGCTGCAGGGTTTTTCTTTGTTAAAAAGAAAGATGGGGGCCTGCGTCCTTGCCTAGATTTCCGTGAGCTAAACCGGATAACCGTCCGAGACCCATACCCTCTTCCTCTCATTCCTGACCTTTTTAATCAGATTGCGGGTGCTAGGTGGTTCTCCAAACTTGATCTTAGGGGGGCCTACAATCTGATTCGTATCAAGGAAGGGGATGAGTGGAAGACAGCTTTTAACACCCCTGAGGGGCATTACGAAAATTTAGTCATGCCTTTCGGTCTGACCAATGCCCCTGCTGTCTTCCAACATTTCGTTAATGATATTTTTAGTCATCTCATCGGCAGGTTTGTAGTCATATACCTAGATGATATCTTAATTTATTCGGCTGATCTGAAAACACATGAAGTACATGTCAGGCAAGTACTGCAGGTCCTACGGACGAATAAATTATATGCGAAAATTGAAAAATGTGTCTTCGCCGTTCAGGAAATACAATTCCTGGGATATCTATTATCTGCTTCAGGTTTCCGTATGGATCCTGGGAAGGTCCAGGCAATTTTAGATTGGGATCTTCCTGAGAACCTTAAAGCTCTACAACGGTTTTTGGGTTTCGCAAATTTCTACAGAAAGTTTATTAAAAATTATTCAGTGATCGTTAAACCCCTTACTGACATGACTAGGAAGGGGACTGATTTTTCTAAATGGTCTGACGCCGCTAAAATTGCATTTTCCTCTCTAAAAGAGAGATTTACCTCGGCACCTGTCCTAATTCAACCTGATGTCTCCCAGCCTTTTATTGTTGAAGTTGATGCGTCGGAGGTGGGAGTGGGGGCTGTATTGTCTCAGGGTCCGTCTCCTGGCAAATGGCGTCCTTGCGCTTTCTTTTCCAAAAAATTATCTGCAGCAGAAAAGAACTATGATATTGGAAATAGGGAACTGTTGGCGATTAAACTGGCGTTTGAAGAGTGGCGTCACTTCTTAGAGGGAGCAATCCACCCCGTCACGGTAATTACGGATCACAAAAACCTTCTGTACCTAGAATCGGCTAAGCGTCTCACCCCTAGACAAGCTAGGTGGTCGCTATTCTTTACCAGATTTAACTTTGTAATCACCTATCGTCCTGGGGCAAAAAATACCAAGGCAGACGCATTGTCTCGTAGTTTCCCTGGAGGGGGTAATGTTAGTGATCCGGTACCTATTTTACAAAGAGGAGTGGTTGTCTCTGCTGTACACTCTGTTCTAGAGGGAAAGGTGTTAGAGGCCCAGGGGGACGCCCCGGCCTCTTGCCCCTCAGAGAAATTGTTTGTACCGTTAAACCTGCGTCTTGAGTTATTGAAGGAACATCATAATTCGGCACTTGCTGGGCACCCGGGTAGTAAAGCAACCTTGGAGCTATTGTCTCGTCGTTTTTGGTGGCCAAGGTTGCGTCAGGATGTAATAGATTTCGTGTCTACTTGTTCTACTTGTGCACGCGCGAAAGTCTCTCATACACGTCCAGCAGGGTCTTTATTGCCACTTTTCATCCCCAATAGACCATGGACACATCTATCAATGGATTTCATCACTGACTTACCTTTGTCTGCGGGTAAAACAGTTATCTTGGTAGTAGTAGACAGGTTTAGCAAAATGGTACACTTTATTGCGCTACCCGCACTTCCTAATGCTAAGACTCTTGCTCAGGTGTTTATCAGTGAAATCGTGAAGCTTCACGGGGTCCCTTCCGATGTGGTTTCGGATCGGGGAACCCAGTTTATTTCTAAGTTTTGGAAAGCTTTTTGTACCCGTTTAGGGGTACACTTATCCTTTTCCTCAGCTTTCCATCCTCAGTCGAATGGACAGACTGAGCGTACCAACCAAAACCTAGAAACATATTTAAGGTGTTTTGCGTCTGAAAACCAAGAGGTGTGGTCATCATATTTACCGTTAGCCGAGTTTGCCATAAATAATCGCCATCAGGAATCGACTGGCAAGTCACCATTTCTTGGTGCATACGGTTTTCATCCCCAAATTTGTACTTTCAAAGAGGGGGGGTCTTCTGGGGTTCCCGAAGAGGAACGGTTTTCTTCATCTCTTTCATCGGTATGGCAGAAGGTGCAAGCTAACTTGAAAAATATGAGTGGTAAATACAAATGCATGGCCGATAAGAAACGGTCGCCAGGTCCGGACCTAGGAGTGAATGACTATGTGTGGTTGTCTACTAGGAATATTAAGTTGAAGGTTCCCTCTTGGAAACTGGGTCCTAGGTTCATTGGTCCTTATAAAATTGTAGCCGTCATTAACCCTGTGGCTTTTCGCCTGGAGCTACCTCAGACTTTTAAGATCCATAACGTCTTCCATAAGTCGTTGCTCAAGAAGTATGTTCCACCTCTAGAACCATCACCGCTGCCACCTCCTCCTGTTGTTGTGGATGGTAATCTGGAGTTTCAAATATCCAGAATTGTTGATTCTCGTCGGGTCCGCCGCTCTCTTCAGTATCTGGTGCATTGGAGGGGTTACGGTCCCGAGGAAAGAATGTGGGTTCCAGCGTCAGAGGTAAACGCCAACAGGTTGATTCAGGCTTTCCATGTCTCTCATCCGGAGAGACCTGGTCCTGAGTGTCCGGAGGCCCCTCGTGAAAGGGGGGGTACTGTCACGAGGGTGTCAAGAGCCACGTCTGACTCCGTTATACCCGGGGTCAGGAAGTCGCAGCGGGTGGCTGCGCGCTCTATGTCTAAAGATCACGGTGTTTCTTAGTGTTTGTTTTCTGTGTTTGCCTTGCTATCCTTTTTGTCTCACTCAGGGATCCGTAGCTTCTCCTCCTCAGCTGTTTCTTGTCTGCCACTCCCAAACTCCTTATATTCTCCTCTCACACTTCTCTTGTTGCCAGTTATAGAGCTTCCTGCCTGGACATCTATGCTGACCCACTGGAGCTGAGAATCTGGTTGTTGTTCCAGAGTGCTACCCTCCGGATCCCTGTTGGGCTTTTGTTGTCTCCTGTTGTTGCCCACCTGGGATTATATGTTTAGTTTGTATTGTCTGTCCTCCCCTTGGTGTTTTCCTTTAGAGCTAGTGGTGCGGACTAGTGTTCCCATCGCCCTGTTCACTATCTAGGGCTCATCCTAGGGAAAGCCAGGGTTTTAGGCACGTGATCGGCGTACGGGTGAGGAACCCGTCTAGGGACGACAGGGCAGCCAGGCGCCAGCCGCAAGGTGAGTCAGGGGTCACCACCTTCCCTCTCACTAGGGCCTCCCTCTTTTCCTCCCTCCGTGTCACGTATGTGACAGTTACGCCGATCGTGATATTGGGTCACCAAGCATCTCCACAATGTCCCACGGAACCGTTCAGTTCTCCATCTTCGAAACACTGGAGAGGAAGAGGAAGTACCCCCCTACCTACCCGCAATCCCTAGCCCTGAATGCCAGCATTTCAAAATTTCTGGCCTTTGAAATGCTGTTATTCCGTCTGGTGGAGACGGATAGTTTTAAAAGCCTTATGGCGGTGGCTGTCCCACAGTACGTCGTGCCCAGCCGCCACTACTTTTCCAGGTGTGCCATCTCTTCGCTGCACAACCAAATAGGGGACAAAATCAGGTGTGCACTGCGCAACACCATCTGTGGCAAGGTGCACCTCACTATGGATACGTGGACCAGTAAGCACAGTCAGGGACATTATATCTCCATAACAGCACGCTGGTTAAAGGCAGTGGCGGCTGGGCCTGAGGCGGATAGCAGTTTGGCGCATGTCCTTCTACCATCGAGGATTGCAGGGCGCTTCAGTTTGCCTCCTGTTGCTTCCTCCTCCTACTCCGCTTCCTCATCCTCTACCAGCTCCTCATCCGGTCAGCGTAACACCTTCACCACCAACTTCAGCACAGCCAGGGGTAAACGACAGCAGGCAGTTTTAAAACATCTGTTTGGGGGACAAGCCCCACACCGCGCAGGAGCTGTGGACGGGCCTTGAACAACAGACCGATGAGTGGTTGGTGCAGTGAGCCTCAAGCCCGGCCTGGTGGTGTGTGATAATGGCCAAAATCTTGTTGTAGCTCTGGGACTAGCCAATTTGTCGCATGTCCCTTGCCTGGCGCATATGCTGAATTTGTGGGTGCAGAGATTCCTTAAAAATTACCCAGATAAGTCGGAGCTGCTGCATAAAGTGCGTGCCATCTGTGAGCGCTTTTAACGTTCTCACCATGCTGCTGCTCGCCTGTCAGCGCTGCAGCACAACTTCGGACTTCCGCTCATCGCCTCATATGCGATGTGCCCACAAGGTGGAACTTCACCTTGCACATGCTGGCCAGACTGTGCGAGCAGCAGCAGGCGATAGTGGAGTTTCAGCTGCAGCACGCACGGGTGAGACGCTCGGCGGAACAGCACCACTTCACCACCAATGACTGGGCCTCCATGCGAGACCTGTGTTGCTTGTTGCGCTGTTTCTTATACTCCACCAACATGGCCAGTGCCGATAACGCCGTTCTCAGCATAATTATCGCACTTCTATGCCTCCTTGAAAAATGCTGCTGGTGATGATGGAAGAGGATGTGGCACAGGAGGAGGAGGAGGAGGAAGAGGGATAATTTTGTTGTGTTTCCGGCCAGTCATTCTCAAATGGCTCTGAGGGTGGGTTCCTACACCCACAAATGCCAGGTCCACAATTGTCCAGCCAGGGCACAGTTCTGGAGGATGATGAGGTGGAGGATGAGGAGATGGAGGAAAAGGAACCATGTTCACAGCAGGGTGGCACCCAGACCAGCTCATGGCCATCACTGGAGCGTGGCTGGGGGGATACAGAGGACACAGACGATACACCTCCCACAGAGGACAGCTTTTCGTTACCTCTGGGCAGCCTGGCACACATGAGCAATTACATGCTGCAGTGTCTCCGCAACGACCGCCGAGTTGCCCACATTCTAACTTGTGCTGATTACTGGATGGCCACGCTGCTGGATCCCCATTACAAGGACAACGTAGCAACCTTAATTCCATCACTGGAGCGTGATCATAAGATGTGCGAGTACAAGCGCACGCTGGTAGACGCGCTGCTGGTGGCATTCCCACCTGACAGCAGGGGCACAGTGGAAGCACAAGGCGAAGGCAGAGGAGGAGGAAGAGGTCGCCAACACAGCTGGGGCACGCCACAACAACCAGCACCACCAGCTGATATGGAACGTCTTAGCAGTAGGCAGCATTTCACCAACATGGTGGAGCAGTATGTGTGCACACGCCTACACGTACTTATTGACGGGTCTGCCCCCTTAAACTTTTGGGTCTCCAAATTGGGCACATGGCCTGAGCTTGCCCTTTACGCCTTGGAGGTGCTGGCCTGCAGCCAATGTATTATCTGAACGTGTGTTTAGCATGGCAGGGGACGTCATCACAGACAAGCGTAGCCGCCTGTCCACAGCGTATGTGGACAAGCTCACGTTCATTAAAATAAACCAGGCATGGATTCCTCAGGACTTGTCCATACCTTGTTCAGAATAGACATCTATACCGGCCTTAACCAGCCATTGTTATTCTGCAGTGCAATTGCTCATTCTTTTATTTTGGATATTTCACACTCTTTTGGAGTGTACCCTAATTTAAAAAATTCAATAAATGGGGGGCGGAGCTAGCTGCAGAGCTGACCAGAAGCAGCTCGTGGGAGCTCTGAAAGAAGAGTGGATAAAAACCGTCATAACTCGGTAGAATTTGGCTTATTTTCGCCTGAAGCACCAGATCCTGACACAGGTCATCGCCTGGAGCAGGGAGATATAATTTTCTCCCATATTTGTGACGGCGAGGAGTTGCGGCCTACAGGAGCCAGTAGAGCACCGGACTTTATTTGAGCGCTCACCCGAGCCACAGAAGCCGTGCCCCGCGGCTTAGGTGCCACCTGCTGCCTGATTTTATAGAGACCCTCAGCGGACGAGTGGACCACCTTATAGTGTGAGGCTCGGTAGGCCAGAAAACTTGTGAATTGTCAGTGTCGCTTGATGCCGGTCTGATTGTACCTAGGACCGGCGAAAGTAGTTCCGGCCACGAACTTCGGCCGGTCTGAAAACTAAAGATCATCAAAGACTGCTCTGGACATTCTCGCTCGAGCGATCCTGGGAGCGGTAAGTGCCCTGAGCTGTAACTATCAAGCGACAGCAAAATATAGGCCCATTGCTGATCTCCATTTGATCGCCACTGCTATTGTGCATACAGGATCTAGCAGCCGCATCACTAGTCGGATCACTCCGCCGGCTCTGGGAGAGGAGCGAATTTTGAACTGTCTGTGCAGTTCATATTGAGAATAGAAACCAGCAGACACAGGACTGGATATAAGCGCACACAGCAGAGAACGCAGTCCAAGAGCTCAAGGGCTCCTCAGTGGGGCTGAAGTTTGCCCCGGCGATCATATAATAAAGAAAAAAATTGAGGCATCTTGATAGATCCCGCCGCGCCTATCTCACGGCACCTGAGTGGGGTTAAAACGTGCGCTACAGAGGGAGCTCCACAAGTGATAAAGGGCACCATAGTAGGGCCGGTTATTGCCCAAAGCCTATCTTATAAAGAAATAGAACACCCGGGGGCAGAACCTGCACCCGAGCTATATGGCAGCATGAAGTGAGGCTCCGATGTTCTGATTTCCCTCATAGCCTTAATTAGCAGCACTTTAGCCTCCAGAATGGTCAAGATTGGCGGTCCCAGACCCACTGATGCTCCAGTCCCGACTAAAACCCAGGCAAACAGCGAATCCATGGAGAAATTTATAAAGAAAGTTGCCCAGACGCACGTGGCCAGAGAAAACAAGATGGCGCCCGGAACACCGAAAGCCTCAGGGAGCGCTCCGAGAAGCAATCCAGCTGCAGAGAGGGTAAGAGAGGTCTCCCCTGGTCCTGATACACTGCCTATATCGAGGGCATTCCTGAAAGACGCGCTACTAGAAGCCCTGGAACCCCTCAGGTCGGATCTTACCACTATTAAAGAGGAAGTGCGCCATATTGGGAGGAGAGTCGAGTCGCTAGAAGAAAATCAATCAGCGATTATATCTCACCAGGGCGCTGTTTCCTCCACCCTGTCTCTGCACCAGCTCCACCTGAACTCCTTATATACGCTCCTGGAAGATCAGGAGAACAGGAGTAGACGCAACAATTTGCGCTTTAGGGGCATACCCGAGTCTATAGGCTCTGCTGACATACAGGAGGCTGTCATGAACATTTGTTTACAACTACTTAGCCCTGATTCTGCCCTTGAAATCGCCATAGAGAGGGCTCACAGGGCCCTGAGACCTAAACCCCAGCCTGCTGAACCCCCAAGGGATGTCATCTGTAAGTTTCTCCACTTTCCAGTAAAAGATGCGATTCTTAGTAAAGCAAGAAACTACCAGCAGCTATCTTTGGAGGACAGTCCTATTACTGTATTTCAGGATTTAGCCCAATCAACCTTGAAGAAAAGGAGGGCTTTGAAGCCGCTTACGGATTGGCTTCGCAACAAGAAAATCCTATATAAATGGTTGTTCCCCTTTGGGCTATCGTTTCTACATGAAGGATGACGCTTATCCATCTCTTCATACACAGATTTGCCAAAAATATATGATGCTCTACAAATAGATCAGCTTCCCATTGAGAACTGGGACTATATTCAAAGCAAGATCTCGCCTCCGGACCTCCCTTCTGCTGATCCCTGGGAAACACCTCGTCCAGGCAAACCCCAAAGATCCAGGAGAGGTCGCCATTCCACACCAAGACGTCTCCCACTGCCTGATTCTTGAAATGGATACGAGACTGAACCTTAGTTTGATCATAGGTCATCTGAGGTTTCCATTAACATAAGTATTCGCTCTTTATAATTCTCCATATGTCTCTCCTAGCTCTGGGACTGACTCCTAATTTTCTTCATTAAGTGCTTATATGCATACTAGTTAGAGGGAACATAAATAAGTCACACTATAATGTGTATTGTATCCCCCCTTCCTCATTGTTGGAGCAGTATTGCTCATTGGTTCTATATTTTTGATCAATGTTTTTGTTTGTTCTTAATGTTATTTTTATTTTATTGTTGATTCCATGACAGGTTCCATAGACAATCAACCTTACCCACTAAAGTGAGAGGGGGACTCCTGTGCAGCTTCGTTGCTCCGCCTAGGATGGTTAAGTACAATCTGAATGCACTTACGCACATACTGCTAAATTCTCTCAGCGGTGCACAATTAGACATTTCAATACCAAATGGCTGACTTGTGTATTGCTACTCTTAATGTTAAGGGTTTTAACGCACCGTCGAAACGTAGCCAAATATTCTCTCACATTAAAAAAGAGGATTGTGCGATCCTGATGTTACAGGAAACGCATTTTAAATTTAATAAATACCCAGATTTGTCCCGCACGATATTCCCACAGTGGTATCATTGTGGTTCCAATTCTGCTGCATCCAGAGGCGTGAGCATAGGAGTGCGGAGGGGTCTGCCTTTTACCTACATTTCGCATATCCAAGATGTAGATGGCAGATACATACTGCTGAAAGGGAAAATTGCAAACCAAATCTATACATTTGCCAACGTATATGCCCCAAATCTCAACCAGACCTCGTGGCTGATGGAGATAATCAACATTTTGGACTCATTTAAGGAGGGAATGGTAGTATTTGGAGGTGACTTAAACATCGCTATAAATCCCATACTAGACTCTTCTTCCCACAAATCTGCAATTTCTACTAAAGCACTCGGACACCTTAAAAATAAGCTTTATCTAAGTGCTCTTTATGATGTCTGGCGTTTATGTATTCCCTCAAAGCAGGATTATACCTTTTTCTCCCACCCCCATAATTCGTATCAAAGGCTCGATTATTTATTTCTGTCAAAAGAACATTTACAATTATGTACCCACGCCTACATAGGCAATATACTCTTATCTGACCACGCACCAGTGTTTATTAAAATCAAATCCCCTTCACTAGAACCCAGAGCCTTCAGATGGAGACTTAACGAACAATTAATATCCTCTGAGGAAAACAAAAAACATACTCAAGAAATTATAGAGGAGTTCTTCTCTATCAATGCCTCCCCTGACATATCTCCCAGTATCCTGTGGGACACACATAAGGCCTATATGAGAGGGCAATTTATCAGCAGGGGGTCAAGACTCAAAAAGGAGATGAAAAGAAAAGTTGATGACCTCTTAACCCAGATTCATAGATTGGAAGCTGTTCATAAGAGCTCCTTACTGGAATCTCATTTGAAAGAGCTTACAGAACTAAAAAATGCTTTAAAAACCCTGCTTGGTGCGGCCTCAGCGAAGTATTATCTCCATGCGCAATACAAATATTATGCGCATGGAGATAAGGCTTCTAAATTTATGATGCAGCGTATTAAACAGAGGAAATCCCATAACTACATACATAGGATTAAAACCTCCAACGGAGAAGAAGTCTCTACTACCTCAGAAATCGCCAAACAATTCCAAAGGTTCTACCACTCACTTTACAACCTTAAAGAGGAAGATAGATCAAGTGATGTCTCCCCTATACGCACTCCTAAAGAGTCAGTAACCTCCTTTTTAAATTCATTAGCGTTACCGGCACTGACAGATTTCCAAGCCCAAACTTTAATAGCCCCTTTTACGTTAGAAGAACTTGAATGTGCGATTAAACAACTTCCTAATGGGAAGAGCCCTGGGCCTGATGGCTATCCAGCCCTGTACTATCGCAACTTTTATAAAACGTTGGAACCCTACCTTCTTTCTTTATTTAATTGCTCCCTGTCTGGTGTCCCATTATCCTCAGATATGACAAGGGCACATGTCACTCTGATTCCGAAGGAGGGAAAAGACAGCTCTCAATGCTCCAATTATCGTCCAATATCTCTTCTAAATCTAGACTTGAAGCTTCTAGCCAAAATGCTGGCCACATGCTTATCCTCTTTCCTTCCATCCCTGATTAAAGAAGATCAGGTTGGCTTTGTCCGTGGTAGGGAGGGCAGGGATAATACCGCCAAAGTACTTAATGCCATATATTTTGCAAAAAGATATAGACGGCCTCTAGTCCTCCTTAGCACGGACGCTGAAAAAGCCTTCGATAGGGTTAATTGGGATTATTTGAAAGAAGTTCTTAAAACACTCAAATTCCCTGACCCATTCGTTAATGCCATCTTTTCCCTATATACACGTGATTCAGCATCTATCATTATCAACGATACTTTGTCCCCCTCCTTCGGCATCAGGAATGGCACCAGGCAGGGATGCCCATTGTCACCCTTATTATTTGTTTTGGTAATGGAGACACTTCTACAGGCTATTTGGCTGGAGAAGGGAATAGTAGGCATCAAGATAGACCAAAGAGAACACAAAGTAGCTGCCTTTGCTGATGATTTACTAATTATGATTACTAACCCAGCCAAAGCCCTTCCATTAATTTATGAGATACTAGAGCAATTCAGCATCTACTCTAATTTCAAAGTTAACATGGGCAAATCCCATATTATCAGCATTGTCCTCCCTTCCTCAACTAGGAATACACTGAAAGCGAACTCCCCCTTTAATTGGGATACCCCATATATTACATACTTGGGAGTTAAAATTGGCCCTGACCCATCCTCTCTATTCAGACTTAATTACATCCCTCTCCTTCAATCGATTTCTGATCAGCTCGTTGGCTTAAAATATCCGATGTTATCATGGTTCGGCAGAAAAAATATAGCTACATCACTAGTTCTTCCGAGACTAACCTACCTACAACAAGTATTACCGATCCCAGTCCCAAAGACGTTTTATGCTAAAGTGAAAAGTCAAATTAGCTCATTTATTTGGGCCGGGAGAAGAGCTCGGTTAGCTCGCTCTATGCTATGTAGAACGAAGATGAATGGAGGTATAGGGTTGCCTGACCCAGAGTTATATGGGAGAGCAGTTTTGATGTCAAGATTGATAGACTGGTTCAAGCGCCCAAACCGGAAGCCCTGGGTCTCCATGGAACAGAGTGAACTCGGTTCTTTCCCCTCAGGCCTACTGGTAGGGGTGAAGAATTTCCCATTCCAAGACAGGCCTATTAATCCAGTTGTAAAATCAACACTGGAAACATGGAAATGGTTCCAACAATCTCAACACGCAATCCCATTACCCTCGCCATTGATACAAGTGAAAGATGTCCTATCCTATGCCCCGCATAACCTGAAAGAATGTCTCCCAAACCCAGTCAGGAACTCCGCATTGTTTATCAAATCTCTTTTCGATGAGAAGGGTGAAGTCCTGAAACAGGATTCTCTGTTAGAAATATTTCCAGACAGTAGGAAAATCCCTCATTTGCTGTCTTTCCTACGCACTTTCATAGGAAAAAATATCAGGCTGAAGGACTTGTCACGTCCTCTGACCTGGTTCGAGACCTTGTTATCAGACCAATCCAAACATACTAAGCTAGTCTCGCAAATCTATAAGAAAATACTCTCACCAGTCCCTCTGACCAAACCAGCATTCATAGGGTTGTGGGAGAGAGACATGGGAATTACCTTTTCACAAGAGGACTTACCAAAACTTCTACTTACCCCTCATAAAATTTCTAGATGCGTCCGCATTCAAGAAAATGGGTACAAAATAATGACGAGGTGGTATAGGACCCCAGATGTTACCTGCCTCTATAATGCGGATAATTTGGATACATGCTGGTGGTGCAAAAATGATATTAAATTCTAAAAAATTCTAAAAAATTCAATAAATAAAAACCAAAAAGCAGTGTTGGCTACCTCCTCCTCCTCCACCGCCACTTCCACCTACACCGCCACACCCACCGCCTCCTCAACCTCCTACTCCATATGGACCTGGTCCGCCTAGATCAAGATTATTATTTTTATTTTTATGTATTTTATGTTATTTAAAGTCATTTCCCTATCCACATTTGTTTGCAGAGCACTTGCCATGCTCTTAACTACATTTTGACGCCATTTGCAGCCCTCTAGCCCTTTCCATGACGTTCCGTCGATGACCATAAAAGCCGGATCCGTCGTTCAGTTTCTTTCCGTTGTCAATTTTCGCCGGATCCGCCGTAAAAGCGGATCCGTCTATTCCGTTTCCATCCGTTTTTAGACGGAAAGACGGATCCGGCGTTTAAATTAGAGATAAAAAGATGCTATCTGTTTAGGCAAATACTACAAGTGGCTATAAAAGATAACCCAAGGTCACAAAAAGATAAGCAAATACTACAACTGCCTATAAAAGAAAACCAAAGGTCCTTACCACTCAGAAGTTCCTTCAGCAGATTGCAAAGATGATGCCGGACCATATTCGTTTTGGATTTCAGGCTCTAATTCTGGTTTCACGCTGGAGAAGACGTCTTAGAGCCAGACGGCGTAGAAAGCGTCGCTATTGGGTGCATCCAATAACCTCTGCAAGAGTAAGAAGGGGAGTTTTTGAAACTCTGTTTCCTGAATTGAGGTATTATCCTGAAAAATTCTTTAACTACTTACGGATGACGGTAGAAAGTTTTGATGATCTTTTACAACGTGTGTCACCTCACATTCAAAGACAAGACACCACTTTCCGTCGCTGTGTTTCCCCAGCAGAACGCCTATTGTTGACCATAAGGTAAAGTACATACTTTATTACATATTGAACCAATATTTAGTCTAAATTTTTTAAAGCTGCTGTTTGGTAGTGTGAAGCCATACATTTTTTAAGCAATATTTGCTTATTTTTTCTGTGATCACTGTACAAAGTGTCTAATTTTGGCCCCAATTGATGCTCATCATTCTTTTTTTTAATTGTACATCTTGTTTAAAGTTTGAATCAATATACTCGTCAGATGTTGAATGAACTGGGATGAATATTGTTCGCCATGGAGAACATTTATCGTTGAATTTTATTAACAATTATATTGGCCACAGAAAAAAATCTTGACCAAAGTAATATATGTAGGGGTGCAATACAATTGTGTCAGATTGATATACCTTGTATATTATGTTGTTTGGTAAAATTTTTAAAACCCATTTTTTTTCTTTTAAAATTTAGGTTGTTGGAGAAACTGTCAGCTCACTCCATTTTCAATTTCGCCTTGGGATATCAACTGTCTCAATAATTGTCAAGGAGACATGCCGTATTTTGTGGGAACTCGACAGCATTGGACAGAAATATCTGAAAGATTTTTCGATGTTTGTCAGTTTCCCAACTGCATAGGTGCGGTAGACGGGAAACATATTCGTATTATCAAGCCCCATGGAACCGGATCAGAGTATTTCAATTACAAGAAATATTTTTCAATAATACTAATGGCCATCGCAGATGCTCAATATCGTTTTGTTGCAGTGGACGTAGGGGCCTATGGACGCGCCAACGATTCCATGGTTTTTAAAAATTCAAATATGGGCCGTAGTCTATATAACGGACAATTCGATTTTCCTCTCCCTCAACCACTGCCAGGTACTGATGGCCCACCCATGCCGTTTGTATTGGTTGGTGATGAGGCCTTCTAAATGTGTGGAAATCTAATTAAACCGTATTCCAGCCGCGGATTAGATTTAAAAAAAACGGACATACAACTACCGCTTGACCAGGGCTCAAAGAATGGTTGAATGCACATTTGGAATTTTGGTTGCAAAATGGCGGATTTTCACAAAACCAATTCAGATGAAGGTTGAATCGGTCGACGAAGTTGTAAAGTGTGCTGTGGTGTTACACAACTACCTCCTTCAAAAAGAACCACTCAATTTTTAGAACAGGTACCGGAGGACAGCGAGATCGCAAGCATTGAAAGTTGTCGACATTGGTCAACTGTAGCAGTTGCACGGATGAGAGACTCGTTTGCGGATTATTTCTGCTCTGAAGCAGGAAGGGTGGACTGGCAGGACTGATTTGTATAAACATTTTGGGAATCATTTTCAAATAGCCGTTAATTTATGTGTGTTGTCCCGTTGTTTGATGGTTAAAGTGTGTTGTATTTGATTTCAATTGCATTTTGGGATCAATAAATATTCATTTAACGTTTATTAGATTTTATTTTAATATATTGATGTGCCCACGCTATAGGAGCGATACATACTTGTGTCGCTCCACTGACGCTGGTAGATTTAATCAGGCCTGTTATGGAGACTGATGTTAAATCTGCCCACGCCAGTGGAGCGACAATTAGTTGTGTCGCTCCACTGGCGCTGGTAGATTTAATCAGGCCTGTAGTATGGAGACTGAGGTTAAATCTGCCCACGCCAGTGGAGCGACAATTAGTTGTGTCGCTCCACTGGCGCTGGTAGATTTAATCAGGCTTGTAGTATGGAGACTGAGGTTAAATCTGCCCACGCTAGTGGAGCGACAATTAGTTGTGTCGCTCCACTGGCGCTGGTAGATTTAATCAGGCCTGTAGTATGGAGACTGAGGTTAAATCTGAACACGCTGGAGGAGCGACAATTAGTTGTGTCGCTCCACTGGCGCTGGTAGATCTAATCAGGCCTGTAGTATGGAGACTCAGGCTAAATCTGCCCATGCTGGAGGAGCGACAATTAATTGTGTCGCTCCGCCAGTGCTGGGAGATTTTAATTTTATTAAAAGTAAAAATATCTATCTTTATAAAAAAAAAAATTAAACAGTCCAAGGATTTTTAAACCAAAAAAATAACATTTATTATAAATAACAATAAAATAAATAATTACAAATTAAGGAAGGTATGCTGGGGGGTGGAGGGAAGTGATTGATTTGGGTCCACTCTGTCCTGTTGTTCTTCTGCCACTGTGGACAACAAAGTGCGTGTTGAAGCAAGTGGCACAGAGGGATTATGAAGAGTGGATTGGGCAGGAGAAGGAGTTTCCCGAGAAACAGTAGAGGGAGTGGTGAAAGAGGTAGGAGCATAGTAAGAAGGAGAAGAAAAGTGTTGAGAAAAGAGCTTGGGGGTTTGGGATGGGGATGGGTTGTGGGAAGGGGGAGGGGGAGGTTGGGAATGCTGAGCCTGTTGCTGTAAACTTGGATAGGTGTGGGATGGGGGATAGGTGAAGGATGGGGGATAGGTGTAGGATGGGGGATAGGTGTAGGATGGGGGATAGGGCAGGGGTGGGGGAATGGTTGTGGGGCGGTGTGCCAGTTGCCACAAAACGCTGTCCATCTGTCTTCTGGCCTCATACTGCTGGTCGGGTGATAAGCGTTCCAGCGCAGGTAACAACGACACAATATAGTGATGCATCGGACTCATTTGTGTCGTCAACACCGCCCCCTCCTGAAGACGACGCCAATGATCCTCCACAGATGCAACCCTATTTGTGATCCCCACCAAGGACTCATACATGAGCCTTGTGAGGTCTTCGTAGTCAGCCTGGCGGCTCCTACCTGACCTCTGGCGACGCATAAGTGCCTCAAAAAGTGGAGCCATCGTCGACATTGTTGCGTCGCCAGAGGGCACAAGTAGGGGAACAGGTTTGGAAACCTGGTGTTCCTGACCAGCAGTAGGAGCAGGACGAGAGGGACCCGCGGCAGCTTGCTCTTCAGGGACCGCCTCCTGAGGAACTTCGGGCGCAAGAGTGCTGCTTGATGTTCTGTGAAGCAAAGAAAAAAAAAATATTTAGCATTTTTTATGGATGAAACAGTGGGATAGAGGTGAGCAAAGAGACTTCAGAAGCTACATAGGAGGTTACATAAAAAAAAAATAGAGAAACATACTGTACATAGATGCCATGAAATAAATGAATTTTCAAGGAGGTGTCTATGGACAGTATAGCCTTTTTTTTTGGAAAGCAACTTCGAATGAAAAATCGGAAGCATACATTGCTCCTCTCTACTCCACTAAATACAATGTGGATGTCCAAGACAAAGTGCTAAATGACAGTCTGTCTGGGCCATACACCTAGTTTGAAAAGTTGTTTTTTAAGAGACACCTTATATCTTACCTTCGCATCTCAAGGGTCCTTCGTAGGAACCCCAAGGCAGCAGAATAGCGGTATTCACGCCTTGAGGTTCCTCCCGACCCACTCGGTCGCCGAAGTTCCTCATTAAAGGCCTTCTTGTAGCGGTCCCTGATTGAGCGCCACCGAATCATGATCGTATCTCCTAGAAAGAAAGAAATCAAATTAGGATGTATATTTAAAATCAGTGGTTAATCAAAGTTGTTTTTACAATTTAATTGAAACAGCCACAAAAAGAAAAAAAAAATGGCGGTTATAAAAAAATTAGACTGTAAAACCACTTTTGATTAATATTTTTTTTACATAGATATGTCAAAAAAATTGATTGGTCACTCTTATATGGAAGTATAGGATGTTTTATTCAATACACATGTTAAAAATAGATAAAGGAATATTAAAAATACACATAAAAAATAATGCACATAGTCCAAGGGGATGACGCCAGACGCGTCCTCAGCGGACTGAGGAAGGGGAAGTATTCTCCCCGAAACGCGTCTGGCGTCATCCCCTTGGACGAATACCCCACTTCTCTTACAAAGTGCACTACAAGAAAGAGGAACCTCCGGAACACAACATAGAAAGCACCACAATACGTCATCTACCTGCGCAGATAGAGAGAGGTCTGCGATCCTCATATTGAATTCGCACCATCTGCGGGAGGCACGTGGGACGCGAGCGGCTCCATAGCCGGGACGCCGGCTGATCCAACAGAGCAAAAGGCTCAGAACTAAGTCCCGTTTCACTTGACGGCGCAAATAAAGGTAAGCCCACATAGTGGGTCTAACGATTAGAAACTCTTAAATACCTACCAAATGGACTGTCGCTGAGCTCTAAAGGATTACCCTGCATCACGGCTATATATCACTATACTATCCGAGTCGGATGCAACATAATATCAGCCTTTCACAGTGGAAATATTTCTGTCCTGATAGAGATGCTGCGATAGAAACGAACCATACTGGTTATTTTAGTGAAAGTTTCTTACCTCTGTTGCAACTTATTGAAACATTGGGAGGCACAGTGGAAGCAAACCGACGGAATTCACTACTGATTTTAAAATAAGTTGCAATCCTTCCAAAATACAGATCTGGGACATATTCTTGTCAAATGTGAGAAAAGACTTATTATCCAGAGACTGATTTATTATATGACAGTGGTCTTGATACGATTGAATTGCACCATATTGGATGTTATATCATTTTTTATTTTTTTCAAATTTGAGAATCGGATGGATGCTGCTGATGCCTGTTGACCAACCTATCCTCCACACCCAAGACCGTATTAGTCTGGGTGGACACAGTTTGTTTTTTTCAAACAAATCTATATATGATAGAAGAATAGATAGATAGATATATAAAACGTTTGTTTTATGTGCATTATTTTTTATGTGTATTTTTAATATTCCTTTATCTATTTTTAACATGTGTATTAAATAAAACATCCAATACTTCCATATAAGAGTGACCAATCCATTTTTTTGACATATCTATCTGAAACTTTTTTTGAGGGGTGACTCAAATACACGGTTTGGAGCACCTGTCATGAGGGAAACCTAGGTGAGCGGATCCCCCCTTTTCTTTTTACATTTTTTTTACATGTCTGCTCTCTACAAATAATTTATACTTACGGCATTGGCCCTGTTGTCTTTCTCGGAGGTCATCCCAGTTGGGTAGAATGGCTGCACATATCTCGTTTCAGAGGAGCCGTGTTAGATGATGGTCTGCATGGCGGCGGTCGGTGTGGTCCCATAACGGTGTACGCTCCTCCACCATATGGATGAGGAGGTCATTGTCGATATAAAATCGTTCAACGTCTTCCTCATGCCTTCTGGTGGAGGTTTGGGAGCCCTAACATTTTTTTAAAAAATTAGAATAAATATTAAGTTTAATATTCGATAAATTTATTGTTAATAAAAAACATAACTTTACAATACTCACACGACCACGACCACCGCGTGCTCCACGGCGTCCTCTGGAAGATCGTTGATGACCTCTCTCACTGGCAACAGGACGAGATGGCAAAAAAAAAATATATAATTTCATATACATATATATATATATATATATATATATATAATTTTATATATATATATATATATATATAAAACACGCATAAAAATTTGAAAAGTATAAAAAATTAAATAATTAATTAACCAACCGTTTCTCCTCCACCCCCAACTTTCTCCTCCCCTGTTCCTCTGGCTCTGGCTTGACCGGGAGAACTCTCCTCCATAGAGTCTGACTGATAAACAAAAAAATATAAATTTAATTATTAGAATAATAACACAATATATAGTTTGGAAAGCAAAGGAACTTTACATACCACATCCTGGAGGTGTCGTGATCGGGGAGGAGAACTCCCGGCCTCACTCGAAGATGAAGATGTGGCTATAAAAAATAAATAAAAAAAAGGAAAAAAATTAATATTTGAACTTTTATTAGAATAACAGACATACCGACAAAAAAAAAACTTACTGGTCATAATAATTTTCTGGCTGGCTTGTTGGCTGGCTGGCTGGCTTTTTGGCTGGCTGGCTTTCTGGCTAGCTGGCTGGCTTTTTGGCTGGCTGGATTTCTGGCTAGCTGGCTGGCTTTTTGGCTGGCTGGCTTTATGGCTAGCTGGCTGGCTGGCTTTTTGGCTAGCTGGCTGGCTGGCTTAGTTTTTTTTCTTTGTGATCAGTCAAAAAAAATAAGAATTTTGACAGGTTGTCATATTGTTTAACGAAAACATACTACTCCTCCTAACATGCACTGTGTAGTTATATTACCTGCAACCCCCTATGCCACAGTGCATAGGGGTATGCAGTTAATATAAGTACATAGTGTATGCTAGGAGCAGCAGCATGTCAGGACTACTACTCCTAACATGCACTGGGTACTGACAGCTCCTATGTACTTATAGCTAGAGTTGAGCGAACACCTGGATGTTCGGGTTCGAGAAGTTCGGCCGAACATCCCGGAAATGTTCGGGTTCGGGATCCGAACCCGATCCGAACTTCGTCCCGAACCCGAACCCCATTGAAGTCAATGGGGACCCGAACTTTTCGGCACTAAAAAGGCTGTAAAACAGCCCAGGAAAGAGCTAGAGGGCTGCAAAAGGCAGCAACATGTAGGTAAATCCCCTGCAAACAAATGTGGATAGGGAAATGAATTAAAATAAAAATTAAATAAATAAAAATTAACCAAAATCAATTGGAGAGAGGTTCCATAGCAGAGAATCTGGCTTCCCGTCACCCACCACTGGAACAGTCCATTCTCAGATATTTAGGCCCCGGCACCCAGGCAGAGGAGAGAGGTCCCGTAACAGACAATCTGTCTTCATGTCAGCAGAGAATTAGTCTGCATGTCATAGCAGAGAATGAGGCTTCACGTCAGCCACCACTGCAACAGTCCATTGGCATATATTTAGTCCCAGCACCCAGGCAGAGGAGGGAGGTCCCGTAACAGAGAATCTGTCTTCATGTCAGCAGAGAATTAGTCTGCATGTCATAGCAGAGAATGAGGCTTCACGTCAGCCACCACTGCAACAGTCCATTGGCATATATTTAGGCCCAGCACACACACAGGCAGAGGAGAGAGGTCCCGTAACAGAGAATCTGGCTTCATGTCAGCAGAGAATCAGTCTGCATGTCATAGCAGAGAATGAGGCTTCACGTCAGCCACCACTGCAACAGTCCATTGGCATATATTTAGGCCCAGCACACACACAGGCAGAGGAGAGAGGTCCCGTAACAGAGAATCTGTCTTCATGTCAGCAGAGAATTAGTCTGCATGTCATAGCAGAGAATGAGGCTTCACGTCAGCCACCACTGCAACAGTCCATTGGCATATATTTAGGCCCAGCACCCAGGCAGAGGAGGGAGGTCCCGTAACAGAGAATCTGTCTTCATGTCAGCAGAGAATTAGTCTGCATGTCATAGCAGAGAATGAGGCTTCACGTCAGCCACCACTGCAACAGTCCATTGGCATATATTTAGGCCCAGCACCCAGGCAGAGGAGGGAGGTCCCGTAACAGAGAATCTGGCTTCATGTCAGCAGAGAATCAGTCTTCATATCATAGCAGAGAATCAGGCTTCACGTCACCCACCACTGTAAGAGTCAATTTTCATAAATTTAGGCCCAGAACCCAGGCAGAGGAGAAAGGTCCCGTAACAGACAATCTGGCTTCATGTCAGCAGAGAATCAGTCTTCATATCATAGCAGAGAATCAGGCTTCACGTCACCCACCACTGCAACAGTCCATTGGCATATATTTAGGCCTAGCACACAGGCAGAGCAGAGAGGTCCCGTAACAGACAATCTGGCTTCATGACAGCAGAGAATCAGTCTGCATGTCATAGCAGAGAATGAGGCTTCACGTCAGCCACCACTGCAACAGTCCATTGGCATATATTTAGGCCCAGCACCCAGGCAGAGGAGGGAGGTCCCGTAACAGAGAATCTGTCTTCATGTCAGCAGAGAATTAGTCTGCATGTCATAGCAGAGAATGAGGCTTCACGTCAGCCACCACTGCAACAGTCCATTGGCATATATTTAGGCCCAGCACCCAGGCAGAGGAGGGAGGTCCCGTAACAGAGAATCTGTCTTCATGTCAGCAGAGAATTAGTCTGCATGTCATAGCAGAGAATGAGGCTTCACGTCAGCCACCACTGCAACAGTCCATTGGCATATATTTAGGCCCAGCACCCAGGCAGAGGAGGGAGGTCCCGTAACAGAGAATCTGGCTTCATGTCAGCAGAGAATCAGTCTTCATATCATAGCAGAGAATCAGGCTTCACGTCACCCACCACTGTAAGAGTCAATTTTCATAAATTTAGGCCCAGAACCCAGGCAGAGGAGAAAGGTCCCGTAACAGACAATCTGGCTTCATGTCAGCAGAGAATCAGTCTTCATATCATAGCAGAGAATCAGGCTTCACGTCACCCACCACTGTAAGAGTCAATTTTCATAAATTTAGGCCCAGAACCCAGGCAGAGGAGAAAGGTCCCGTAACAGACAATCTGGCTTCATGTCAGCAGAGAATCAGTCTTCATATCATAGCAGAGAATCAGGCTTCACGTCACCCACCACTGTAAGAGTCAATTTTCATAAATTTAGGCCCAGAACCCAGGCAGAGGAGAAAGGTCCCGTAACAGACAATCTGGCTTCATGTCAGCAGAGAATCAGTCTTCATATCATAGCAGAGAATCAGGCTTCACGTCACCCACCACTGCAACAGTCCATTGGCATATATTTAGGCCTAGCACACAGGCAGAGCAGAGAGGTCCCGTAACAGACAATCTGGCTTCATGACAGCAGAGAATCAGTCTTCATATCATAGCAGAGAATCAGGCTTCACGTCACCCACCACTGTAAGAGTCAATTTTCATAAATTTAGGCCCAGAACCCAGGCAGAGGAGAAAGGTCCCGTAACAGACAATCTGGCTTCATGTCAGCAGAGAATTAGTCTGCATGTCATAGCAGAGAATCAGGCTTCATGTCAGCCACCACTGCAACAGTCCATTGGCATATATTTAGGCCTAGCACACAGGCAGAGGAGAGGTTCATTCAACTTTGGGTAGCATCGCAATATAATGGTAAAATGAAAATAAAAATAGGATTGAATGAGGAAGTGCCCTGGAGTCCAATAATATATGGTTATGGGGAGGTAGTTAATGTCTAATCTGGACAAGGGACGGACAGGTCCTGTGGGATCCATGCCTGGTTCATTTTTATGAACGTCAGCTTGTCCACATTGGCTGTAGACAGGCGGCTGCGTTTGTCTGTAATGACGCCCCCTGCCGTGCTGAATACACGTTCAGACAAAACGCTGGCTGCCGGGCAGGCCAGCACCTCCAAGGCATAAAAGGCTAGCTCTGGCCACGTGGACAATTTAGAGACCCAGAAGTTGAATGGGGCCGAACCATCAGTCAGTACGTGGAGGGGTGTGCACACGTACTGTTCCACCATGTTAGTGAAATGTTGCCTCCTGCTAACACGTTGCGTATCAGGTGGTGGTGCAGTTAGCTGTGGCGTGTTGACAAAAGTTTTCCACATCTCTGCCATGCTAACCCTGCCCTCAGAGGAGCTGGCCGTGACACAGCTGCCTTGGCGACCTCTTGCTCCTCCTCTGCCTTGGCCTTGGGCTTCCACTTGTTCCCCTGTGACATTTGGGAATGCTCTCAGTAGCGCGTCTACCAACGTGCGCTTGTACTCGCGCATCTTCCTATCACGCTCCAGTGCAGGAAGTAAGGTGGGCACATTGTCTTTGTAGCGTGGATCCAGCAGGGTGGCAACCCAGTAGTCCGCACAGGTTAAAATGTGGGCAACTCTGCTGTCGTTGCGCAGGCACTGCAGCATGTAGTCGCTCATGTGTGCCAGGCTGCCCAGGGATAAGGACAAGCTGTCCTCTGTGGGAGGCGTATCGTCATCGTCCTGCCTTTCCCCCCAGCCACGCACCAGTGATGGACCCGAGCTGCGTTGGGTGCCACCCCGCTGTGACCATGCTTCATCCTCATCCTCCTCCACCTCCTCCTCATCCTCGTCCTCCTCGTCCTCCAGTAGTGGGCCCTGGCTGGCCACATTTGTACCTGGCCTCTGCTGTTGCAAAAAACCTCCCTCTGAGTCACTTCGAAGAGACTGGCCTGAAAGTGCTAAAAATGACCCCTCTTCCTCATCCTCCTCCTCCTCCTCCTGGGCCACCTCCTGTTCCATCATCGCCCTAAGTGTTTTCTCAAGGAGACATAGAAGTGGTATTGTAACGCTGATAACGGTGTCATCGCCACTGGCCATGTTGGTGGAGTACTCGAAACAGCGCAACAGGGCACACAGGTCTCGCATGGAGGCCCAGTCATTGGTGGTGAAGTGGTGCTGTTCTGTAGTGCGACTGACCCGTGCGTGCTGCAGCTGAAACTCCACTATGGCCTGCTGCTGCTCGCACAGTCTGTCCAGCATGTGCAAGGTGGAGTTCCACCTGGTGGGCACGTCGCATATGAGGCGGTGAGCGGGAAGGCCGAAGTTACGCTGTAGCGCAGACAGGCGAGCAGCAGGCAGGATGTGAACGCCGGAAGCGCGAACAGACGGCCCGCACTTTATGCAGCAGCTCTGACATGTCGGGGTAGTTGTGAATGAACTTCTGCACCACCAAATTCAGCACATGCGCCAAGCAAGGGATGTGCGTCAAATTGGCTAGTCCCAGAGCTGCAACGAGATTTCGCCCATTATCACACACCACCAGGCCGGGCTTGAGGCTCACCGGCAGCAACCACTCGTCGGTCTGTTGTTCAATACCCCGCCACAACTCCTGTGCGGTGTGGGGCCTGTCCCCCAAACATATGAGTTTCAGAATGGCCTGCTGACGTTTACCCCGGGCTGTGCTGAAGTTGGTGGTGAAGGTGTGTGGCTGACTGGATGAGCAGGTGGAAGAAGAGGAGGAGGAAGCCGAGAAGGAGGAGGTGGCAACAGGAGGCAAAGAATGTTGCCCTGCGATCCTTGGCGGCGGAAGGACGTGCGCCAAACAGCTCTCCGCCTGGGGCCCAGCTGCCACTACATTTACCCAGTGTGCAGTTAGGGAGATATAGCGTCCCTGGCCGTGCTTACTGGTCCACGTATCTGTGGTTAGGTGGACCTTGCTACAGATGGCGTTGCGCAGTGCACACTTGATTTTATCGGATACTTGGTTGTGCAGGGAAGGCACGGCTCTCTTGGAGAAGTAGTGCCGGCTGGGAACAACATACTGTGGGACAGCAAGCGACATGAGCTGTTTGAAGCTGTCTGTGTCCACCAGCCTAAATGACAGCATTTCATAGGCCAGTAGTTTAGAAATGCTGGCATTCAGGGCCAGGGATCGAGGGTGGCTAGGTGGGAATTTACGCTTTCTATCAAATGTTTGTGAGATGGAGAGCTGAACGCTGGCGTGTGACATGGTTGAGACGCTTGGTGACGGAGGTGGTGGTGGTGGTGTTGGTGGTACATCCCCTGTTTGCTGGGCGGCAGGTGCCAACGTTCCTCCAGAGGCGGAGGAAGAGGCCGAGGCGGCAGCAGCAGAATAGGCCGAGGCGGCAGCAGCAGAAGAGGTAGCAGGGGGAGCCTGAGTGACTTCCTTGGTTTTAAGGTGTTTACTCCACTGCAGTTCATGCTTTGCATGCAGGTGCCTGGTCATGCAGGTTGTGCTCAGGTTCAGAACGTTAATGCCTCGCTTCAGGCTCTGATGGCACAGCGTGCAAACCACTCGGGTCTTGTCGTCAGCACATTGTTTGAAGAAGTGCCATGCCAGGGAACTCCTTGAAGCTGC
This sequence comes from Bufo gargarizans, assembly GCF_014858855.1. Classification (NCBI taxonomy): domain Eukaryota; kingdom Metazoa; phylum Chordata; class Amphibia; order Anura; family Bufonidae; genus Bufo; species Bufo gargarizans. The sequence continues at coordinate 624,294,367 of NC_058082.1, forward strand.
CTTTGGGGTGCTCGGTCCCAGATGGCGGCGGTCAGTAGCAGGCGGAGTCTCTTGGCGGCGGGTGTTCTGCTTTTGCCCACTGCTCCCTCTTTTGCTACGCTGTTGGCTCGGTCTCACCACTGCCTCTTCCTCCGAACTGTGAAAGTCAGTGGCACGACCTTCATTCCATGTGGGGTCTAGGACCTCATCGTCCCCTGCATCGTCTTCCACCCAGTCTTGATCCCTGACCTCCTGTTCAGTCTGCACACTGCAGAAAGACGCAGCAGTTGGCACCTGTGTTTCGTCATCATCAGAGACATGCTGAGGTGGTATTCCCATGTCCTCATCATCAGGAAACATAAGTGGTTGTGCGTCAGTGCATTCTATGTCTTTCACCGCTGGGGAAGGGCTAGGTGGATGCCCTTGGGAAACCCTGCCAGCGGAGTCTTCAAACAGCATAAGAGACTGCTGCATAACTTGAGGCTGAGACAGTTTCCCTGGTATGCATGGGGGTGATGTGACAGACTGATGGGGTTGGTTTTCAGGCGCCATCTGTGCGCTTTCTGCAGAAGACTGGGTGGGAGATAATGTGAACGTGCTGGATCCACTGTCGGCCACCCAATTGACTAATGCCTGTACCTGCTCAGGCCTTACCATCCTTAGAACGGCATTGGGCCCCACCATATATCGCTGTAAATTCTGGCGGCTACTGGGACCTGAGGTAGTTGGTACACTAGGACGTGTGGATGTGGCAGAACGGCCACGTCCTCTCCCAGCACCAGAGGGTCCACTAACACCACCACGACCATGTCCACGTCCGCGTCCCTTACTAGATGTTTTTCTCATTGTTATGGTTCACCACAACAACAAATATATTATTTGGCCCAATGTATTGTATTCAAATTCAGCGGGATATAAATTTGAGGCCTAGTATTTAGGCGCTGGGTGACCGGTATGGATTTAGTGACAGAATTAGACTTGGAAATGCACAGAAGCGTGTGTGTGAAGTTATTCTGAATGACCCAATGTGCACCTTGAATATTATATACCCTTTTAGGGATAGATTTCAAATAGCTCTGATATAGCAGGAAACCACTAAATTATGAAATTGCTAAATTGGGAATTGTACTTCAACCCAGAACAAAAAATGTGCTTTGACGGACACTAAATAACTTTCCCAGCTACAACAGGACAGCGGTAACGAGAGATTTAGAGGGATTTAAATTTGAGGCCTAGTATTTAGGCGCTGGGTGACAGGTATGGGTTTAGTGACAGAATTAGACTTGGAAATACACAGTAGCGGGTGTGTGTGAAGTTATTCTGAATGACCCTATGTGCACCTTCAATATTATATACCCTTTTAGGGATAGATTTCAAATAGCTCTGATATAGCAGAAACCACTAAATTATGAAATTGCTAAATTGGGAATTGTACTTCAACCCAGAACAAAAAATGTGCTTTGACGGACACTAAATAACTTGCCCAGCTACAACAGTACAGCGGGGTAACGAGAGATTTAGAGGGATTTAAATTTGAGGCCTAGTATTTAGGCGCTGGGTCACCGGTATGGATTTAGTGACAGAATTAGACTTGGAAATACACAGTAGCGGGTGTGTGTGAAGTTATTCTGAATGACCCTATGTGCACCTTCAATATTATATACCCTTTTAGGGATAGATTTCAAATAGCTCTGATATAGCAGAAACCACTAAATTATGAAATTGCTAAATTGGGAATTGTACTTCAACCCAGAACAAAAAATGTGCTTTGACGGACACTAAATATCTTGCCCAGCTACAACAGTACAGCGGGTAACGAGAGATTTAGAGGGATTTAAATTTGAGGCCTAGTATTTAGGCGCTGGGTGACAGGTATGGGTTTAGTGACAGAATTAGACTTGGAAATACACAGTAGCGGGTGTGTGTGAAGTTATTCTGAATGACCCTATGTGCACCTTCAATATTATATACCCTTTTTGGGATAGATTTCAAATAGCTCTGATATAGCAGGAACCACTAAATTATGAAATTGCTAAATTGGGAATTGTATTTCAACCCAGAACAAGAAATGTGCTTGAACGGACACTAAATAACTCGCCCAGCTACAGCACTAGGGACAGATTTAGCTGGATATAAATTTGAGGCCTAGTATTTAGGCGCTGGGTGACCGGTATGGATTTAGTGACAGAATTAGACTGGGATATGGCCAAAAAATGAACAGACTATTGCTGGTTAAATGCACTTGGTGTGACAGCTTCACCCTGATGTAGGCTTTAGCCAAAAAACAACCACACCATTGAGGGTTAAATGCACTTGGTGACAGGCGCAGCTTGCCCCTGATTTTGTATATGGCCAAAAAATGAACAGACTATTGCTGGTTAAATGCACTTGGTGTGACAGCTTCACCCTGATGTAGGCTTTAGCCAAAAAACAACCACACCATTGAGGGTTAAATGCACTTGGTGACAGGCGCAGCTTGCCCCTGATTTTGTATATGGCCAAAAAATGAACAGACTATTGCTGGTTAAATGCACTTGGTGTGACAGCTTCACCCTGATGTAGGCTTTAGCCAAAAAACAACCACACCATTGAGGGTTAAATGCACTTGGTGACAGGCGCAGCTTGCCCCTGATTTTGTATATGGCCAAAAAATGAACAGACTATTGCTGGTTAAATGCACTTGGTGTGACAGCTTCACCCTGATGTAGGCTTTAGCCAAAAAACAACCACACCATTGAGGGTTAAATGCACTTGGTCGCAGCTTGTGCTGGCGCACCACAAGACACAAAATGGCCGCCGATCACCCCAGAAAAATGAGACTGACAAACGGTCTGTGCAGCCTAAAAACAGTGAGCAATTGAGGATCAGCAGCTCAATGATCCACAGCTGCAGATCGATCAGTTAATCAAGTCCTTTGGAGGAGTTAATCTGCCTAATCTCGCCCTACTGTCGCAGCCGCAACCTCTCCCTACGCTAATCAGAGCAGAGTGACGGGCGGCGCTATGTGACTCCAGCTTAAATAGAGGCTGGGTCACATGGTGCTCTGGCCAATCACAGCCATGCCAATAGTAGGCATGGCTGTGATGGCCTCTTGGGGCAAGTAGTATGACGCTTGTTGATTGGCTGCTTTGCAGCCTTTCAAAAAGCGCCAAGAAAGCGTCACAAAAGCGCGAAGAAAGCGACGAACACCGAACCCGAACCCGGACTTTTACGAAAATGTCCGGGTTCGGGTCCGTGTCACGGACACCCCAAAATTCGGTACGAACCCGAACTATACAGTTCGAGTTCGCTCATCCCTACTTATAGCTCGTTTGTATAAGTACATAGGAGCTGTTTATAGGATGTTTTTTCGCTCAAAAAAAAAAAAACAACACATATACTCACCTTCTCTGGCGTGCACCCGACTCCCTCGCAGGCAGGATCCAGACAGGATGGCGCGAAACTTGCTCCTCCTCTATCCGACGCAGGCGCAGACAGGATATCCGGATCAGTCGTTGCGTCGTTCCCATGAACATTTAAAGTCGGATCTGTCCTCAATACAATTCAATGGGAATTAAGGACGGATTCGGCGTTACAGCAAATGCTACGGCTTTTGAGACGGAGAAGAAAATTATGCATGCTACGGTTTTTCATTTCGACGGAAACGTCGAAAAGACTGAAGCGGAGCAATCCTGATGCATCCTGAAGGACAGACTGTCCATTCAGAATGCATGGGGATAAAACTGATCAGTTCTTTTCCGGATTTGAGCCCCTAGGACGGAACTCAACGCCGGAAAAGAAAAACGCTAGTGTGAAAGTAGCCTAATAAAGATCAAGCGGTTCACGCAAGGAGAGGCGGGGTACAGGAAATCTAGCCCCAGCAGATCTAATACTGATGACCTATTCTGGACAATTTCATCCCTTAGTGACCATGCACATTTTTAAAAAAATTGCCTTCCAAGAGCTATAACTTTTTAGTTTTTCATCAATGTACTTGTATGAGGTCTTATTTTTTGCAGGACAAGTTATAGTTTTTAGTGCACCATTTGAAGTAAAAAGATCACAGCAAAAAATGCACCAAAATGATACGCAACTGACAATACTAGCTAATTCATCAAGCTGATGTTTAAAGCTGAGAACTTTGCCAATATCTTCCAGTCAGGAACACAGCTTCATTCTACCTCACAGTGCATTGGTGATACCACTATGGAGGCATGTGAGAGTCTGGCTGTGAGTTGGTTTCTAGCACTGTTCAGATGTTGTTCACACACCATGGGTAGTTTAGTGGTAGGACCCCATGCTTGCTGAGACATCGTGACATGGTACATGAGGGGCTCCGATATGTTCCTGACTTGAAGATATTGGCAAAGTTCTCAGCTTTTAACATCGGAATTGCTCCCCCGATTATAGACATGCTACAGTGTCTGGGTTTGGAGCATTTCCACCCATTTAGGAATGTGCCACTTCATCTTGGTAACGTTCTTTTGCACCTGGTAGCTTCTGTGTCACGGGGTCTGTTGTGGGTGCGGCTCACAGCTTTATTCTACCTCACAGTGCATTGGTGATACTACTATGGAGGCATGTGAGAGTCTGGCTGTGAGTTGGTTTCTAGCACTGTTCAGACCTTGTTCACACACCACGGTTAATTTAGTGGTAGGACCCCATGCTTGCTGAGACATCGTGATGTGGTGCATGAGGGGCTCCGATATGTTCCTGACTGGAAGATATTGGCAAAGTTCTCAGCTTTTAACATCGACTTGAGGAATTAGCTACAGTGTCTGGGTTTGGAGCATTTCCAACCATTTAGGCCACTTTTTTCAGTGAGTTTTATTTCACCATTTTAAGTACATGTAATGATTGATTAAAGCCGGCTGTTTAGATAAAACGGTGTATTAATGGTCACTAACGGGTTAAATGACCATGAAATCTAATAAATAATAAAGAAATAAAACTATTGTTGAGTGAAATTGAAATAAAAATGAAAGTTCTATTGCTCCAATGTAGAGTTGAGAGAACACCTGGATGTTCGGGTTCGAGAAGTTCGGCCGAACTTCCCTAAAATGTTCGGGTTCGGGATCTGAACCCGATCCGAACTTCGTCCCGAACCCGAACCCCATTGAAGTCAATGGGGACCCGAACTTTTCGGCACTAAAATGGCTGTAAAACAGCTCAGGAAAGGGCTAGAGGGCTGCAAAAGGCAGCAACATGTAGATAAATCCCCTGCAAACAAATGTGGATAGGGAAATGAATTAAAATAAAAATTAAATAAATAAAAATTAACCAAAATCAATTGGAGAGAGGTCCCATAGCAGAGAATCTGGCTTCCCGTCACCCACCACTGGAACAGTCCATTCTCAGATATTTAGGCCCCGGCACCCAGGCAGAGGAGAGAGGTCCCGTAACAGACAATCTGGCTTCATGTCAGCAGAGAATTAGTCTGCATGTCATAGCAGAGAATCAGGCTTCACGTCACCCACCACTGCAACAGTCCATTTTCATAAATTTAGGCCCAGCACCCAGGCAGAGGAGAGAGGTCCCGTAACAGACAATCTGGCTTCATGTCAGCAGAGAATTAGTCTGCATGTCATAGCAGAGAATCAGGCTTCACGTCAGCCACCAATGCAACAGTCCATTGTCAGATATTTAGGCCCAGAACCCAGGCAGAGGAGAGATGTCCCGTAACAGAGGATCTGGCTTCATGTCAGCAGAGAATTAGTCTGCATGTCATAGCAGAGAATCAGGCTTCACGTCACCCAACATTGGAACAGTCCATTGGCATATATTTAGACCCCGGCACCCAGACAGAGGAGAGGTTCATTAAACTTTGGGTAGCCTCGCAATATAATTGTAAAATTAAAATAAAAATAGGATTAAATGAGGAAGTGCCCTGGAGTCCAATAATATATGGTTAAGGGGAGGTAGTTAATGTCTAATCTGGACAAGGGATGGACAGGTCCTGTGGGATCCATGCCTGGTTCATTTTTATGAACGTCAGCTTGTCCACATTGGCTGTAGACAGGCGGCTGCGTTTGTCTGTAATGACGCCCCCTGCCGTGCTGAATACACGTTCAGACAAAACGCTGGCCGCCGGGCAGGCCAGCACCTCCAAGGCATAAAAGGCTAGCTCTGGCCACGTGGACAATTTAGAGACCCAGAAGTTGAATGGGGCCGAACCATCAGTCAGTACGTGGAGGGGTGTGCACACGTACTGTTCCACCATGTTAGTGAAATGTTGCCTCCTGCTAACACGTTGCGTATCAGGTGGTGGTGCAGTTAGCTGTGGCGTGTTGACAAAAGTTTTCCACATCTCTGCCATGCTAACCCTGCCCTCAGAGGAGCTGGCCGTGACACAGCTGCCTTGGCGACCTCTTGCTCCTCCTCTGCCTTGGCCTTGGGCTTCCACTTGTTCCCCTGTGACATTTGGGAATGCTCTCAGTAGCGCGTCTACCAACGTGCGCTTGTACTCGCGCATCTTCCTATCACGCTCCAGTGCAGGAAGTAAGGTGGGCACATTGTCTTTGTAGCGTGGATCCAGCAGGGTGGCAACCCAGTAGTCCGCACAGGTTAAAATGTGGGCAACTCTGCTGTCGTTGCGCAGGCACTGCAGCATGTAGTCGCTCATGTGTGCCAGGCTGCCCAGGGGTAAGGACAAGCTGTCCTCTGTGGGAGGCGTATCGTCATCGTCCTGCCTTTCCCCCCAGCCACGCACCAGTGATGGACCCGAGCTGCGTTGGGTGCCACCCCGCTGTGACCATGCTTCATCCTCATCCTCCTCCACCTCCTCCTCATCCTCGTCCTCCTCGTCCTCCAGTAGTGGGCCCTGGCTGGCCACATTTGTACCTGGCCTCTGCTGTTGCCAAAAACCTCCCTCTGAGTCACTTCGAAGAGACTGGCCTGAAAGTGCTAAAAATGACCCCTCTTCCTCCTCCTCCTCCTCCTCCTCCTGGGCCACCTCCTCTTCCATCATCGCCCTAAGTGTTTTCTCAAGGAGACATAGAAGTGGTATTGTAACGCTGATAACGGCGTCATCGCCACTGGCCATGTTGGTGGAGTACTCGAAACAGCGCAACAGGGCACACAGGTCTCGCATGGAGGCCCAGTCATTGGTGGTGAAGTGGTGCTGTTCTGTAGTGCGACTGACCCGTGCGTGCTGCAGCTGAAACTCCACTATGGCCTGCTGCTGCTCGCACAGTCTGTCCAGCATGTGCAAGGTGGAGTTCCACCTGGTGGGCACGTCGCATATGAGGCGGTGAGCGGGAAGGCCGAAGTTACGCTGTAGCGCAGACAGGCGAGCAGCAGCAGGATGTGAACGCCGGAAGCGCGAACAGACGGCCCGCACTTTATGCAGCAGCTCTGACATGTCGGGGTAGTTGTGAATGAACTTCTGCACCACCAAATTCAGCACATGCGCCAAGCAAGGGATGTGCGTCAAATTGGCTAGTCCCAGAGCTGCAACGAGATTTCGCCCATTATCACACACCACCAGGCCGGGCTTGAGGCTCACCGGCAGCAACCACTCGTCGGTCTGTTGTTCTATACCCCGCCACAACTCCTGTGCGGTGTGGGGCCTGTCCCCCAAACATATGAGTTTCAGAATGGCCTGCTGACGTTTACCCCGGGCTGTGCTGAAGTTGGTGGTGAAGGTGTGTGGCTGACTGGATGAGCAGGTGGAAGAAGAGGAGGAGGAAGCCGAGAAGGAGGAGGTGGCAACAGGAGGCAAAGAATGTTGCCCTGCGATCCTTGGCGGCGGAAGGACGTGCGCCAAACAGCTCTCCGCCTGGGGCCCAGCTGCCACTACATTTACCCAGTGTGCAGTTAGGGAGATATAGCGTCCCTGGCCGTGCTTACTGGTCCACGTATCTGTGGTTAGGTGGACCTTGCTACAGATGGCGTTGCGCAGTGCACACTTGATTTTATCGGATACTTGGTTGTGCAGGGAAGGCACGGCTCTCTTGGAGAAGTAGTGGCGGCTGGGAACAACATACTGTGGGACAGCAAGCGACATGAGCTGTTTGAAGCTGTCTGTGTCCACCAGCCTAAATGACAGCATTTCATAGGCCAGTAGTTTAGAAATGCTGGCATTCAGGGCCAGGGATCGAGGGTGGCTAGGTGGGAATTTACGCTTTCTCTCAAATGTTTGTGAGATGGAGAGCTGAACGCTGCCGTGTGACATGGTTGAGACGCTTGGTGACGGAGGTGGTGGTGGTGGTGTTGGTGGTACATCCCCTGTTTGCTGGGCGGCAGGTGCCAACGTTCCTCCAGAGGCGGAGGAAGAGGCCGAGGCGGCAGCAGCAGAAGAGGCCGAGGCGGCAGCAGCAGAAGAGGTAGCAGGGGGAGCCTGAGTGACTTCCTTGGTTTTAAGGTGTTTACTCCACTGCAGTTCATGCTTTGCATGCAGGTGCCTGGTCATGCAGGTTGTGCTCAGGTTCAGAACGTTAATGCCTCGCTTCAGGCTCTGATGGCACAGCGTGCAAACCACTCGGGTCTTGTCGTCAGCACATTGTTTGAAGAAGTGCCATGCCAGGGAACTCCTTGAAGCTGCCTTTGGGGTGCTCGGTCCCAGATGGCGGCGGTCAGTAGCAGGCGGAGTCTCTTGGCGGCGGGTGTTCTGCTTTTGCCCACTGCTCCCTCTTTTGCTACGCTGTTGGCTCGGTCTCACCACTGCCTCTTCCTCCGAACTGTGAAAGTCAGTGGCACGACCTTCATTCCATGTGGGGTCTAGGACCTCATCGTCCCCTGCATCGTCTTCCACCCAGTCTTGATCCCTGACCTCCTGTTCAGTCTGCACACTGCAGAAAGACGCAGCAGTTGGCACCTGTGTTTCGTCATCATCAGAGACATGCTGAGGTGGTATTCCCATGTCCTCATCATCAGGAAACATAAGTGGTTGTGCGTCAGTGCATTCTATGTCTTTCCACCGCTGGGGAAGGGCTAGGTGGATGCCCTTGGGAAACCCTGCCAGCGGAGTCTTCAAACAGCATAAGAGACTGCTGCATAACTTGAGGCTGAGACAGTTTCCCTGGTATGCATGGGGGTGATGTGACAGACTGATGGGGTTGGTTTTCAGGCGCCATCTGTGCGCTTTCTGCAGAAGACTGGGTGGGAGATAATGTGAACGTGCTGGATCCACTGTCGGCCACCCAATTGACTAATGCCTGTACCTGCTCAGGCCTTACCATCCTTAGAACGGCATTGGGCCCCACCATATATCGCTGTAAATTCTGGCGGCTACTGGGACCTGAGGTAGTTGGTACACTAGGACGTGTGGATGTGGCAGAACGGCCACGTCCTCTCCCAGCACCAGAGGGTCCACTAACACCACCACGACCATGTCCACGTCCGCGTCCCTTACTAGATGTTTTCCTCATTGTTATGGTTCACCACAACAACAAAAATATTATTTGGCCCAATGTATTGTATTCAAATTCAGCGGGATATAAATTTGAGGCCTAGTATTTAGGCGCTGGGTGACCGGTATGGATTTAGTGACAGAATTAGACTTGGAAATGCACAGTAGCGTGTGTGTGAAGTTATTCTGAATGACCCTATGTGCACCTTGAATATTATATACCCTTTTAGGGATAGATTTCAAATAGCTCTGATATAGCAGAAACCACTAAATTATGAAATTGCTAAATTGGGAATTGTATTTCAACCCAGAACAAAAAATGTGCTTTGACGGACACTAAATAACTTGCCCAGCCACAACAGTACAGCGGTAACGACAGATTTAGCGGGATATAAATTTGAGGCCTAGTATTTAGGCGCTGGGTGACCGGTATGGATTTACTAACAGAATTAGACTTGGAAATGCACAGTAGCGGTGTGTGTGAAGTTATTCTGAATGACCCTATGTGCACCTTGAATATTATATACCCTTTTAGGGATAGATTTCAAATAGCTCTGATATAGCAGAAACCACTAAATTATGAAATTGCTAAATTGGGAATTGTATTTCAACCCAGAACAAAAATGTGCTTGACGGACACTAAATAACTTGCCCAGCCACAACAGTAGCAGGTAACGACAGATTAGCGGGATATAAATTTGAGGCCTAGTATTTAGGCGCTGGGTGACCGGTATGGATTTAGTGACAGAATTAGACTGGGATATGGCCAAAAAATAACACACTATTGCTGGTTAAATGCACTTGGTGTGACAGCTTGACCAACCACACTACTGAGGGTTAAATGCACTTGGTGACAGGGCGCAGCTTGCCCCTGATGTAGTATATGGCCAAAAAATGAACAGACTATTGCTGGTTAAATGCACTTGGTGGACAGCTTCACCCTGATGTAGGCTTTAGCCAAAAACAACCACACCATTGAGGGTTAAATGCACTTGGTGACAGGCGCAGCTTGCCCCTGATTTTGTATATGGCCAAAAAATGACCAGACTATTGCTGGTTAAATGCACTTGGTGTGACAGCTTCACCCTGATGTAGGCCTTTAGCCAAAAAACAACCACACCATTGAGGGTTAAATGCACTTGGTCGCAGCTTGTGCTGGCGCACCACAAGACACAAAATGGCCGCCGATCACCCCAGAAAAAAGTGACTGACAAACGGTCTGGGCAGCCTAAAAACAGTGAGCAATTGAGGATCAGCAGCTCAATGATCCACAGCTGCAGATCGATCAGTTAATCAAGTCCTTTGGAGGAGTTAATCTGCCTAATCTCGCCCTACTGTCGCAGCCGCAACCTCTCCCTACGCTAATCAGAGCAGAGTGACGGGCGGCGCTATGTGACTCCAGCTTAAATAGAGGCTGGGTCACATGGTGCTCTGGCCAATCACAGCCATGCCAATAGTAGGCATGGCTGTGATGGCCTCTTGGGGCAAGTAGTATGACGCTTGTTGATTGGCTGCTTTGCAGCCTTTCAAAAAGCGCCAAGAAAGCGTCACAAAAGCGCCAAGAAAGCGACGAACACCGAACCCGAACCCGGACTTTTACGAAAATGTCCGGGTTCGGGTCCGTGTCACGCACACCCCAAAATTCGGTACGAACCCAAACTATACAGTTCGAGTTCGCTCATCCCTACTCCCATGTAATGTGCAGAAGAGGCCGCGCCTTGTCTATCGTCTACTCTACCTCATTCACAGAGACGTGTGATTGTCCACATAACAATAGTGAGAGATCCTCACCTGGACATTAGCCTTACAATGACTACTACTCCAGTCATTCAGATGGCGACTTCCCTCCCCTAGATAACAGTTCAGGGGTTTTGGGGAAAAATGAAAGAGAAATTTAAGATTTGATTTGGGGAGGTAAAAAAAATCTAGGATAGGGTTGGACACTTTGGGGCACAGGACTTTGTTTTCCCTCCTGCATAACAGAAACCAGACATAGACTTCTATTATGACGGATCAAAATGGAATGCCGTTTTGCATTGCATCAGATAATTCTGTTATATTCCGTTAAAACTCTGTTACAACAGAACCTATAACGGAATTCTCTAATGCAAGTGTGAACCTGCCCTAAGATGGAATTGTGGATACGAGGCTTCCTCTCAGTTACTGCTTTGAGGGATAATGATAGATATGAAGCTGGTTTATCACAGTCTGCTGATTTCTGGAAGATACAGGGCATAGTATTAGTGACTAGAGTTGAGCGAACACCTGGATGTTCGGGTTCGAGAAGTTCGGCCGAACATCCCGGAAATGTTCGGGTTCGGGATCCGAACCCGATCCGAACTTCGTCCCGAACCCGAACCCCATTGAAGTCAATGGGGACCCGAACTTTTCGGCACTAAAAAGGCTGTAAAACAGCCCAGGAAAGAGCTAGAGGGCTGCAAAAGGCAGCAACATGTAGGTAAATCCCCTGCAAACAAATGTGGATAGGGAAATGAATTAAAATAAAAATTAAATAAATAAAAATTAACCAAAATCAATTGGAGAGAGGTTCCATAGCAGAGAATCTGGCTTCCCGTCACCCACCACTGGAACAGTCCATTCTCAGATATTTAGGCCCCGGCACCCAGGCAGAGGAGAGAGGTCCCGTAACAGAGAATCTGTCTTCATGTCAGCAGAGAATTAGTCTGCATGTCATAGCAGAGAATGAGGCTTCACGTCAGCCACCACTGCAACAGTCCATTGGCATATATTTAGTCCCAGCACCCAGGCAGAGGAGGGAGGTCCCGTAACAGAGAATCTGTCTTCATGTCAGCAGAGAATTAGTCTGCATGTCATAGCAGAGAATGAGGCTTCACGTCAGCCACCACTGCAACAGTCCATTGGCATATATTTAGGCCCAGCACACACACAGGCAGAGGAGAGAGGTCCCGTAACAGAGAATCTGGCTTCATGTCAGCAGAGAATCAGTCTGCATGTCATAGCAGAGAATGAGGCTTCACGTCAGCCACCACTGCAACAGTCCATTGGCATATATTTAGGCCCAGCACACACACAGGCAGAGGAGAGAGGTCCCGTAACAGAGAATCTGTCTTCATGTCAGCAGAGAATTAGTCTGCATGTCATAGCAGAGAATGAGGCTTCACGTCAGCCACCACTGCAACAGTCCATTGGCATATATTTAGGCCCAGCACCCAGGCAGAGGAGGGAGGTCCCGTAACAGAGAATCTGTCTTCATGTCAGCAGAGAATTAGTCTGCATGTCATAGCAGAGAATGAGGCTTCACGTCAGCCACCACTGCAACAGTCCATTGGCATATATTTAGGCCCAGCACACACACAGGCAGAGGAGAGAGGTCCCGTAACAGAGAATCTGGCTTCATGTCAGCAGAGAATCAGTCTGCATGTCATAGCAGAGAATGAGGCTTCACGTCAGCCACCACTGCAACAGTCCATTGGCATATATTTAGGCCCAGCACACACACAGGCAGAGGAGAGAGGTCCCGTAACAGAGAATCTGTCTTCATGTCAGCAGAGAATTAGTCTGCATGTCATAGCAGAGAATGAGGCTTCACGTCAGCCACCACTGCAACAGTCCATTGGCATATATTTAGGCCCAGCACCCAGGCAGAGGAGGGAGGTCCCGTAACAGAGAATCTGTCTTCATGTCAGCAGAGAATTAGTCTGCATGTCATAGCAGAGAATGAGGCTTCACGTCAGCCACCACTGCAACAGTCCATTGGCATATATTTAGGCCCAGCACCCAGGCAGAGGAGGGAGGTCCCGTAACAGAGAATCTGGCTTCATGTCAGCAGAGAATCAGTCTTCATATCATAGCAGAGAATCAGGCTTCACGTCACCCACCACTGTAAGAGTCCATTTTCATAATTTAGGCCCAGAACCCAGGCAGAGGAGAGAGGTCCCGTAACAGACAATCTGGCTTCATGTCAGCAGAGAATCAGTCTTCATATCATAGCAGAGAATCAGGCTTCACGTCACCCACCACTGCAACAGTCCATTGGCATATATTTAGGCCTAGCACACAGGCAGAGCAGAGAGGTCCCGTAACAGACAATCTGGCTTCATGTCAGCAGAGAATCAGTCTGCATGTCATAGCAGAGAATGAGGCTTCACGTCAGCCACCACTGCAACAGTCCATTGGCATATATTTAGGCCCAGCACCCAGGCAGAGGAGGAGGTCCCGTAACAGAGAATCTGTCTTCATGTCAGCAGAGAATTAGTCTGCATGTCATAGCAGAGAATGAGGCTTCACGTCAGCCACCACTGCAACAGTCCATTGGCATATATTTAGGCCCAGCACCCAGGCAGAGGAGGGAGGTCCCGTAACAGAGAATCTGTCTTCATGTCAGCAGAGAATTAGTCTGCATGTCATAGCAGAGAATGAGGCTTCACGTCAGCCACCACTGCAACAGTCCATTGGCATATATTTAGGCCCAGCACCCAGGCAGAGGAGGGAGGTCCCGTAACAGAGAATCTGGCTTCATGTCAGCAGAGAATCAGTCTTCATATCATAGCAGAGAATCAGGCTTCACGTCACCCACCACTGTAAGAGTCAATTTTCATAAATTTAGGCCCAGAACCCAGGCAGAGGAGAAGGTCCCGTAACAGACAATCTGGCTTCATGTCAGCAGAGAATCAGTCTTCATATCATAGCAGAGAATCAGGCTTCACGTCACCCACCACTGTAAGAGTCAATTTTCATAAATTTAGGCCCAGAACCCAGGCAGAGGAGAAGGTCCCGTAACAGACAATCTGGCTTCATGTCAGCAGAGAATCAGTCTTCATATCATAGCAGAGAATCAGGCTTCACGTCACCCACCACTGTAAGAGTCAATTTTCATAAATTTAGGCCCAGAACCCAGGCAGAGGAGAAAGGTCCCGTAACAGACAATCTGGCTTCATGTCAGCAGAGAATCAGTCTTCATATCATAGCAGAGAATCAGGCTTCACGTCACCCACCACTGCAACAGTCCATTGGCATATATTTAGGCCTAGCACACAGGCAGAGCAGAGAGGTCCCGTAACAGACAATCTGGCTTCATGACAGCAGAGAATCAGTCTGCATGTCATAGCAGAGAATCAGGCTTCACGTCAGCCACCACTGCTAACAGTCCATTGTCATAAATTTAGGCCCAGAACCCAGGCAGAGGAGAGAGGTCCCGTAACAGACAATCTGGCTTCATGTCAGCAGAGAATTAGTCTGCATGTCATAGCAGAGAATCAGGCTTCATGTCAGCCACCACTGCAACAGTCCATTGGCATATATTTAGGCCTAGCACACAGGCAGAGGAGAGGTTCATTCAACTTTGGGTAGCATCGCAATATAATGGTAAAATGAAAATAAAAATAGGATTGAATGAGGAAGTGCCCTGGAGTCCAATAATATATGGTTATGGGGAGGTAGTTAATGTCTAATCTGGACAAGGGACGGACAGGTCCTGTGGGATCCATGCCTGGTTCATTTTTATGAACGTCAGCTTGTCCACATTGGCTGTAGACAGGCGGCTGCGTTTGTCTGTAATGACGCCCCCTGCCGTGCTGAATACACGTTCAGACAAAACGCTGGCTGCCGGGCAGGCCAGCACCTCCAAGGCATAAAAGGCTAGCTCTGGCCACGTGGACAATTTAGAGACCCAGAAGTTGAATGGGGCCGAACCATCAGTCAGTACGTGGAGGGGTGTGCACACGTACTGTTCCACCATGTTAGTGAAATGTTGCCTCCTGCTAACACGTTGCGTATCAGGTGGTGGTGCAGTTAGCTGTGGCGTGTTGACAAAAGTTTTCCACATCTCTGCCATGCTAACCCTGCCCTCAGAGGAGCTGGCCGTGACACAGCTGCCTTGGCGACCTCTTGCTCCTCCTCTGCCTTGGCCTTGGGCTTCCACTTGTTCCCCTGTGACATTTGGGAATGCTCTCAGTAGCGCGTCTACCAACGTGCGCTTGTACTCGCGCATCTTCCTATCACGCTCCAGTGCAGGAAGTAAGGTGGGCACATTGTCTTTGTAGCGTGGATCCAGCAGGGTGGCAACCCAGTAGTCCGCACAGGTTAAAATGTGGGCAACTCTGCTGTCGTTGCGCAGGCACTGCAGCATGTAGTCGCTCATGTGTGCCAGGCTGCCCAGGGATAAGGACAAGCTGTCCTCTGTGGGAGGCGTATCGTCATCGTCCTGCCTTTCCCCCCAGCCACGCACCAGTGATGGACCCGAGCTGCGTTGGGTGCCACCCCGCTGTGACCATGCTTCATCCTCATCCTCCTCCACCTCCTCCTCATCCTCGTCCTCCTCGTCCTCCAGTAGTGGGCCCTGGCTGGCCACATTTGTACCTGGCCTCTGCTGTTGCAAAAAACCTCCCTCTGAGTCACTTCGAAGAGACTGGCCTGAAAGTGCTAAAAATGACCCCTCTTCCTCATCCTCCTCCTCCTCCTCCTGGGCCACCTCCTGTTCCATCATCGCCCTAAGTGTTTTCTCAAGGAGACATAGAAGTGGTATTGTAACGCTGATAACGGTGTCATCGCCACTGGCCATGTTGGTGGAGTACTCGAAACAGCGCAACAGGGCACACAGGTCTCGCATGGAGGCCCAGTCATTGGTGGTGAAGTGGTGCTGTTCTGTAGTGCGACTGACCCGTGCGTGCTGCAGCTGAAACTCCACTATGGCCTGCTGCTGCTCGCACAGTCTGTCCAGCATGTGCAAGGTGGAGTTCCACCTGGTGGGCACGTCGCATATGAGGCGGTGAGCGGGAAGGCCGAAGTTACGCTGTAGCGCAGACAGGCGAGCAGCGGCAGGATGTGAACGCCGGAAGCGCGAACAGACGGCCCGCACTTTATGCAGCAGCTCTGACATGTCGGGGTAGTTGTGAATGAACTTCTG
This sequence comes from Bufo gargarizans, assembly GCF_014858855.1. NCBI lineage: Eukaryota > Metazoa > Chordata > Amphibia > Anura > Bufonidae > Bufo > Bufo gargarizans. The sequence goes on from NC_058082.1 coordinate 624,310,560, forward strand.
CACCACCAAATTCAGCACATGCGCCAAGCAAGGGATGTGCGTCAAATTGGCTAGTCCCAGAGCTGCAACGAGATTTCGCCCATTATCACACACCACCAGGCCGGGCTTGAGGCTCACCGGCAGCAACCACTCGTCGGTCTGTTGTTCAATACCCCGCCACAACTCCTGTGCGGTGTGGGGCCTGTCCCCCAAACATATGAGTTTCAGAATGGCCTGCTGACGTTTACCCCGGGCTGTGCTGAAGTTGGTGGTGAAGGTGTGTGGCTGACTGGATGAGCAGGTGGAAGAAGAGGAGGAGGAAGCCGAGAAGGAGGAGGTGGCAACAGGAGGCAAAGAATGTTGCCCTGCGATCCTTGGCGGCGGCAGGACGTGCGCCAAACAGCTCTCCGCCTGGGGCCCAGCTGCCACTACATTTACCCAGTGTGCAGTTAGGGAGATATAGCGTCCCTGGCCGTGCTTACTGGTCCACGTATCTGTGGTTAGGTGGACCTTGCTACAGATGGCGTTGCGCAGTGCACACTTGATTTTATCGGATACTTGGTTGTGCAGGGAAGGCACGGCTCTCTTGGAGAAGTAGTGCCGGCTGGGAACAACATACTGTGGGACAGCAAGCGACATGAGCTGTTTGAAGCTGTCTGTGTCCACCAGCCTAAATGACAGCATTTCATAGGCCAGTAGTTTAGAAATGCTGGCATTCAGGGCCAGGGATCGAGGGTGGCTAGGTGGGAATTTACGCTTTCTATCAAATGTTTGTGAGATGGAGAGCTGAACGCTGGCGTGTGACATGGTTGAGACGCTTGGTGACGGAGGTGGTGGTGGTGGTGTTGGTGGTACATCCCCTGTTTGCTGGGCGGCAGGTGCCAACGTTCCTCCAGAGGCGGAGGAAGAGGCCGAGGCGGCAGCAGCAGAATAGGCCGAGGCGGCAGCAGCAGAAGAGGTAGCAGGGGGAGCCTGAGTGACTTCCTTGGTTTTAAGGTGTTTACTCCACTGCAGTTCATGCTTTGCATGCAGGTGCCTGGTCATGCAGGTTGTGCTCAGGTTCAGAACGTTAATGCCTCGCTTCAGGCTCTGATGGCACAGCGTGCAAACCACTCGGGTCTTGTCGTCAGCACATTGTTTGAAGAAGTGCCATGCCAGGGAACTCCTTGAAGCTGCCTTTGGGGTGCTCGGTCCCAGATGGCGGCGGTCAGTAGCAGGCGGAGTCTCTTGGCGGCGGGTGTTCTGCTTTTGCCCACTGCTCCCTCTTTTGCTACGCTGTTGGCTCGGTCTCACCACTGCCTCTTCCTCCGAACTGTGAAAGTCAGTGGCACGACCTTCATTCCATGTGGGGTCTAGGACCTCATCGTCCCCTGCATCGTCTTCCACCCAGTCTTGATCCCTGACCTCCTGTTCAGTCTGCACACTGCAGAAAGACGCAGCAGTTGGCACCTGTGTTTCGTCATCATCAGAGACATGCTGAGGTGGTATTCCCATGTCCTCATCATCAGGAAACATAAGTGGTTGTGCGTCAGTGCATTCTATGTCTTTCACCGCTGGGGAAGGGCTAGGTGGATGCCCTTGGGAAACCCTGCCAGCGGAGTCTTCAAACAGCATAAGAGACTGCTGCATAACTTGAGGCTGAGACAGTTTCCCTGGTATGCATGGGGGTGATGTGACAGACTGATGGGGTTGGTTTTCAGGCGCCATCTGTGCGCTTTCTGCAGAAGACTGGGTGGGAGATAATGTGAACGTGCTGGATCCACTGTCGGCCACCCAATTGACTAATGCCTGTACCTGCTCAGGCCTTACCATCCTTAGAACGGCATTGGGCCCCACCATATATCGCTGTAAATTCTGGCGGCTACTGGGACCTGAGGTAGTTGGTACACTAGGACGTGTGGATGTGGCAGAACGGCCACGTCCTCTCCCAGCACCAGAGGGTCCACTAACACCACCACGACCATGTCCACGTCCGCGTCCCTTACTAGATGTTTTTCTCATTGTTATGGTTCACCACAACAACAAATATATTATTTGGCCCAATGTATTGTATTCAAATTCAGCGGGATATAAATTTGAGGCCTAGTATTTAGGCGCTGGGTGACCGGTATGGATTTAGTGACAGAATTAGACTTGGAAATGCACAGAAGCGTGTGTGTGAAGTTATTCTGAATGACCCAATGTGCACCTTGAATATTATATACCCTTTTAGGGATAGATTTCAAATAGCTCTGATATAGCAGGAACCACTAAATTATGAAATTGCTAAATTGGGAATTGTACTTCAACCCAGAACAAAAAATGTGCTTTGACGGACACTAAATAACTTTCCCAGCTACAACAGGACAACGGTAACGAGAGATTTAGAGGGATTAAATTTGAGGCCTAGTATTTAGGCGCTGGGTGACAGGTATGGGTTTAGTGACAGAATTAGACTTGGAAATACACAGTAGCGGGTGTGTGTGAAGTTATTCTGAATGACCCTATGTGCACCTTCAATATTATATACCCTTTTAGGGATAGATTTCAAATAGCTCTGATATAGCAGAAACCACTAAATTATGAAATTGCTAAATTGGGAATTGTACTTCAACCCAGAACAAAAAATGTGCTTTGACGGACACTAAATAATCTTGCCCAGCTACAACAGGACAAGCGGGTAACGAGAGATTTAGAGGGAATTAAATTTGAGGCCTAGTATTTAGGCGCTGGGTCACCGGTATGGATTTAGTGACAGAATTAGACTTGGAAATACACAGTAGCGGGTGTGTGTGAAGTTATTCTGAATGACCCTATGTGCACCTTCAATATTATATACCCTTTTTGGGATAGATTTCAAATAGCTCTGATATAGCAGGAACCACTAAATTATGAAATTGCTAAATTGGGAATTGTACTTCAACCCAGAACAAAAAATGTGCTTTGACGGACACTAAATAACTTTCCCAGCTACAACAGGACAACGGTAACGAGAGATTTAGAGGGATTTAAATTTGAGGCCTAGTATTTAGGCGCTGGGTGACAGGTATGGGTTTAGTGACAGAATTAGACTTGGAAATACACAGTAGCGGGTGTGTGTGAAGTTATTCTGAATGACCCTATGTGCACCTTCAATATTATATACCCTTTTAGGGATAGATTTCAAATAGCTCTGATATAGCAGAAACCACTAAATTATGAAATTGCTAAATTGGGAATTGTACTTCAACCCAGAACAAAAAATGTGCTTTGACGGACACTAAATATCTTGCCCAGCAACAACAGTACAGCGGTGGGTAACGAGAGATTTAGAGGGAATTAAATTTGAGGCCTAGTATTTAGGCGCTGGGTCACCGGTATGGATTTAGTGACAGAATTAGACTTGGAAATACACAGTAGCGGGTGTGTGTGAAGTTATTCTGAATGACCCTATGTGCACCTTCAATATTATATACCCTTTTTGGGATAGATTTCAAATAGCTCTGATATAGCAGGAACCACTAAATTATGAAATTGCTAAATTGGGAATTGTACTTCAACCCAGAACAAAAAATGTGCTTTGACGGGACACTAAATAACTTTCCCAGCTACAACAGGACAACGGTAACGAGAGATTTAGAGGGATTTAAATTTGAGGCCTAGTATTTAGGCGCTGGGTGACAGGTATGGGTTTAGTGACAGAATTAGACTTGGAAATACACAGTAGCGGGTGTGTGTGAAGTTATTCTGAATGACCCTATGTGCACCTTCAATATTATATACCCTTTTAGGGATAGATTTCAAATAGCTCTGATATAGCAGAAACCACTAAATTATGAAATTGCTAAATTGGGAATTGTACTTCAACCCAGAACAAAAAATGTGCTTTGACGGACACTAAATATCTTGCCCAGCAACAACAGTACAGCGGTGGTAACGAGAGATTTAGAGGGATTAAATTTGAGGCCTAGTATTTAGGCGCTGGGTCACCGGTATGGATTTAGTGACAGAATTAGACTTGGAAATACACAGTAGCGGGTGTGTGTGAAGTTATTCTGAATGACCCTATGTGCACCTTCAATATTATATACCCTTTTAGGGATAGATTTCAAATAGCTCTGATATAGCAGAAACCACTAAATTATGAAATTGCTAAATTGGGAATTGTACTTCAACCCAGAACAAAAAATGTGCTTTGACGGACACTAAATATCTTGCCCAGCAACAACAGTACAGCGGTGGTAACGAGAGATTTAGAGGGATTAAATTTGAGGCCTAGTATTTAGGCGCTGGGTCACCGGTATGGATTTAGTGACAGAATTAGACTTGGAAATACACAGTAGCGGGTGTGTGTGAAGTTATTCTGAATGACCCTATGTGCACCTTCAATATTATATACCCTTTTTAGGGATAGATTTCAAATAGCTCTGATATAGCAGAAACCACTAAATTATGAAATTGCTAAATTGGGAATTGTACTTCAACCCAGAACAAAAAATGTGCTTTGACGGACACTAAATATCTTGCCCAGCAACAACAGTACAGCGGTGGTAACGAGAGATTTAGAGGGATTTAAATTTGAGGCCTAGTATTTAGGCGCTGGGTCACAGGTATGGATTTAGTGACAGAATTAGACTTGGAAATACACAGTAGCGGGTGTGTGTGAAGTTATTCTGAATGACCCTATGTGCACCTTCAATATTATATACCCTTTTAGGGATAGATTTCAAATAGCTCTGATATAGCAGGAAACCACTAAATTATGAAATTGCTAAATTGGGAATTGTACTTCAACCCAGAACAAAAAATGTGCTTTGACGGACACTAAATAATCTTGCCCAGCTACAACAGTACAGCGGTGGGTAACGAGAGATTTAGAGGGATTAAATTTGAGGCCTAGTATTTAGGCGCTGGGTGCACCGGTATGGATTTAGTGACAGAATTAGACTTGGAAATACACAGTAGCGGGTGTGTGTGAAGTTATTCTGAATGACCCTATGTGCACCTTCAATATTATATACCCTTTTAGGGATAGATTTCAAATAGCTCTGATATAGCAGAAACCACTAAATTATGAAATTGCTAAATTGGGAATTGTACTTCAACCCAGAACAAAAATGTGCTTTGACGGACACTAAATATCTTGCCCAGCAACAACAGTACAGCGGTGGGTAACGAGAGATTTAGAGGGAATTAAATTTGAGGCCTAGTATTTAGGCGCTGGGTCACCGGTATGGATTTAGTGACAGAATTAGACTTGGAAATACACAGTAGCGGGTGTGTGTGAAGTTATTCTGAATGACCCTATGTGCACCTTCAATATTATATACCCTTTTTGGGATAGATTTCAAATAGCTCTGATATAGCAGGAACCACTAAATTATGAAATTGCTAAATTGGGAATTGTACTTCAACCCAGAACAAAAAATGTGCTTTGACGGACACTAAATAATCTTGCCCAGCTACAACAGTACAGCGGGGTAACGAGAGATTTAGAGGGATTTAAATTTGAGGCCTAGTATTTAGGCGCTGGGTGACAGGTATGGGTTTAGTGACAGAATTAGACTTGGAAATACACAGTAGCGGGTGTGTGTGAAGTTATTCTGAATGACCCTATGTGCACCTTCAATATTATATACCCTTTTAGGGATAGATTTCAAATAGCTCTGATATAGCAGAAACCACTAAATTATGAAATTGCTAAATTGGGAATTGTACTTCAACCCAGAACAAAAAATGTGCTTTGACGGACACTAAATATCTTGCCCAGCAACAACAGTACAGCGGTGGGTAACGAGAGATTTAGAGGGAATTAAATTTGAGGCCTAGTATTTAGGCGCTGGGTCACCGGTATGGATTTAGTGACAGAATTAGACTTGGAAATACACAGTAGCGGGTGTGTGTGAAGTTATTCTGAATGACCCTATGTGCACCTTCAATATTATATACCCTTTTAGGGATAGATTTCAAATAGCTCTGATATAGCAGGAACCACTAAATTATGAAATTGCTAAATTGGGAATTGTACTTCAACCCAGAACAAAAAATGTGCTTTGACGGGCACTAAATAACTTTCCCAGCTACAACAGGACAACGGTAACGAGAGATTTAGAGGGATTTAAATTTGAGGCCTAGTATTTAGGCGCTGGGTGACAGGTATGGGTTTAGTGACAGAATTAGACTTGGAAATACACAGTAGCGGGTGTGTGTGAAGTTATTCTGAATGACCCTATGTGCACCTTCAATATTATATACCCTTTTTGGGATAGATTTCAAATAGCTCTGATATAGCAGAAACCACTAAATTATGAAATTGCTAAATTGGGAATTGTACTTCAACCCAGAACAAAAAATGTGCTTTGACGGACACTAAATATCTTGCCCAGCAACAACAGTACAGCGGTGGGTAACGAGAGATTTAGAGGGAATTAAATTTGAGGCCTAGTATTTAGGCGCTGGGTCACCGGTATGGATTTAGTGACAGAATTAGACTTGGAAATACACAGTAGCGGGTGTGTGTGAAGTTACTCTGAATGACCCTATGTGCACCTTCAATATTATATACCCTTTTTGGGATAGATTTCAAAGAGCTCTGATATAGCAGGAACCACTAAATTATGAAATTGCTAAATTGGGAATTGTATTTCAACCCAGAACAAGAAATGTGCTTGAACGGACACTAAATAACTCGCCCAGCTACAGCACTAGGGACAGATTTAGCTGGATATAAATTTGAGGCCTAGTATTTAGGCGCTGGGTGACCGGTATGGATTTAGTGACAGAATTAGACTGGGATATGGCCAAAAAATGAACAGACTATTGCTGGTTAAATGCACTTGGTGTGACAGCTTCACCCTGATGTAGGCTTTAGCCAAAAAACAACCACACCATTGAGGGTTAAATGCACTTGGTGACAGGCGCAGCTTGCCCCTGATTTTGTATATGGCCAAAAAATGAACAGACTATTGCTGGTTAAATGCACTTGGTGTGACAGCTTCACCCTGATGTAGGCTTTAGCCAAAAAACAACCACACCATTGAGGGTTAAATGCACTTGGTGACAGGCGCAGCTTGCCCCTGATTTTGTATATGGCCAAAAAATGAACAGACTATTGCTGGTTAAATGCACTTGGTGTGACAGCTTCACCCTGATGTAGGCTTTAGCCAAAAAACAACCACACCATTGAGGGTTAAATGCACTTGGTGACAGGCGCAGCTTGCCCCTGATTTTGTATATGGCCAAAAAATGAACAGACTATTGCTGGTTAAATGCACTTGGTGTGACAGCTTCACCCTGATGTAGGCTTTAGCCAAAAAACAACCACACCATTGAGGGTTAAATGCACTTGGTCGCAGCTTGTGCTGGCGCACCACAAGACACAAAATGGCCGCCGATCACCCCAGAAAAATGAGACTGACAAACGGTCTGTGCAGCCTAAAAACAGTGAGCAATTGAGGATCAGCAGCTCAATGATCCACAGCTGCAGATCGATCAGTTAATCAAGTCCTTTGGAGGAGTTAATCTGCCTAATCTCGCCCTACTGTCGCAGCCGCAACCTCTCCCTACGCTAATCAGAGCAGAGTGACGGGCGGCGCTATGTGACTCCAGCTTAAATAGAGGCTGGGTCACATGGTGCTCTGGCCAATCACAGCCATGCCAATAGTAGGCATGGCTGTGATGGCCTCTTGGGGCAAGTAGTATGACGCTTGTTGATTGGCTGCTTTGCAGCCTTTCAAAAAGCGCCAAGAAAGCGTCACAAAAGCGCGAAGAAAGCGACGAACACCGAACCCGAACCCGGACTTTTACGAAAATGTCCGGGTTCGGGTCCGTGTCACGGACACCCCAAAATTCGGTACGAACCCGAACTATACAGTTCGAGTTCGCTCATCCCTATTAGTGACATCAGGGTTTTAGTCATTTGCACAGATGAATTAGTGTTGGGTGAGAAGTGTTTCTTATGGTATCTACAGGTACAACATTCGTTTTCAACACAATCAGACTTTTGGAATCGGAAAAACATGGGTTATTTGATACATTGATTAATAGTAAATCTAGAAAATATTATTGACAAAGTTTTATTTTTGGATGGACAAGAGAAATATGGGCTATATGGTGGAAAATATTACAGATATGTGGAAAAACTGTCAGTTCCGATCTCCCAGGATCTATGGTTGAATGCTCTGCAAATAATTCCTAGAATATCCCGGAATAATGTAACCAGAGTAATATAATATTTTTGCTCCATAATGTACATTATACTCCTAAACCAGGGATGGGCAAACTCGGCCCTCCAGCTGTTATAAAACTACAAATCCCAGCATGCCTAGCCTGCCCACAGCTTTCAGCCTACAGCAGGGCATAATGGGTTTGTAGTTTTGCCCATCCCTGTCCTAAACTGTTAGATAATATCTTTCCAGCTAAAAAGTATTCTAGTCCTAGATGTAAAGGTGTTAATACAGGTCAGATCCATGTGGTGTGGTGGTGCCCCAAGCTTCATACCTACTGTTCTACAGTTATTATAGAAATACATAATATTGTGGTGTTAATTTATCCAATAAAGGGTTATCCAGTAATTAGTATTGATGACCTACACTCTGGATAGGTCATCAATATCTGATCGGCCGGAGTCCGATACCTGGGACCTTTGATGATCAGCTTCCTGGGCCATGTGATGTCACCTTACATCGGTCACATGGCCTAGCTATAGCTCAGCCCTATTGAAGTGAATGGGCTAAGCTGCTTTACTAATCACAGCCTCTGTACTATGTATGGCGCCGTGCTTTGAGAGATGCCGGGAGCCAGGGCTTACCAGAGCTCCAGTGAGCATGGAGGGTCCCTGTAACAGCTGATTGGTGGGGGTACCAGAACTCAGACCTCACGATCTCATAATGATGACCTATCCTGAGGAAAGGTCATCATTATATTTATCCGGATAATCCCTTTAATACTATCAAATAATAATAAAAAAAAATATTCTTCAGATTGCTAGGTGGGTAATTGTTCTCTCCTCATTTTGCTCCGGGTGGGCCAAAGTTCTGGCAGATGGTAGGGGATTGTTTATTTTTGCTTGTGTTTCATTTTTTATGATTATCCAAAGAAGATGTATTGTGGATTACTTTTTGTCATTGAGTGAAACTGAAACAAAAAAGTTCCATGGATATGCCTCCATCGCTGCCCTGTAATGTGTAGATGAGGCCGCGCCTTGTGTATCGTCTACCACAGTGTTTCCCAACCAGTGTGCCTCCAGCTGTTGCAAAACTACAACTCCCAGCATGCCCGCACAGCCAATGGCTGTCCAGGCATGCTGGGAGTTGTAGTTTTGCAACAGCTGGAGGCACACTGGTTGGGAAACACTGGTCTACCACATTCACAGAGACGTGTGATTGTCCACGCAACAATAGTGAGAGATCCTCACCTGGACATTAGTCTCACAATGACTACTACTCCAGTCATTCAGATGATAATTTTGCTGGCCCAGATAACATTTCAGGGATTTAGTGAAAAGTAAAACAAAAACAGAAATAACATTTACAAGCTATTCCACAGGACTGAGCACTATTACATTTGCACTTTATTTCTCACAATTTTTGAAGGTGGTTTTTGGCAACCTGGAAAAAAACATGAAATTTATTATATTTTTTAGAAGTATTTCTTTAGTGGCATTTTCTTTGTCACACACTTTTAGCAGTTTGACTCGACAGTTTTTTTTTTAAAGAGAAGCCAGTGGTATGACACCAGAAAAAAGCCAAATCTAGAGCATGCTGCATTCTGGAAGCGACATCATGGACATCACAAGAAATGTAGTGTACTTCATTATTATTTATTATCGTGTAGAAAGCATTTGGACAAATAATTAGATAAAAACACTATGGATGAAATTGGCATAAGGCCTCATGTACACGTCCGTGGTTTGAGTCCTCGTGATTAGGGATGAGTGAACCCGAACTGTATAGTTCAGGTTCGTACCGAATTTTGGGGTTTTCGTGACACGGACCTGAACCCAAACATTTTCGTAAAAGTCCGGGTTCGGTGTTCGGCGCTTTCTTGGCGCTTTTTGAAAAGCTGCAAAGCAGCCAATCAACAAGCATCAACCCAAAAACAGAACCAATAACCCCAAAGAAAAGTGGGAGACACACATATAAAATATATGTAATTTATTGAGACATGATCACATAACAAACAATATATGAAACAAAAGGCACAAGTGTACAGGAGGGGGGGAGACCTCATGTAAGGAGGTCAGATACAACCTCTCTCCCAAACACCCAACTGGCAGGGAAAAAAATGTTACAGCCCTAGGTAAACATCAGCATGAAAATTGCGAGAACTGTAGGTTCACTCAAAGTAACATGTACTGGTATGTATGGTGCATGCACAGAAAGATAAATGAAAAAATGTACAAATAGCACAAGGCAAACTAGCCCACCCAAAAACCTGGGATGGCCGCATAAGATATGCACATAGCCATTGAACTGTACAATACAGACAGAGGCAAGTGTGCCAAGTGCAGGTGGTAATAGAGATATAAAAAGAAATGTAACAACTAACTGAGCAAAACAACAAAACATGTATTACCCATGAAATTCTGGACCCAGAACGTGTGACCAAAAGCTGCACCTCGACGTACGTTTCACCTGGAGAGGCTTCGTCATACTACTTGCCCCAAGAGGCCATCACAGCCATGCCTACTATTGGCATGGCTGTGATTGGCAGTGCAGCATGTGACCCAGCCTCTATTTAAGCTGGAGTCACGTAGCGCCGCACGTCACTCTGCTCAGTGTAGGGATAGGATGCAGCTGCTGCTGTTAGGGCCAGATTATGCAGTGATTTACTCTTCAAAAACACTTAATGAAGTGATTGATCTACAGCTGTGAATCATTAAACCTCTGCTATTTAATTGCTCATGTTTTTAGGCTGCCCAGAGCGTTTTTCTGTCACTTTTTTCAGGGGTGATCGGCGGCCACTTTGTGTCTTGTGGTGCGCCAGCACAAGCTGCCACAAAGTACATTTAACCATCAATAGTGTGTTGTTTCTTTTTGCTATATCCTACATTAGGGGCTTGGCTGTGCTTGCTATTTTATTAAGGAGTGAAATACAATTGCCAAAATAGCAGTACCCTAAATCTGGTATTTCAGCTGTGGCTAGCCAATTGTAATACTGTCTGCTGTCTGGCAAAGGAAATATTTTTTTCTGGGTTAAAATACAATTCCCAAATTAGCAATTCCCTAAATCTGTGGTTTCTGCTGTATCAGACCAAGTTTAAATCAAACCATAAAAGAGTATATTAGATTGAAGGTGCGGATAGGGTCATCCTCAATAACTTCACACGCTACCGTGCATTTCCAAGTCTAATTCTGTCTGTAAAAGGGATACCTGTCATCCAGCGCCTAAATACTAGGCCTACAATTTATATTCAGCTAAATCTGTGGTTACTGCTGTGCCTAAATTAGTGTAATACGGTACCTAAATAGATAGCCAAATAGTGTTAGGTGCCTGTAAAAAAAAGGCCTGAATTTGAATTCAATACATTGGGCCAAATAATTTTTTTCTTATTGTGGTGAACGGTAACAATGAGTAAAACATCTAGTAAGGGACGCGGACTCTGACATAGTCGTAGTGGTGTTAGTGGACCCTCTGGTGCTGGGAGAGGATGTGGCCGTTCTGCCACAGCCACACGTCCTAGTGAACCAACTACCTCAGGTCCCAGTAGATGCCAGAATTTACAGCGATATTTGGTGGGGCCCAATGCCGTTCTAAGGATGGTAAGGCCTGAGCAGGTACAGGCATTAGTCAATTGGGTGGCCGACAGTGGATCCAGCACGTTCACATTATCTCCCACCCAGTCTTCTGCAGAAAGCGCACAGATGGTGCCTGAAAACCAAGCCCAGCAGTCTGTCACATCACCCCCATGCATATCAGGGAAACTGTCTGAGCCTCAACTTATGCAGCAGTCTCTTATGCTGTTTGAAGACTCTGCTGGCAGGGTTTCCCAAGGGCATCCACCTAGCCGTTCCCCAGCGGTGGAAGACATAGAATGCACTGAGGCACAACCACTTATGTTTCCTGATGATGAGGACATGGGAATACCACCTCAGCACGTCTATGATGATGACGAAACACAGGTGCCAACTGCTGCGTCTTTCTGCAGTGTGCAGACTGAACAGGAGGTCAGAGAGGAAGACTGGGTGGAAGACGATGCAGGGGACGATGAGGTCCTAGACCCCACATGGAATGAAGGTCGTGCCACTGACTTTCAGAGTTCGGAGGAAGAGGCAGTGGTGAGACCGAGCCAACAGCGTAGCAAAAGAGGGAGCAGTGGGCAAAAGCAGAACACCCGCCGCCAAGAGAGTCCGCCTGCTACTGGCACCCCAAAGGCAGCATCAATGAGTTCCCTGGCGTGGCAGTTCTTCAAACAATGTGCTGACGACAAGACCCGAGTGGTTTGCACGCTGTGCCATCAGAGCCTGAAGCAAGGCTTTAACGTTTTGAACCTTAGCACAACCTGCATGACCAGGCACCTGCATGCAAAGCATGAACTGCAGTGGAGTAAACACCTTAAAAACAAGGAACTCACTCAGGCTCCCCCTCCTACCTCTTCTGCTGCTGCCTCGGCCTCTTCCTCCGCCTCTGGAGGAATGTTGGCACCTGCTGCCAAGCAAACAGAGGATGTACCACTAACACCACCACCTCCGTCACCAAGCATCTCTACCATGTCACACGGCAGCGTTCAGCTCTCCATGTCACAAACATTTGAGAGAAATCGTAAATTCCCACCTAGCCACCCTCGATCCCTGGCCCTGAATGCCAGCATTTCTAAACTACTGGCCTATGAAATGCTGTCATTCAGGCTGGTGGACACAGACAGCTTCACATAGCTCATGTCACTTGCTGTCCCACAGTATGTTGTTCCCAGCCGCCACTACTTCTCCAAGAGAGCCGTGCCTTCCCTGTACAACCAAGTATCCGATAAAATCAAGTGTGCACTGCGCAATGCCATCTGTGGCAAGGTCCACCTAACCACAGATACGTGGACCAGTAAGCACGGCCAGGGACGCTATATCTCCCTAACTGCACACTGGATAAATGTAGTGGCGGCTGGGCCCCAGGCGGAGAGCTGTTTGGCGCACGTCCTTCCGCTGCCGAGGATCGCAGGGCAACATTCTTTGCCTCCTGAAGCCTCCTCCTACTACTCGGCTTCCTCCTCCTCTTCTTCCACCTGCTCATCCAGTCAGCCACACACCTTCACCACCAACTCCAGCACAGCCTGGGGTAAACGTCAGCAGGCCATTCTAAACCTCATAAGTTTGGGGGACAGACCCCACACCGCGCAGGAGTTGTGGTGGGGTATTGAACAACAGACCGACGAGTGGTTGAGCCTCAAGCCCGGCCTGGTGGTGTGCGATAATGGGCGAAATCTCGTCGCAGCTCTGGGACTAGCCGGTTTGACGCACATCCCTTGCCTGGCGCATGTGCTGAATTTGGTGGTGCAGAAGTTCATTCACAACTACCCCGACATGTGAGAGCTGCTGCATAAAGTGCGGGCCGTCTGTTCGCGCTTCCGGCGTTCACATCCTGCTGCTGCTCGCCTGTCTGCGCTACAGCGTAACTTCGGCCTTCCCGCTCACCGCCTCATATGCGACGTGCCCACCAGGTGGAACTCCACCTTGCACATGCTGGAGAGACTGTGCGAGCAGCTGCAGGCCATAGTGGAGTTTCAGCTGCAGCACGCACGGATCAGTTGCACTGCGGAACAGCACCACTTCACCACCAATGACTGGGCCTCCATGCTAGACCTGTGTGCCCTGTTGCGCTGTTTCGAGTACTCCACCAACATGGCCAGTGGAGATGACTCCGTTATCAGCGTTACAATACCACTTCTATGTCTCCTTGAGAAAACACTTAGGGCGATGATGGAAGAGGAGGTGGCCCAGGAGGAGTAGGAGGAAGAGGGGTAATTTTTAGCACTTTCAGGCCAGTATATTAGAAGTGACTCAGAGGGAGGTTTTTTGCAACAGCAAAGGCCAAGTACAAATGTTGCCAGACAGGGCCTACTACTGGAGGAGGAGGAGGAGGAGGATGAAGCATGTTCACAGCGGAGTGGCACCCAACGCAGCTCGGGCCCATCACTGGTGCATGGCTGGGGGGAAATGGAGGACGATGATGATACGCCTCCCACAGAGAACAGCTTGTCCTTACCTCTGGGTAGCCTGGCACACATGAGCGACTACATGCTGCAGTGCCTGCACAACGACAGCAGAGTTGCCCACATTTTAAAACGTGTGCGGACTACTGGGTTGCTACCCTGATCCCCGGTACAAAGACAATGTGCCCACCTTACTTCCTGCACTGGAGCTTTATAGGAAGATGCGTGAGTACAAGCGCACATTGGTAGACGCGCTACTGAGAGCATTGACAAATGTCACAGGGGAACAAGTGGAAGCCCAAGGCGAAGGCAGAGGAGGAGCAAGAGGTCGCCAACGCAGCTGTGTCACGGCCAGCTCCTTTGAGGGCAGGGTTAGCATGGCAGAGATGTGGAAAAGTTTTGTTACCACGCCACAGCTAACTGCACCACTGCCTGATACGGAACGTGTTAGCAGGAGGCAGCATTTCACTAACATGGTGGAACAGTACGTGTGCACACCACTCCTCCACGTACTGACTGATGGTTCGGCCCTATTCAGCTTCTGGGTCTCCAAATTGTCCACGTGGCCAGAGCTAGCCTTTTATGCCTTGCAGGTGCTGGCCTGTCCGGCGGCCAGCGTTTTGTCTGAACGTGTATTCAGCACGGCATGGGGCGTCATTACAGACAAATGCAGCCGCCTATCCACAGCCAATGTGGATAAGCTGACGTTCATAAAATTGAACCCGGCATGGATCCCAAAGGACCTGTCCATCCCTTGTGCAGATTAGACATTTATAACTACCTCCCCTTAACAATATATTCTTCTACTCCAGGTCACTTCATTCAATACTCTTTTTTTAATTTTACCATTATATTGCGGGGCAACCCAAAGTTGAATGAACCTCTCCTCTGTCTGGGTGACGGGGCCTAAATATCTGACAATGGCCTGTCCTAGTGGTAGGTGACATGAAGTCGGATTCTCTGCTATGACATGAAGTCTGAATCTCTGCTATGGGACCTCTCTCCTCTGTCTGGGTGACGGGGCCTAAATATCTGACAGTGGCCTGTTCCAGTGGTGGGTGACATGAAGCCTGATTCTCTGCTATGACATGAAGCCTGATTCTCTGCTATGGGACCTCTCTCCTCTGTCTGGGTGCCGGGGCCTAAATATCTGACAGTGGCCTGTTCCAGTGGTGGGTGACGTGAAGCCTGATTCTCTGCTATGACATGAAGCCTGATTCTCTGCTATGGGACCTCTCTCCTCTGTCTGGGTGCCGGGGCCTAAATATCTGACAGTGGCCTGTTCCAGTGGTGGGTGACGTGAAGCCTGATTCTCTGCTATGACATAAAGCCTGATTCTCTGCTATGGGACCTCTCTCCTCTGTCTGGGTGCCGGGGCCTAAATATCTGACAGTGGCCTGTTCCAGTGGTGGGTGTAACGGTCGCGTACACACACACACACAGGGGGGAGGGAAGTGACCACTGCGCTCCACCCTTACCCCTGGCCCTGCCTACTTGCCTCGCGAGTCCTAATGACAGGTGATAACTGGACGGCAATCCCTAGCTTGAACTAAGTGCAGGGATGGCAGACAGACAAACAACAGAACGTGAACGGACCGAGTCAATACCAGGAAAGCTACAAAGTACAAATGGAGCAAGCAGAGAATAGTCAGGAGGAGGCTGGGGTCAGAATACCAGGAGAGCAGCAAAGTACACAAGGAGCAGGCAGCGGATCGTCAGGAAACAGCAGGAGGTAAGTACACCAGGAAATACAACATCACAGGTAGAACCTAAATAAACAGGCAACCTGTGGCCAGCAGGCTGCCTGTATTTATAGTGGGGAGTGAGAATCATGTGACGTGGCCAGCGTCACATGACCGACAGACCAACCAGTCGAGCACCGAGTGATCAGCTTGGCGATCAAGGCAGACATAGGAGCAGGGAACCTCCCAGCTAGCAAAGCCGCCCTGGGAACGAGGTGAAGCACAGATCCTCGCTCCCGAAGCTAAGCAGCAGGTCTGCGGCTAATGGGAGACCGAGTGCACCTTCGGAACCCCGTTACAGTGGGTGACATGAAGCCTGATTCTCTGCAATGGGACCTCTCTCCTCTGTCTGGGTGCCAGGGCCTAAATATCTGACAATGGCCTGTTCCAGTGGTGGGTGACGTGAAGCCTGATTCTCTGCGATGACATGAAGCCTGATTCTCTGCTATGGGACCTCTCTCCTCTGTCTGGGTGCCGGGGCCTAAATATCTGACAATGATGTGTTCCAGTGGTGGGTGACGTGAAGCCTGATTCTCTGCTATGACATGAAGCCTGATTCTCTTCAATGGGACCTCTGGGTTCCGGAGTCTAAATATCTGACAGTGGCCTGTTCCAGTTGTGGGTGACATGAAGCCTGATTCTCTGCTATGACATGAAGCCTGATTCTCTGCTATGGGACCTCTCTCCTCTGTCTGGGTGCCGGGGCCAAAATATCTGACAGTGGCCTGTTCCAGTGGTGGGTGACATGAAGCCTGATTCTTTGCAATGGGACCTTTCTCCTCTGTCTGGGTGCCTGAGCCTAAATATCTGACAATGGCCTGTTCCAGTGGTGGGTGATGTGAAGCCTGATTCTCTGCTGTGACATGATGCCTGGTTTTCTGATAATACATGAAGTCTGATTCTCTGCTATGATATGCAGGATAACAGGCTGAACTGGGTGGACAAATGTATTTTCTCAGCCTCATACACTAGGTTACTATGTTACCACATATTCTCGAAATATCGCAAATTTGATTATTGCCCCTGCCGCTCATCACTAAAGATGGATCAGGCGTGGATCAGCCAGGATTTCCACCCACTCATCTATGCTGCCTCAACCAAACCTTGACCAAAGAGACTGGTTTCTTCTGGATACCTGCCTCAGCTACTGTGCCACTCTGTGGCATCTTCAAGCTGCTGCCAACTCACTACTCTGTCTCTGGGCCACTCTGTGGTCTCCTTATGCTGCTGCTGCCACCTCCCAACTCTGTCATTGTGCCACTCTGTGGTCTCCTCATGCTGCTGTCACTTTTCCACTCTGTGGTCTCCTCATTCTTATGCCAAATCACCACTTTGTGGTTTCCTTATGCTGCTGCCACATCACTGCTCTGTGGTCTCCTCATGCTGCTGCCACCTCAACACTGTCACTGGGACACTCTGTGGTCTACTAATGCTGCTGACACCTCTCTACTATGTCACTGGGCCACTCTGTGGTTTCCTCATGCTGCTTCCACCTCACCACTATGTTACTGGGACACTCTGTGGTCTCCTCATGCTGCTGCCACCTCTCCACTATGTTATTGGGCCACTATGTGGTCTCCTCGTGCTGCTTTAACATCACCACTCTGTTATTGGGCCACTCTGTGGACTTCTCATGCTGTTCCTACCCTCCCCACTCCATGACTGGGCCATTATTTTGCCTTTTTGGCCTGGTTGACATCATCATTTATTTTACCCTTCTTCTGATCTGGAAGGAAAAATCAGAGGCAAAATGTATCCTGTCTATGTAGCAGCTGTAAGGCCTGTATGGTCCCATCAAAATTGGCTTATGATTTGGTAGCCAAAATCAGGAGTGGGTACAAAACACATAACACATGCAAATATTCCATTCATTTATCATCTTTGTTGCAGTCTTGGACTGGGCTGCCTAGGACCCACCAGTGAAATTTAACCACACTGATATATCCAAATATTGCCTGCTCACACAGCCTGCTCACACACAAGATGATTGATTATAGGGTCCCTGCAGCAAGTTTGGATATCCTGCCTCTGGACCTATAAGTCACCCCAACTACTTGAATGTGTCCATAATAATAAACTGAGTAGCTTCTTAAATATTCTACAGTTTTTTGTTTTTGTGTTTTTTTTATGAACTTAGGCTGGTTGAGGTGCTTCAGTTAGAAGGACCACATTCAATCATAGAAATTCAACAGATGCATGGAAACCTAAAATGCAGTGAAAAAACACACTATGGTGTAGTATGTTCAGACACCAGTCGCATCAAATGTATGCGATATACTCACAAGGATCACTTGTAATGTGCATAGAGAGAGATCGGTGTGTCTTCAAACAAGAAGCTCAGGTTGTGAGGCAGGTCAGGCCCAGAAGCCGTCAATTCAGAAGATCTTGGTCTGAACTAGGATCCTACCAAGAGAGCGTCACTCCAAGATGTCACCCGTCTCACACTTCCATAGGGCTCAAAAAGGAAGGAAGGCGCAAAGATGGTGAAGTACATACAAGTGGTTGCAATTGAAAAGGGTTTATTGTACTTACAAAAACACAGGAATAAAATCGTGTTAAAAACAATGTATGCTGCCCTAGGGAAGTGTGAGACGGGTGACATCTTGGAGTGACGCTCTCTTGGTAGGATCCTAGTTCAGACCAAGATCTTCTGAATTGACGGCTTCTGGGCCTGACCTGCCTCACAACCTGAGCTCCTTGTTTGAAGACACACCGATCTCTCTCTATGCGCATTACAAGTGATCCTTGTGAGTATATCGCATACATTTGATGCGACTGGTGTCTGAACATACTACACCATAGTGCGTTTTTTTCACTGCATTTTAGGTTTCCATGCATCTGTTGAATTTCTATGATTGAATGTGGTCCTTCTACCTGAAGATTTTCCGAATATAAGAAAGAGAAAATAATAGGAACTTTAAAAAAAAAAAAGGTAAAAAAAAAAAATTCCTCTCTTGCAGCGCAATTCTTTCTCCTATCACTTTATCTAACAGACTTTTACCCACATTGTCTTGGGATCTGCAGCGCTTGAGTGGACCGATTTCTTATACAGAGACTTTGTGTTTTTATTCCATTGGTTGAGGTGCTGTATACTGCCAGTCTACACTGACAAGCAAAAGGGTAACAATGTTTTGAAATTTTGACTTTCAGGCTCTATATCTCACCATCCACTACAGCTTTGAACGTGAGACTATCACCATTTTATTGACAATCATCTTGGCTATCACATACATATATTGGACTTGCAACTATTTACCATATGATAGTTATGCAGAATCTTGTCATTTAGCTGCATTGTTACTGTTTTGCATCTGAAATTCTAAATTCAAATTTTTATTATTTATTTAGTATTTTGTAAATCCACCTTTTGCCTTTCAACACTGCCTGAATCCTTCTGGTCATGCTCTCGATCAGATTCATACATGTCTCAATCAAAATCTGTTCCCAGGTCTCTTCTACACATTCTAAATGTTGTTGCATACTGGTCGACTCACTTGGGTACGAATACAGATTTTTCTTCAACTATTTCAATTGGCTATAGATCTGGGGACTGTGGGGGCAAATCGAGCACCTCTACTTCATTTTCCTTGAATTATTGAACCATTTCTTCGCCAATCTTGACAAATGCTGTCCTGCTGGGAACACTATGTTGTCTTTTAAATACCCATAGTTCTTGACTGTACCAAGTAATTTGTCTTGTAGGGTACTCACATAGAACTGAGCATTAAGACCATCGATCCTGGTCAAGTATTCAACACCTTTAGCTATGAAACTACCCAATATCATCAGGCTTCCTCAACTGAGATTGACAGTTCCTTCAATTTCTCGAGCTTTTAGCCCCCTTTCCTCTTGTTTCTTCCAGAACCATTTGTACCCATCAGAGCCCAGTCTATTGACTTCCAATCTTCTACTGTCCACTGTTCGTACTTTTTTGCAAACTCGAGCCGATGCTTCTTATGACGATATTGAAGTCAAGGCTTCTTTAACTTTTTTTGGGCCACCATTCCAGACTTATGTAATGTATGTTGCATGGTGCTTGAATGGACGTCTGTGATCTCACTGTTATGAAGCATACGAGCCATCTCTACTGTAGTGTTTGTTGTGTCAGAACTGATAGACCTTGTGATGAGCCCACTTGTTGATGGACTTCATTTCATATTCTTCCAACTGTCATGGCACTCACATGATGCAGTTTAGAACTTTTCATGGCCGGAATACCACTCTGGATGAGTTGGATGATGCTGTCTCTTTTTTCTTGGGAAATCTTCTTCATGGCTGCTCCTGGATTTGAATTAGGGACTTTTTGCTCGGGAATCAACCTAATAACACACTGAGCTATTAGGGAATGTGAAAACGGGTTGTACTTTGTAGTATACAAAAAGTCCTTGGACTGGCCTGGGGGGGATTCACTTTTACTCCTGTGGGCCAGTCAGAGTCTGACTGAGCACAGCAAAATATCTATAATGAAACAATGATCATAAATGATTTTGTTCTTCAAGTTGATCACTTGTTATGAAGCATGATATCTTTTTATGGACTAAAGACTATAAAATGGACTCAAAGGAGTAAGTGGCTCCTAATGAAGGAATAAGTAGTCAGATAAAATCCAAGCAGATGTACAGAAAAGGTCTACATTCTCAGAACCCGTGATGAAGCAACAGATATCTGAAAGCCCAGTGAGGACAGCCTGAAAGTGTATCATGGTGATGGCCACAGGTGAATTACACAGCAGACAGTGTGGACCTTCTAGTGATTGTGTCATACCAAAAAAAGTATATAAAAAAAACTAATGTAATACAAAATCTATAATTTGTCTGATAGAACAAACAGAAAAATAGTAATGTCTGTGAATGTAATAATTGCTACTAAATTAACTTCATGGAACAAGAACATTTATACATGGTTGTGTGGTCAAGTCTATGTCAGTAAATTATATTGTTTAGAACTGAAAAGTGTAAGCCTGACAACCTTAAAACAACAAATACTCATGTAAAGTTGTCATAGAGGGTATATTCCTCTTAAAGTCATTCATTTACTAGTTGGAATCTGTAAAAAATAGGAACCTTTGAATATTGAAAGTCTTCTGATCTATCATACTTGATGTAATATGAAGTATTTCATATATGTGAATTACAGAAGGAGAGTCATATGGTTGCATGTCTGGATGGAATATATCTCATCAGGATGTAAAATGATAATTGTTTACACTGATTCTCACATGAAAAGGTCTCAGAGTATCCCAGGAATCTTTTACAGATGCTAAATAGGAGTGTGAACAATAGGTCTCTACCCTGCAAATACAATATGTAAATGAAGGACCATCTCAGGAGGCTAGAAAATGCTAAACTGGTTGATAAGGATGAGGCACCATTATTCTTCCATTGTATATGGTAATGAGAGAAGCCACATCTCATGATGAAAGATTGCATTGATTATGAAAGTGAGACTGGGCGTCTCCTGAGGGGAAGAGGAGGAGCTGATAGCTATAGCCACCCAAGGGGTATAAAATACCGAACATGGCTCAAAAAGCTGGAAATCACCAAGGGAATATACTCAGATCACTGACTTGCTGAGGAGAAGACACTGAGTGTCAAGTCCTGAGTGTGTGTAGGTTCCATGTCTGGTAAGTGTCACTGAACTGACTGTAAGTGGAAGGAATTATAAGATATTGTAATCTGTGCTGTGTATAAGGAACAGTGGGGCAAAGTATTAACAGGTTTGTGTCTAAAATATGGTAAATAATGTGGCAGGTTTGTTAGAGTATATAAAGTGCACATTATTTACCAACCTGATCGCCAAAAAGAATTAACCTTTGCTCTGCTCGACTCACAGAGTCACAAACAGTAGGAAGGAATTGTGCTGTTTTTGTCCTGCCCTTTGTTTTAGTCACTTCTTGTCTCCATTTATGACAATTTTAGTTGCAGATATTTGGTGCACATTATTTCAGCTTCAGTCTGCTATAAATGTTGTCATTTTTGTCTTGTTCTGAAATCTCAAAAGGTTGGTTAACATTTGCAAATATGTCACAAAATTATCTGCAGACTCGTCCTGTTAGCCGCTATAACCACTTTGGTTTGATTTGATTTTACTACACACATTTCTTTGCCATATACACATTTAGCTCCAGATTTCATTTTAAAATCTATGGGAAATAAAAAAAAATTGTAGGGCACACAAGCTTTTTTTTCTTTTTGCTTCTGGTGCATTTATCAATTAGGTGGCATTTTTTTATTGTTTTTTAAAAGCAAGGTATGCTGAAGTAAATTTGACCTTTTGCAATATTTTTACACCTATTTCACTGCATTTGAAAAAGGTCATCAGAAAAAATGGCACAAAAAATGCCAGAAAAGCGCATACAGTAAAGTCTTTTTGGGTCTGTTTGGAATAGTTTTCCCACTTCTTCAAATCTGTAGAAATCAACACATTTTAAATACCACTGTTGAATAATAGGATGATCCTTACATCGCGAGAGAGTTGGCATAAAAAGCTTGTCAGCAGATAGAAGCCAATTGCTGGATGAAGTGTGGAGTGGGAGCCCATAACAAAATTGAACATTAAGTGAGCAAATTTATTTCATTTTAATCTATACTTGGTCCAAAAAAGTAACTTGAAAGGGTTTTCCAGGTTGTAATTTACTAAAATTTATTTTGAAATTAGAGACCTCACATAAAATGTGTAAAAGATTTAGAAAGTAGGAAATAGCAGAAGAAGGGTCAGTGATTAATAATAATAAATTATCTATAAATGCTGCAGTTGATTGAGTAAAGGAATTAACTCTTAATCTAGAAATTTCAGGACATTTTTAATGAGGCTTTCTATAAATAGTATAAACAAGGGGATAGCCCGGCCAAGTGCCATTGTAAATATGGAATGTATCAGACAGCGTAGGGTTTGTGGGTTATAGTAGTGTGAAGAAAAAGATGAGATAAACAAAGGAGACAATGGAACATCTCTAATACTCTCCAATCCCATATACTCTATCTAATGCATCCCCAGCATCTGTTTCAAGCGGAACTGGTGGTGTCTTATGTTTCTCGGAGCAGTAGACGGAGTATTAGATGCCCTCTCCTTGCTGTGAACCAATAACAGTGTCTGATGATTTAGGCAGATTGTATTTAATACATTGGGGGTAATGTGCTATTATGGGTACATTTGGAGCACAGAAATTGGAAATCAAGTTTAATATGGAAAATAAAGTTGCTTATGAATTTGCTAGAGCAAAATAATTTTTACTATTATATTTTTACTAATAAGCCCCTGGATGAAGCCACAATTAAACATTGGGGATATTGGCGAAAAGTAGACAGGACTTTAGCAACCAATGCCAGTCAGCTGCTGCCCATGCTGCTTCTGTTCTGTGGAACGCAAGCTTTATATTAGATAGATACCATTTTATCTTAATGGCTAGGGCTATGTTTCAGTGTGGCAGTGAATAACTGCCTCATTTCTTTACATACTGGCCTCTATGTGGAGGGACACTATGGGGGTCATTTACCAAGCTGAAATATGACTAAATTAGGCAAATCTTACATGCAAGTGGCAGCACAATGGTCAGTTGAGCCACTATTTGCGACTTAACCCCACTCACACCAGTTCTAAAATTGTGGGCATGGCATGGGTGAGTAAGGGGATGGGCCATCTGTTTTAGGCATAGAAAATGGTCTTAATGTTAATGCTCACAAGCTGTCTTACATTTAGACTGGTGCTGGATGCCCCAATGTGATAACTTAGGCAGATCCACCATCAGCTTAGGGCTTTATTAAGACCTGTGTCTAAAAGACTGGGCTTAATAAATTTACCCCTATGTCCAAAACATGCTGGCATCTATAGTGTTCTAGGCAATCTATCCTATTCTATTCAAAATCTCGAATGGATTTTCTGCGACTGTTGCGTCACAGTCGCAACATGTTGCATGTTGCAGTGCGACACCATAGACTGTTATTTAAAAAATTGTTGCGCGACATTGGTGCAACAAAATGTTGCGCGACAAATGTCGTCGTGTAGACCTAGCCTAAGACTGTTTCAGATATCTTGAGTAGTCTGAACAAGTTCTAAGTCAATATCTTTGTTTGTCTGGGTTTTAAAAGTCTAGATCCAAGTCTGTATAAGTTTGGAGTCCATGTATTTGTTGCTCTTGCCCTATAGATCAGCTGCCCTCAACCTAGATTCCAGCCTGGCTGTGTTTTCCAGTGTGAGGCACAATGGATCCACAAAATCTGTAACACAGTGGTTTTGTTGTCAGTTTTAAGTCTCTCTTTGCTTTCAGAAATTTATGAAATCACTCAAAGTAATAATATATTTAATGCAAGTGCAAGGTGGTGTACGCCCATATCTAATAAAGTAAAAGTGAGTTTTTTTGGCATGAAGATTTGACCTTTTGGTCACTTTTTAAAATCAAACTAATTTGTAATTAATTCACTCCACTTCTAAAAGTGGGGACATTCACCAATTGTCTGAAAATTTGACCTAATGTCATCTGTGGGCATCACTTATGTCTTTTTTTTATGGAAAAAAAATGGTGTAGAAAATTTGATAAGTGTCCCTCATATTGTTTATACAATTTAAAGATGTTTTCTCGGATAAAAAAAACACTTTAATAATTAGAAGAGGAAGACTCCAGTTTCTATGCAACTGGAGACTCCTAACTGGCACTTTCTACCAACAGTTTAATGTGCTAAATAATATCTGGTGACAAATTTCCTTTAATTAGTGTTTAGATATATTTTTTTTATTAACAACTAATGTTTCTAACTTTTGCAGATTTTACTGATATCAGTATAGTAGACTTTATGTTACTGATACATTTCTTACACCTTTGCACTTTTTCTTTTTTCAGGTAAAGACTGGATAAGAGGTTTCCATAGATGTCTAATTTTATCTCCTTCTTATAAAGTAGAAGATAATCAATCACAGATTGTCAATAATAGCACTGGACATAGACTGGGTGAAATGTCTGTGAGTTCTGAATGTGGGAAACATTTTGAAAATGAATCGTACCTTTATATGCACAGGAACATTCACAAAGATGAAAGAACATTTCCATGTTTAGAATATGAGACAACTTTTAATACGAAAAAAATTCACACAGGAGAGAAGCCATTTTCATGTCCTGAATGTGTGAAGTGTTTTAGCTACAAATCCCATCTTGATAGACATCTGAGAACTCACACAGGAGAAAAGTTATATGCATGTCCTGAATGTGGGAAATGTTTTAGTCAGAAAGCATATCTTTGTAAACATCTGATAACTCACACAGGAGAGAAGCCATTTTCATGTCCTGAATGTGGAAAATGTTTTAATCGTGAATCATCTATTAATGTACATCTGAGAATTCACACAGGAGAGAAACCATTTTCATGTCCTGAATGTGGGAAGTGTTTTAGTCACAAATCAAATTGTGATGCACATCTGATAACTCACTTAGGAGAGAAGCCATTTCCATGTCCTGAATGTGGGAAATGTTTTAATCGTAAATCATCTCTTAATATACATCTGAGGATTCACACAGGAGAGAAGCCATTTTCATGTCCTGAATGTGGGAAATGTTTTAATCAGAAAGCAGATCTTTGCAAACATCTGAGAATTCACACAGGAGAGAAGCCATTTTCATGTCCTGAATGTGGGAAATGTTTTAATCAGCAATCAGATCTTTGTAGACATCTGAGAACTCACACAGTAGAGAAGCCATATTCATGTCCTGAATGTGGGAAATGTTTTAGTCAGAAAGCAGATCTTTGTAAACATCTGATAACTCACACAGGAGAGAAGCCATTTTCATGTCCTGAATGTGGGAAATGTTTTAGTCAGAAAGCAGATCTTTGTAAACATCTGATAACTCACACAGGAGAGAAGCCATTTTCATGTCCTGAATGTGGGAAATGTTTTAGTCAGAAAGCAGATCTTTGTAAACATCTGATAACTCACACAGGAGAGAAGCCATTTTAATGTCCTGAATGTGGGAAATGCTTTAGTCAGAAAGCAGATCTTTGTAAACATCAAAGAACTCACACAGTAGAGAAGTCATTTTTATGTCCTGAATAAAGGAAGTATTTTAGCTACAAATTACATCTTGATAAATATCTGAGAAATCACACAGGAGAGAAGCCATATTCATGTCCTGAATCTTCAAAATGTTTTAATAGTGAACCATGTCTTCATATGCATTTGAGAATTTACATGGGAGAGAAGTCATTTTTATGTCCTGAACGTTGGAAGTGTTTTAGTGAGAAATTGAGTCTTATTAACCATGAAAAAAACCACACAGGACAAAAGACATATTCATGCTCTGCTTGTGAGAAATGTTTTAATAATAAATCAAATATTGAAACACATCTGAGAATTTGCACAGGAGATTGTGGGAAATGTTTTAGTCACAAATCAAATTGTGATACACATCTGAGAACTTATCTGCTCCCCGACCACCTAACGCAGGGAAGCGTCATGGCGGCGGTCGATTCATTCCTCCTGGACGCATATACGCATCATCTCGCAAGACGCGAGATTACGCTCACAGCCAGCCTGCGCATTGCGGGCCGGCAAAAGATAAAGGAGCGTTTCGTCACCAGCCTGCCAGCCAATGATCATCGCTGGCAGGCTGGCGATTTTCAAAAAATCAAATCAGAAGCCATCTAACACCTTATATTTATAAATATAAGGTGTTAAATGGCTTCTGTGCTCCTCTGCTGTTCCTTTTCGTCGGTTGGTCCCAGCAGAGGAGCACACATCACAGTGAGTAGCCACCAAACACTTCACTTAGCCCCAGATCACCCCCCATCACCCCAATTAACCCCTTGATCACCCCTTGATCGCTCCTGTCAATCACCTAGTAAAAGGGAAAAAAGTGATCAGTGTAAACTGTCACTTTTTTTTCCCACTGGTATTGACTGTTAGGTATTAGGATAGTTTAGGCCCTTTGGTAAGGTAGTTAGCGATCGTTTAGCGCCCAGCCCACCGCACCGCAGTCACTGATTCGCTGATTAGCGTATCGCTAATCAGCTTTTGTACTTTTATAGTATCTGTAAGTGATCAGAACTGATTACAGTCAGATCTATAATAGTATTAGTGTCACCTTAGTTAGCCCTCCACCCAAAACGCAGTGTTTGCCCGATTAGGCCTGATCGGTCGCCCACACGTGCGTTCACCCACGCCCGCCTCGCAGCAGTGACATAAAATTATTTTTTTTTTGATCACTGCACAATCACTTTACAAGCGCTGCGGCGATAAAAAAATCTGTTTTGATATTTTTTATCAATCGCAGCGGCTTCTGGTACTTTGCTAGCCTCCCATTTGTAAGACAGGCTTGCTGTAAGACAGTGGCACGTGCATTAGTTCCCCTGTCGCAGCCACTGCACAGACAGGCCCGTAGAGCCCCTAGAGTCCCTGAGGTGCTGGCAAACCCTGATTGGCAGCCCCAAACTTCAGCCGCGCCAATAGTTCCCCCTTTCACCGCCCAGTCTGGAGTTCGGGTTGAGACAGCTCAGATCGGTTCGGCACTGTAATTTTTTGAGCTGTTCTTGACTGTGGAGCTCTTGGACTTAGTCGTGGCAGAAACAAATCGGTATGCCACTCAATTTATAGTCGCCAACTCAGGAAGCTTTTATGCCCAGTTTTTCCGGTGGAAACCCGTCCAAGTTTCTGAAATTAACATTTTTCTGGGCCTTCTCCTCAACATGGGTCTAACCAAAAAGCATAAATTGTGGTCATATTGGTCCACAAACCCAATTCATCACATGCCCATGTTCTCTGCTGCTATGTCCAGGACACGATTTGAGACCATTCTGCATTTCCTGCACTTTAGAGACAACAGCACCTCTCGTCCCAGAGGCCACCCAGCTTTTGACCGGCTCCACAAAATTCGGCCCCTCATAGACCACTTCAACACCAAATTTGCAGATTTGTATACCGCTGAGCAAAACATCTGCGTAGACGAGTCCCTTATACATTTTACCGGGCGCCTTGGCTTCAAAAAATACATCCCAAGCAAGTGCGCCCGGTATGGGGTCAAATTGTATAAGCTCTGTGAAAGGGCCACAGGCTATACCCACAAATTTCGGATCTATGAGGGTAAAGATCAGACCCTGGAGCCGGTCAGTTGCCCTGACTTCCTGGGGAGCAGTGGGAAGACAGTCTGGGGCTTGGTGTCACCCTTGATTGGCAAGGGGTACCATCTTTATGTGGACAATTTTTACACAAGTGTGCCCCTCTTCAGTCATTTGTTCCTAGAACAGATTGGCTGCTGTGGCACCGCGCGACCTAGTCACCGGGGCTTCCCCCAACGGCTCGTTACCACCCATCTTGCAAGGGGGGAGAGAGCTGCCTTGTGTAACGAAGAACTGCTCGCGGTGAAATGGAGAGACAAGCGTGACGTTTACATGCTCTCCTCCATTCACGCAGACACAACAATACAAATAGAACGGGCAACCAGTGTCATTGAAAAGCCCCTCTCAGTCCATGACTATAATCTTCACATGGGAGGGGTGGACTTCAATAACCAGATGTTGGCTCCTTATTTAGTTTCCCGATGCACCAGACGTTGGTATAAGAAGGTGTCTGTATATTTGATTCAATTGGCTGCGTATAATTTTGTTCTCTACAATAAGGCTGGGAGAACAAGATCCTTCCTCAAATTTCAGGAAGAGATCATCGAGAACCTCCTGTATCCAGGAGGTTCCGTGGCCCCATCCACCAGTGTAGTGAGCCGTCTACACGAGCGACATTTCCCCAATGTCGTTGCTGTTACCTCAACCCAACCGTCACCCAGAAAAAGATGTTGTGTCTGTAGCAGGAGTGGAATAAGGCGTGACACCCGCTATTTCTGTCCTGACTGCCCTGACCACCCTGCCCTATGCTTAGGAGAGTGTTTCTGGAAGTACCACACACAGGTACACTTAGCATAGGGATTGCATCTTACAGGACAGGCACACAGGGCTATTAGGGCCCTTTCACTCTCAGCTGCTGCAAACCTCTCCTTTCACCTGGGACAAAGTGCATAATGTACTTCGCCACATCTTTGGGCGATTTGTGCTTTGCACATTGTCCCATGGGGAAGGAGATGTTTTTTCTATAAAGGTAAAAAAAAAAAAAGAAAATCACCGGTAAGCAAAAGTTAACGTTCTGTTCAAAAAGTTTAATAAAGTTTAAATGTTCCGTTCAAGTGTTATTATAAAGTTAATAAATTTATTGCGTTGCGGCCTGGTTTTTTATTTTTTGTTTTGTTTTTTTTACCTTCCAGGTGGACCAACCGATCGACTAGCTGCAGCACTGATGTGCATTCTGACAGAAGCATTGCGCTGCTGTCAGATTACACAAAAGTCGGTGTATGCGGCGCTGCAAGACGAGATTTCTCCTCTGCAGTAAAAGATACGTTTGAAGAGGCATATGAGCTGAGGGGGCGGCGGTGTTCATATGCTTTGCAAACACTTTGTATATAAAAAAAAAATCCCGGCAATGATTTATTCATCCACATCGATTGATGTGAATGGAGAAATCGGGTTTGCCAGGGCATACGGGCTAAGTGGGTTTGGATGTTGGGCGGAGCTCCTATGTCCTGGCAGACGCCTTTCCCCTCCTTTTTTTTTGGGCAGAGATTTTTTTCATCCACATTGATCGATGCGAATGAAGAAATCTGTGCAGTTCATTTTTCTTTCAGCCCAGAGGCTGAACAAAAAATAAAAATCGAATTTCCCGTATGCTCAATATCAGGAAAATAGCAGAAACTCCTAATGCTGGCCATACATGTAATGATTGCGGAGACCCTCAAATGCCAGGGCAGTACAAACACCCCACAAATGACCCCATTTTGGAAAGAAGACACCCCAAGGTATTCGCTGAGGGGCATATTGAGTCCATGAAAGATTGAAATTTTTGGCCCACGTTAGCGGAAAGGGAGACTTTGTGAGAAAAAACTAAAAAAAATCAATTTCCGCTAACTTGTGCCCAAAAAAATAATTTTCTATGAACTCGCCATGCCCCTCATTGAATACTTTGGGGTGTCTTCTTTCCAAAATGGGGTCACATGTGGGGTATTTATACTGCCCTGGCATTTTAGGGGCCCTAAGGCGTGGGAAGAAGTCTGGAATCCAAATGTCTAAAAATGCCCTCCTAAAAGGAATTTGGGCCCCTTTGCGCATCTAGGCTGCAGAAAGGTGTCACACATATGGTATCGCCGTATTCAGGAGAAGTTGAGGAATGTGTTTTGCGGTGTCATTTTACATATACCCATGCTTGGTGAGACAAATATCTTGGTCAAATGCCCACTTTGTATTAAAGAAATGGGAAAAGTTCTTGTTTGCCGAGATATTTCTCTCACCCAGCATGGGTATATGTAAAAAGACACCCCAAAACACATTGCCCTACTTCTTCTGAGTATGGCGATACCAGATGTGTGACACTTTTTTGCAGCCTAGGTGCGCAAATGGGCCCACATTCCAAAGAGCACCTTTCGGATTTCACAGGGCATTTTTTACACATTTTGATTTCAAACTACTTCTCACACATTAGGGCCCCTAAAATGCCAGGGCAGTATAACTACCCCACAAGTGACCCCATTTTGGAAAGAAGACACCCCAAGGTATTCCATGAGGGGCATGACGAGTACCTAGAATTTTTAATTTTTTGTCACAAGTTAGCGGAAAATGATGTTGTTTTTTTTTTTTCTTACAAAGTCTCATATTCCACTAACTTGTGACAAAAAAAAAAACTTCCATGAACTCACTATGCCCCTCACAAAATACCTTGGGGTGTCTTCTTTCCAAAATGGGGTCTCTTGTGGGGTAGTTATACTGGCATTTTAGGGGCCCTAATGTGTGTGAAGTAGTTTGAAATCAAAATGTTTTAAAAATGCCCTGTGAAATCTGAAAGGTGCTCTTTGGAATGTGGGCCCATTTGCCCACCTAGGCTGAAAGAAAGTGTTACACAGCTGGTATCGCCTGACTAAGAAGAAGTAGGGCAATGTGTTTTGGGGTGTCTTTTTACATATACCCTTGCTGGGTGAGAGAAATTTCTCGGCAAAAGACAACTTTTTCCATTTTTTTATACAAAGGTGGCATTTGACTGAGATATTTATCTCACCCAGCATGGGTATATGTAAAATGACACCCCAAAACACATTGCCCAACTTCTCCTGAGTACGGTGATACCCCATGTATGACACTTTTTTGCAGCCTAGGTGGGCAAAGGGGCCCACATTCCAAAGAGCACCTTTAGGATTTCACAGGGCATTTTTTACAAATTTTTATTTCAAACTTCTTCCCACACATTAGGGCCCCTAAAATGCCAGGGCAGTATAACTACCCACAAATGACCCCATATTGGAAAGAAGACACCTTAAGGTATTTCGTGATGGGCATAGTGAGTTCATGGAAGTTTTTATTTTTTGTCACAAGTTAGTGGAATATGAGACTTTGCAAGGAAAAAAAAATAAAAATAAATAAATCATCATTTTCCTCTAACTTGTAACAAAAAATAAAAAGTTCTATGAACTCACTATGCCCATCAGCGAATACCTCAGGGTGTCTACTTTCCGAAATGGGGTTATTTGTGGAGTTTTTCTACTGTGTGGGCATTGTAGAACCTCAGGAAACATGACAGGTTCTCAGAAAGTCAGAGCTGCTTCAAAAAGCGGAAATTCACATTTTTGTACCATAGTTGTAAACGCTATAACTTTTACCCAAACCATTTTTCTTTTACCCAAACATTTTTTTTTATTAAAGACATGTAGAACAATAAATTTTGAGAAAAATGTATATATAGATGTGTTTTTTTTTTAAAAAATTACAACTGAAAGTGAAAAATGACATTTTTTTGCAAAAATTTTGTTAAATTTCGATTTATAACAAAAAAAGTAAAAATGTCAGCAGCAATGAAATACCACCAAATGAAAGCTCTATTAGTAAGAAGAAAAGGAGGTAAAATTCATTTGGGTGGTAAGTTGCATGACCAAGCAATAAACCGTGAAAATAGTGTAGTGCAGAATTGTAAAAAATGGTCTGGTCATTAAGGGGGTTTAAGCTAGGGGGGCTGAAGTGGTTAAACAAGAGAGAAGCCATTTTGTTGTCCTGAAAGTGAGAAGTGTTTAGTGAGAAATCAACTCTTATTAAACATCAGAAAACCCACACAGGAGAGAATCCATATTCATGCTCAATTTGTGTCTAATGTCTAAAAAAAAAACTACAGATCAAATGGCATATGAGAGAACTTACTAAGGTTTCAATCCATTAAAATATTAAGATTGTAGGAAATGTGGCAGACATGGATCTCCATTGTATGTGTTATATCAGGCTGTATTCTGAAATATAATTCCCTAAAGATTGGGGTAATTTTCATTTTTACATTGCACATATTCCAGGGCAACCAAATAGAAGTCAGCAATCTTGCTGCAAGGGCTCTGAAGACAAAGAAAACCCAATGCCTCCCTGACTTACCATTCTGATTTCATGGACGTTACTGACTGTTGCATTTAAGGTGTGAAATGACCAGGCTGGGAGTTATTTCTGATCTCTGACATTATGACCGGGTTTACTTATATTTCAGAGCTAGCAGCTGCCTTGTATGGATCAAGTTCAGATCTTAAGCTCGCCCCATACATTCCCCATAAGGAAATTATTAACATTTATGTTATTTGTAGTAAGTGCATAGGTTTGTTTTTTTTAGGATTAGAACAGCAGCTCCTCTATTATAAAATATATCACCTGTCCAATGGTTAAGTGTGGCATTATAATGTGACCCAATTTACTTTAATAGACCGATACTGGAATGCTAAGTAAGAAAATACCCCAGAAAAATCTATTTTCCTTATTATATATTCTATTCATGGAGGACCTATCCATTTTAACATTCCATATCGAGTTAAAATCTCCCGCCAACACCTTATATTGTGAATAGAGTTGAGCGAACACCTGGATGTTCGGGTTCGAGAAGTTCGGCCGAACTTCCCGAAAATGTTCGGGTTCGGGATCCGAACCCGATCCGAACTTCGTCCCGAACCCGAACCCCATTGAAGTCAATGGGGACCCGAACTTTTCGGCACTAAAACGGCTGTAAAACAGCCCAGGAAAGGGCTAGAGGGCTGCAAAAGGCAGCAACATGTAGGTAAATCCCCTGCAAACAAATGTGGATAGGGAAATGAATAAAAATAAAAAATAAATAAATAAAAATTAACCAAAATTAATTGGAGAGAGGTCCCATAGCAGAGAATCTGGCTTCCCGTCACCCACCACTAGAACAGTCCATTCTCAGATATTTAGGCCCCGGCACCCAGGCAGAGGAGAGAGGTCCCGTAACAGACAATCTGGCTTCATGTCAGCAGAAAATCAGTCTTCATGTCATAGCAGAGAATCAGGCTTCACGTCACCCACCACTGCAACAGTCCATTTTCATAAATTTAGGCCCAGCATCCAGGCAGAGGAGAGAGGTCCCGTAACAGACAATCTGGCTTCATGTCAGCAGAGAATTAGTCTGCATGTCATAGCGGAGAATGAGGCTTCACGTCAGCCACCAATGCAACAGTCCATTGTCAGATATTTAGGCCCAGCACCCAGGCAGAGGAGAGAGGTCCCGTAACAGAGGATCTGGCTTCATGTCAGCAGAGAATCAGTCTTCATGTCATAGCAGAGAATCAGGCTTCACGTCACCCACCACTGTAAGAGTCCATTTTCATAAATTTAGGCCCAGCACCCAGGCAGAGGAGAGAGGTCCCGTAACAGACAATCTCGCTTCATGTCAGCAGAGAATCAGTCTTCATGTCATAGCAGAGAATCAGGCTTCACGTCACCCACCACTGCAACAGTCCATTTTCATAAATTTAGGCCCAGCATCCAGGCAGAGGAGAGAGGTCCCGTAACAGACAATCTGGCTTCATGTCAGCAGAGAATTAGTCTGCATGTCATAGCGGAGAATGAGGCTTCACGTCAGCCACCAATGCAACAGTCCATTGTCAGATATTTAGGCCCAGCACCCAGGCAGAGGAGAGAGGTCCCGTAACAGAGGATCTGGCTTCATGTCAGCAGAGAATCAGTCTTCATGTCATAGCAGAGAATCAGGCTTCACGTCACCCACCACTGTAAGAGTCCATTTTCATAAATTTAGGCCCAGCACCCAGGCAGAGGAGAGAGGTCCCGTAACAGACAATCTCGCTTCATGTCAGCAGAGAATCAGTCTTCATGTCATAGCAGAGAATCAGGCTTCACGTCACCCACCACTGCAACAGTCCATTTTCATAAATTTAGGCCCAGCACCCAGGCAGAGGAGAGAGGTCCCGTAACAGACAATCTGGCTTCATGTCAGCAGAGAATTAGTCTGCATGTCATAGCAGAGAATCAGGCTTCACGTCAGCCACCAATGCAACAGTCCATTGTCAGATATTTAGGCCCAGCACCCAGGCAGAGGAGAGAGGTCCCGTAACAGAGGATCTGGCTTCATGTCAGCAGAGAATCAGTCTTCATATCATAGCAGAGAATCAGACTTCACGTCACCCACCACTGCAACAGTCCATTTTCATAAATTTAGGCCCAGCACCCAGGCAGAGGAGAGAGGTCCCGTAACAGACAATCTGGCTTCATGTCAGCAGAGAATCAGTCTTCATGTCATAGCAGAGAATCAGGCTTCACGTCACCCACCACTGTAAGAGTCCATTTTCATAAATTTAGGCCCAGCACCCAGGCAGAGGAGAGAGGTCCCGTAACAGACAATCTGGCTTCATGTCAGCAGAGAATCAGTCTTCATGTCATAGCAGAGAATCAGGCTTCACGTCACCCACCACTGTAAGAGTCCATTTTCATAAATTTAGGCCCAGCACCCAGGCAGAGGAGAGAGGTCCCGTAACAGACAATCTGGCTTCATGTCAGCAGAGAATCAGTCTTCATGTCATAGCAGAGAATCAGGCTTCACGTCACCCACCACTGCAACAGTCCATTTTCATAAATTTAGGCACAGCACCCAGGCAGAGGAGAGAGGTCCCGTAACAGACAATCTGGCTTCATGTCAGCAGAGAATTAGTCTGCATGTCATAGCAAAGAATGAGGCTTCACATCAGCCACCACTGCAACAGTCCATTGGCATATATTTAGGCCCAGCACACAGGCAGAGGAGAGAGGTCCCGTAACAGACAATCTGGCTTCATGTCAGCAGAGAATCAGTCTTCATGTCATAGCAGAGAATCAGGCTTCACGTCACCCACCACTGCAACAGTCCATTTTCATAAATTTAGGCCCAGCACCCAGGCAGAGGAGAGAGGTCCCGTAACAGACAATCTGGCTTCATGTCAGCAGAGAATTAGTCTGCATGTCATAGCAGAGAATGAGGCTGCACGTCAGCCACCAATGCAACAGTCCATTGTCAGATATTTAGGCCCAGCACGCAGGCAGAGGAGAGAGGTCCCGTAACAGAGGATCTGGCTTCATGTCAGCAGAGAATCAGTCTTCATATCATAGCAGAGAATCAGGCTTCACGTCACCCACAAATGCAACAGTCCATTTTCATAAATTTAGGCCCAGCACCCAGGCAGAGGAGAGAGGTCCCGTAACAGACAATCTGGCTTCATGTCAGCAGAGAATCAGTCTTCATGTCATAGCAGAGAATCAGGCTTCACGTCACCCACCACTGCAACAGTCCATTTTCATAAATTTAGGCCCAGCACCCAGGCAGAGGAGAGAGGTCCCGTAACAGACAATCTGGCTTCATGTCAGCAGAGAATCAGTCTTCATGTCATAGCAGAGAATCAGGCTTCACGTCACCCACCACTGCAACAGTCCATTTTCATGAATTTAAGCCCAGCACCCAGGCAGAGGAGAGAGGTCCCGTAACAGACAATCTGGCTTCAAGTCAGCAGAGAATCAGTCTTCATGTCATAGCAGAGAATCAGGCTTCACGTCACCCACCACTGCAACAGTCCATTTTCATAAATTTAGGCCCAGCACCCAGGCAGAGGAGAGAGGTCCCGTAACAGACAATCTGGCTTCATGTCAGCAGAGAATTAGTCTGCATGTCATAGCAGAGAATGAGGCTTTACGTCAGCCACCACTGCAACAGTCCATTGGCATATATTTAGGCCCAGCACACAGGCAGAGGAGAGAGGTCCCGTAACAGAGGATCTGGCTTCATGTCAGCAGAGAATCAGTCTGCATGTCATAGCAGAAAATCAGGCTTCACGTCAGCCACCACTGCATCAGTCCATTGTCAGATATTTAGGCCCAGCACCCAGGCAGAGGAGAGAGGTCCCGTAACAGAGGATCTGTCTTCATGTCAGCAGAGAATTAGTCTGCATGTCATAGCAGAGAATCAGGCTTCACGTCACCCAACATTGGAACAGTCCATTGGCATATATTTAGGCCCCGGCACCCAGACAGAGGAAAGGTTCATTCAACTTTGGGTAGCCTCGCAATATAATGGTAAAATGAAAAAAAAAACAGGATTGAATGAGGAAGTGCCCTGGAGTCCAATAATATATGGTTAAGGGGAGGCAGTTAATGTCTAATCTGGACAAGGGATGGACAGGTCCTGTGGGATCCATGCCTGGTTCATTTATATGAATGTCAGCTTGTCCACATTGGCTGTAGACAGGCGGCTGCGTTTGTCTGTAATGACGCCCCCTGCCGTGCTGAATACACGTTCAGACAAAACGCTGGCCGCCGGGCAGGCCAGCACCTCCAAGGCATAAAAGGCTAGCTCTGGCCATGTGGACAATTTAGAGACCCAGAAGTTGAATGGGGCCGAACCATCAGTCAGTACGTGGAGGGGTGTGCACACATACTGTTCCACCATGTTAGTAAAATGTTGCCTCCTGCTAACACGTTGCGTATCAGGTGGTGGTGCAGTTAGCTGTGGCGTGTTGACAAAAGTTTTCCACATCTCTGCCATGCTAACCCTGCCCTCAGAGGAGCTGGCCGTGACACAGCTGCCTTGGCGACCTCTTGCTTCTCCTCTGCCTTGGCCTTGGGCTTCCACTTGTTCCCCTGTGACATTTGGGAATGCTCTCAGTAGTGCGTCTACCAACGTGCGCTTGTACTCGCGCAACTTCCTATCACGCTCCAGTGCAGGAAGTAAGGTGGGCACATTGTCTTTGTAGCGTGGATCCAGCAGGGTGGCAACCCAGTAGTCCGCACAGGTTAAAATGTGGGCAACTCTGCTGTCGTTGCGCAGGCACTGCAGCATGTAGTCGCTCATGTGTGCCAGGCTGCCCAGGGGTAAGGACAAGCTGTCCTCTGTGGGAGGCGTATCGTCATTGTCCTGCCTTTCCCCCCAGCCACGCACCAGTGATGGACCCGAGCTGCGTTGGGTGCCACCCCGCTGTGACCATGCTTCATCCTCATCCTCCTCCACCTCCTCCTCATTCTCGTCCTCCTCGTCCTCCAGTAGTGGGCCCTGGCTGGCCACATTTGTACCTGGCCTCTGCTGTTGCCAAAAACCTCCCTCTGAGTCACTTCGAAGAGACTGGCCTGAAAGTGCTAAAAATGACCCCTCTTCCTCCTCCTCCTCCTCCTCCTCCTGGGCCACCTCCTCTTCCATCATCGCCCTAAGTGTTTTCTCAAGGAGACATACAAGTGGTATTGTAACGCTGATAACGGCGTCATCGCCACTGGCCATGTTGGTGCAGTACTCGAAACAGCGCAACAGGGCACACAGGTCTCCCATGGAGGCCCAATCATTGGTGGTGAAGTGGTGCTGTTCTTTAGTTCGACTGACCCGTGCGTGCTGCAGCTGAAACTCCACTATGGCCTGCTGCTGCTCGCACAGTCTGTCCAGCATATGCAAGGTGGAGTTCCACCTGGTGGGCACCTCGCATATGTGGCGGTGAGCGGGAAGGCCGAAGTTACGCTGTAGCGCAGACAGGCGAGCAGCAGCAGGATGTGAACGCCGGAAGCGCGAACAGACGGCCCGCACTTTATGCAGCAGCTCTGACATGTCGGGGTAGTTGTGAATGAACTTCTGCACCACCAAATTCAGCACATGCGCCAAGCAAGGGATGTGCGTCAAATTGGCTAGTCCCAGAGCTGCAACGAGATTTCGCCCATTATCACACACCACCAGGCCGGGCTTGAGGCTCACCGGCAGCAACCACTCGTCGGTCTGTTGTTCTATACCACGCCACAACTCCTGTGCAGTGTGGGGCCTGTCCCCCAAACATATGAGTTTCAGAATGGCCTGCTGATGTTTACCCCGGGCTGTGCTGAAGTTGGTGGTGAAGGTGTGTGGCTGACTGGATGAGCAGGTGGAAGAAGAGGAGGAGGTGGCAACAGGAGGCAAAGAATGTTGCCCTGCGATCCTTGGCGGCGGAAGGACGTGCGCTAAACAGCTCTCCGCCTGGGGCCCAGCTGCCACTACATTTACCCAGTGTGCAGTTAGGGAGATATAGCGTCCCTGGCCGTGCTTACTGGTCCACGTATCTGTGGTTAGGTGGACCTTGCCACAGATGGCGTTGCGCAGTGCACACTTGATTTTATCGGATACTTGGTTGTGCAGGGAAGGCACGGCTCTCTTGGAGAAGTAGTGGCGGCTGGGAACAACATACTGTGGGACAGCAAGCGACATGAGCTGTTTGAAGCTGTCTGTGTCCACCAGCCTAAATGACAGCATTTCATAGGCCAGTAGTTTAGAAATGCTGGCATTCAGGGCCAGGGATCGAGGGTGGCTAGTTGGGAATTTACGCTTTCTCTCAAATGTTTGTGAGATGGAGAGCTGAACGCTGCCGTGTGACATGGTTGAGACGCTTGGTGACGGAGGTGGTGGTGGTGTTGGTGGTACATCCCCTGTTTGCTGGGCGGCAGGTGCCAACGTTCCTCCAGAGGCAGAGGAAGAGGCCGAGGCGTCAGCAGCAGAAGAGGTAGCAGGGGGAGCCTGAGTGACTTCCTTGGTTTTAAGGTGTTTACTCCACTGCAGTTCATGCTTTGCATGCAGGTGCCTGGTCATGCAGGTTGTGCTCAGGTTCAGAACGTTAATGCCTCGCTTCAGGCTCTGATGGCACAGCGTGCAAACCACTCGGGTCTTGTCGTCAGCACATTGTTTGAAGAAGTGCCATGCCAGGGAACTCCTTGAAGCTGCCTTTGGGGTGCTCGGTCCCAGATGGCGGCGGTCAGTAGCAGGCGGAGTCTCTTGCCGGCGGGTGTTCTGCTTTTGCCCACTGCTCCCTCTTTTGCTACGCTGTTGGCTCAATCTCACCACTGCCTCTTCCTCCGAACTGTGAAAGTCAGTGGCACGACCTTCATTCCATGTGGGGTCTAGGACCTCATCGTCCCCTGCATCGTCTTCCACCCAGTCTTGATCCCTGACCTCATGTTCAGTCTACACACTGCAGAAAGACGCAGCAGTTGGCAACTGTGTTTCGTCATCATCAGAGACATGCTGAGGTGGTATTCCCATGTCCTCATCATCAGGAAACATAAGTGGTTGTGCCTCAGTGCATTCTATGTCTTTCACCGCTGGGGAAGGGCTAGGTGGATGCCCTTGGGAAACCCTGCCAGCGGAGTCTTCAAACAGCATAAGAGACTGCTGCATAACTTGAGGCTGAGACAGTTTCCCTGGTATGCATGGGGGTGATGTGACAGACTGATGGGGTTGGTTTTTAGGCGCCATCTGTGCGCTTTCTGCAGAAGAATGGGTGGGAGATAATGTGAACGTGCTGGATCCACTGTCGGCCACCCAATTGACTAATGCCTGTTCCTGCTCAGGCCTTACCATCCTTAGAACGGCATTGGGCCCCACCATATATCGCTGTAAATTCTGGCGGCTACTGGGACCTGAGGTAGTTGGTACATTAGGACGTGTGGATGTGGCAGAACGGCCACGTCCTCTCCCAGCACCAGAGGGTCCACTAACACCACCACGACCATGTCCACGTCCGCGTCCCTTACTAGATGTTTTCCTCATTGTTATAGTTCACCACAACAACAAAAATATTATTTGGCCCAATGTATTGTATTCAAATTCAGCGGGATATAAATTTGAGGCCTAGTATTTAGGCGCTGGGTGACCGGTATGGATTTAGTGACAGAATTAGACTTGGAAATGCACAGTAACGTGTGTGTGAAGTTATTCTGAATGACCCTATGTGCACCTTGAATATTATATACCCTTTTAGGGATAGATTTCAAATAGCTCTGATATAGCAGAAACCACTAAATTATGAAATTGCTAAATTGGGAATTGTATTTCAACCCTGAACAAAAAATGTGCTTTGACGGACACTAAATAACTTGCCCAGCCACAACAGTACAGCGGTAACGACAGATGTAGCGGGATATAAATTTGAGGCCTACTATTTAGGCGCTGGGTGACCGGTATGGATTTAGTGACAGAATTAGACTTGGAAATGCACAGTAGCGTGTGTGTGAAGTTATTCTGAATGACCCTATGTGCACCTTGAATATTATATACCCTTTTAGGGATAGATTTCAAATAGCTCTGATATAGCAGAAACCACTAAATTATGAAATTGCTAAATTGGGAATTGTATTTCAACCCAGAACAAAAAATGTGCTTTGACGGACACTAAATAACTTGCCCATCCACAACAGGACAGCGGTAACGACAGATTTAGCGGGATATAAATTTGAGGCCTACTATTTAGGCGCTGGGTGACGGGTATGGATTTAGTGACAGAATTAGACTTGGAAATGCACAGTAGTGTGTGTGTAAAGTTATTCTGAATGACCCTATGTGCACCTTGAATATTATATACCCTTTTAGGGATAGATTTCAAATAGCTCTGATATAGCAGAAACACTAAATTATGAAATTGCTAAATTAGAATTGTATTTCAACCCAGAACAAAATATGTGCTTTAACGGACACTAAATAACTTGCCCAGCCACAACAGTACAGCGGTAACGACAGATGTAGCGGATATAAATTTGAGGCCTAGTATTTAGGCGCTGGGTGACCGGTATGGATTTACTGACAGAATTAGACTGGGATATGGCCAAAAAATAACCACACTGTTGCTGGTTAAATGCACTTGGTGTGACAGCTTGACCAACCACACTACTGAGGGTTAAATGCACTTGGTGACGGGCGCAGCTTGCCCCTGATGTAGTATATGGCCAAAAAATGAACAGACTATTGCTGGTTAAATGCACTTGGTGTGACAGCTTCACCCTGATGTAGGCTTTAGCCAAAAAACAACCACACCATTGAGGGTTAAATGCACTTGGTGACAGGCGCAGCTTGCCCCTGATGTAGTATATGGCCAAAAAATGAACAGACTATTGCTGGTTAAATGCACTTGGTGTGACAGCTTGACCAACCACACTACTGAGGGTTAAATGCACTTGCTGACGGGCGCAGCTTGCCCCTGATGTAGTATATGGCCAAAAAATGAACAGACTATTGCTGGTTAAATGCACTTGGTGTGACAGCTTGACCAACCACACTACTGAGGGTTAAATGCACTTGGTGACGGGCGCAGCTTGCCCCTGATGTAGTATATGGCCAAAAAATGAACAGACTATTGCTGGTTAAATGCACTTGGTGTGACAGCTTGACCAACCACACTACTGAGGGTTAAATGCACTTGCTGACGGGCGCAGCTTGCCCCTGATGTAGTATATGGCCAAAAAATGAACAGACTATTGCTGGTTAAATGCACTTGGTGTGACAGCTTGACCAACCACACTACTGAGGGTTAAATGCACTTGGTGACGGGCCCAGCTTGCCCCTGATGTAGTATATGGCCAAAAAATGAACAGACTATTGCTGGTTAAATGCACTTGGTGTGACAGCTTGACCAACCACACTACTGAGGGTTAAATGCACTTGGTGACGGGCGCAGCTTGCCCCTGATGTAGTATATGGCCAAAAAATGAACAGACTATTGCTGGTTAAATGCACTTGGTGTGACAGCTTCACCCTGATGTAGGCTTTAGCCAAAAAACAACCACACCATTGAGGGTTAAATGCACTTGGTGACAGGCGCAGCTTGCCCCTGATGTAGTATATGGCCAAAAAATAAACAGACTATTGCTGGTTAAATGCACTTGGTGTGACAGCTTCACCCTGATGTAGGCTTTAGCCAAAAAACAACCACACCATTGAGGGTTAAATGCAC
Organism: Bufo gargarizans; assembly: GCF_014858855.1. Classification (NCBI taxonomy): domain Eukaryota; kingdom Metazoa; phylum Chordata; class Amphibia; order Anura; family Bufonidae; genus Bufo; species Bufo gargarizans. The sequence continues at coordinate 624,352,417 of NC_058082.1, forward strand.
TTGGTCGCAGCTTGGATGCACTTGGTCGCAGCACCGCACAAGACACAAAATGGCCGCCCATCACCCCAGAAAAAAGTGACTGACAAACGGTCTGGGCAGCCTAAAAACAGTGAGCATTTGAATTTCAGCAGCTCAATGATGCACAGCTGCAGATCGATCGATTAATCAAGTCCTTTGGAGGAGTTAATCTCCCTAATCTCGCCCTACTGTCGCAGCCGCAACCTCTCCCTACGCTAATCAGAGCAGAGTGACGGGCGGCGCTATGTGACTCCAGCTTAAATAGAGGCTGGGTCACATGGTGCTCTGGCCAATCACAGCCATGCCAATAGTAGGCATGGCTGTGACGGCCTCTTGGGGCAAGTAGTATGACGCTTGTTGATTGGCTGCTTTGCAGCCTTTCAAAAAGCGCCAAGAAAGCGTCACAAAAGCGCTAAGAAAGCGACGAACACCGAACCCGAACCCGGACTTTTACGAAAATGTCCGGGTTCGGGTCCGTGTCACGGACACCCCAAAATTCGGTACGAACCCGAACTATACAGTTCGAGTTCGCTCATCCCTAATTGTGAACAGTCTAAACTAACCTAAATCTCTAAAGAATTGAAGAATTATTATATACTTGGATTATTAGGGGCAGAAATATTAAATATAATTATAGATTTATTAACGACCTTTAAATCTACTTTAAAGTCTCTACCTGTTGGATGTTCTTCTATTTGAGTCACTTGACAATTACCTTTCTTATGAAGTGCATATTTTTTTTTTTTTTAGGATTAGAACAGCAGCTCCTCTATTATAAAATATATCTTATGAAGCAAAATAAGCAATCCTCCTCTTCACCTCGCAGCTCTCACCCACATCTGACATAATTGTGAAAATCAGGAGTTTGAGCAGCTCTCACCTGCCAAGGATTCCACTGATATAGCGCGGACCGGCTCCTTCACCCGAAGTAGGAGAAATATAGATATGAGGAAAAAAAGGAATTGTTGGTCCAGCTTGTATTCGTGGTAATCCAAAGCTTTATTCAATATTCAGTAAAATCCAGGTACAGGAATGCAGGTCTACATGTTTCAGGCACAATAAAATCCTAGCCCTTACTAGCCCTTACTGGTCATGAGTAAGGGCTAGGATTTTATTGTGCCTGAAACATGTAGACCTGCATTCCTGTACCTGGATTTTACTGAATATTGAATAAAGCTTTGGATTACCACGAATACAAGCTGGACCAACAATTCCTTTTTTTCCTCACATCTGACATAATGTATCCATTTCTTTCTCATTCAAAAATTTCTCCTATAATAATGTATATGTGCTCCCAATCTATGTAAATGTCTTAGTATTTTGTCCCTCTTAATAGGAGTAGATAAACCTTACATTTTGCCTATTCATCTTTATCAATGAGCTCCAAATCTTTCAGGTTGGAGGGTCTTCTTGCCATCACCCTGATCTTTAGCTCCCTCCACAGATTCTCAATTGGATTCAAGTCTGGACTCTGGCTGGGCCACTCCAAAACGGTAATGTTGTTGTCTGCTAACCATTTCTTCACCACTTTTGCTGTGTGTTTTGGGTCATTGCCATGCTGAAATGTCCACTGGTGCCCAAGGCCAAGTTTCTCTGTGAACTGCCTGATGTTGTCTTTGAGAATCATCATGTATTGCTCTTTTTTCATGGTGCCGTTTACTTTGATTAGGTTCCCTGATCCATTGGCTGAACCCCTCCCCCCCTTTTTGAAGCATTAGGTTCCCACCACCTTGTTTGACAGTGGGGATGGTGTTCTTTGTGTTAAAAGCTTCTCCTTTTTTAAGCCAAATGAAGGAAACATCATTGTGACCAAACAATTCAATTTTTGTTTCATCTGACCATAACACAAAAGACCAGAAGTCTTCTTGTTTGTCCAGATGACCCTTTGCAAAGGCTAAGCGAGCTTTTGTTTGCCTTATCTGGAGAAGTGGAACCCAGCAGTGTGCAGTGTCCGTTGGATTGTCTGCCTTAAAACATTGCTACCAGCAGAGCCCAGATTCACCGGCATGGCCTTGGTGGTGATCCTTGGATTCTTTTTCACCACTCTAACTATCCTCCTGGCCAGCACAGGTGTCACTTTTGGCTTCCGACCACGTCCTCTGAGATTTTCCACAGTGCGGAACATCTTGTATTTTTTGCTCAAATGTAAATAAAAGCTGAGAAATGTTTTATTTCCACAATAATGCCTCTTGTACATCGTCGTATTATCTTTTGGGTGACACTTTTGTCAAAAAATTACTTGCTGGTTGAATAAAAGTAACTTTAAGTCAAAATTTGAATGAATAATTATGGGCAGCACTGTATACCTAAATACGCTACAAATTTCTTAGCCTCCTCTTTCACAAATAATAACAGAACCATTTTTAACTAAAATTAGCAAATTTCATATTTTGATCAACCAAAACTAGCATAAATCAGAAAATGCTCTTCTCTTTGATGAGACTAAAGATGAAAATTTGAAAAAAAAAAAACATATAAAATGTTGTCCTCAAACAGCAATTCCCAATATCGTCCATATGCCTTCAATAATGTTTGTTTATCTCTATAATCCATTTACTATTACTTGGCCGTTTTCTGTCTTGGATACCTCTTAATGAGCTTAATTTATAAACTCGCTCAAGAACCTTGTCCAATCCCAATTTCTTGGGACTCTGAAGAGTAACAAAATCCTTCAGATCATTATTATTATATATTTCTACATTATTTCTCCTTGTCCGATTTTCCAAATCATCTACTTTTTCTTTCATCCCCTCATTGTCACGGAAGGTGTACAGAAAACTAGAAGACACAAAATGAAGATCCGACTGACTGGATCCAAAACTAAGGAACCAAAGGGATAGCCCTGCAACAGACCTGGCTCTCTCCCTAACTGCTCAGCCTATGCAAAAATCTCAATGGTAGATGATCGCATATCCTCGTTCCTCGACTGTATAACACCTGAACACCCTATAATAGTGAGGGGACACGACCACCGGCTCCCTACACTTGATACGGAGGAAGTCAGGGTCACCTGGGATCCAGCAAACAGGAAAATACAAATGAATGAACAAAACTTATCTGTAGAAGACTCAGTAGTAGCATCCAACATGCACACACTCCAGGAAGTTCTATAAACCGCAAAGTGATGCAGTATGGCAAGGGATTTAAAGGGATGCAATCAGTGCAACTACATGACAGCTGAGAGAGGCTAAAAAGATGAGAAAATGAAAGCAAAACAAAGGAACCTCAAGGAGGAGGTTCTGAAGGACGTCTGTCAGAGCTTCTCAGATGTCTGGTGGTGACACTTATTTGCTTTATTAAATTTTTGCAATTTTAAGGATTCCAGTCCGTCTTCAACAGATAATAATTTATGTTTAAATTCCTCCACCTGGTCTATTTGTATTTTTTTTTTTTTACGTCTGTTTAATCTTTTTTTGCAATAACTTTTCTACCATTTCTGGTAAGGAAGGCACTAAGTCTTTTGTTTCGGCTTTAGCCAAATAGGAAATATCAAAAGGAGGGGTTATCTTCATCTCATTCATCTCCAGCACGCCCACACACAAAGGGGGCATGACTGGAAGATGGTTTAGTGCTGGTCTATTGGCTAACACTGACGATTCAAAAACAGCACCAAAAATTATAGATGCAGAAGCAACATTTTAACTGCAACAGTTTAAAAAAGGTCATTGAAACCCTTAGAGTGATTTCATCCACAGTGTTTTTATCTAATTATTAATTTTTCTTAAGCATTTTGTTGGTGCTTTTGACATTTTATGGCAAAAAACACTATTGCCAAATGTTTGCTACTCGATAATAAAAAATTATGAACTATACTGCATTTTTTGTGATGCCTTTCCTCATTTTTGCTGTGTATTTTGAGTTCATGGTATCATTTCCAGAATACAGCTTGTTCTAGATATCTTGTTCTGCTCCACAGATCACTTAGAGCTCTTACCTGGTAATCCTTCACATCCTCACTACACCAAATGACCCTCCCCTATTCCGCCAATGGCATTAGATAGGCGGTTAGCCCTGTGGGGCAGCCTTCCTAAATAACTTATATGTGGGCATGTCTCTTCTATCAAACTGCAAAAACAGTGCAGCCATGTAACAGTATGGATTATAGTACTGTATCACAGCACACAACTATAACTTGCAATGCCACAGGTTGTGATTGTAATCTATTATATAAGTTAATAGATCGTTAAAGGTAACTGTAATAGAAAATGCATCTACTTCTGGGTAGAGCTCTTGTTCCAGGACAATGACTACAATCTATGTATAGAATTGTCCTTGCTCAAACAGTATTATTTAGTTTAATTAGAACTAATACACTCGATGACACATACAATAAAGATAAGTGAACCATTTAATCATGAACCAGGTTATTTACATATTTTGCAAAGTTTTGGCTGACAGATTAATCAAAACCTTTTCAGGTTTGTTTTGGACAAATCCAGCAAAACTTTGCATAGCACCATTTTACTGAACATGTCAGTGGGAAAAAGCACTAGGAAATAAGAAGAAGGATGCTCATATGATCCTGAGAAGATGAGTCAATCAGTGCTGCAGCGTGCAGAGAGGTGCCCTAGCAGAATCAGCAGAATGCCATTCTGTGTTTGGCTGTGAAAGATGGTTGTTGGGTCTTAAAGTGTCTGCCAGAACTACAATATTTGGTAGTCAGGGACAGTCAAAAGTCGAAATCAAGGTGGTATTCTACTGCCAGGGCACAGTGAAAGTCTCCTAATGATGCTGTCACATCACCATTCTGTGGGTGTTTCATGCTGCTGCCAACTTATCACTCTGTGGTCTCCTCATGCTGATGCCACATCATCACTCTGTGGTCTCCTAATGCTGCTGCCACCTCAACACTATGTCACTGGGCCACTCTGTGTTCTCCTCCTGCTGCTGCCACCTTATCACTCTGTGTTCTCCTTATGCTGCTGCCACCTCAACACTGTCACTGGGCCACTCTGTGGTCTTCTCATGCTGCTGCCACATTTCCACTCTGTCATTGGGCCACTTTTGCTGCCCTCTCCCCCAACTTCATGACTGGGCCACTATTGCCTTTTGGCCTGGCTGACATCATCATTTATTTGACCCTTCTTCTGATGGAAAGGAAGAAAAAAATGAAACGCACAATGGATCTTGTCTATGTAGCAACTGTAAGGCCTGTATGACATAGTCCCTATTTTGCAACAGAATTGGCTTATGATTTGATAGTCAAAAGGAAGAGTGCGTACAAAACACAGAAGACATGCAAATAGTCTATTCACGTGTCATCTCTGTTTTGGATCCACTCCTGTTATTTTTTTTGCTTTAATAATACTGATGGATTACTGACCAAATGCTGACAGAGTGAAGGCGGATGCTCAACAGACAGGATCAGTTTTTGGGGTTTTTTGTTCTGACAGATCAGATAAAAGGCAAAATAATTAGTGACGTCAACACAAACTTACTCCTGACACCCTCTCCACTCTGTCAGGGGGGCTCTACTTGTATAAGCATTTTATAGAACAGGTTCTGTAGATATCCATGTGCAATCAGCTGATGACGGTGTAAAAGGAGTGCGCTCTTTCACTTTGTAGTAGGATCTTGGGCCTTTGCACAATTCTTTTTACCTGGTGCTAACATTGACCTATAAGGCTAAGTTCACACTTGAACTATTTGGTCAATTTTGGCCCCAAATAAGTGAAGTGTGCAGTAATTCTAAGAGCGAAGCCTCTCATCTTAGTGTCACACTGACTTACAGTATTGTTTTACTACCAAGGCAGACTCCATATGCGTGTTACTGCAAGGCACAGCATTCTACACCACTATATAGGCTCTCTGCAGCCAGGAAATAACTGTTTTTTTTAACGTGATTCACCACAAATAAATTTGGATCAAATTGCCATTTTATGCAAGCTCAGTGGACCAGCAGTGCATCTGAGCTTTTGTGAGATTGAAATCCAATCTTGGAAAACTGCACTAATAATCTGGTTGTAAAAAAATCACCCTTTTTTGGCAATATACAACATCTGGTGCATTTGCAGGATTAGTCAGTGTGCAATTTAAGCTAGAAATACAGCCATCATTTTCTGGGTTTTTTAAAACACAGTTTTTGTGCAAAATACACTATTTTAAATCCCTAGCTGCATCTGGACGTGTGAAATTCAAAGGTTATATACAGCTTTCATATTCTGTTAGTAAAAAAACACACTTTTTTGGCAATATACAACATCTGGATTAGTCAGTGTGCAATTTAAGCTAGAAATACAGCCATAATTTTCTGGGTTTTGCCCTTGCAGCATCAAGACGTTTGAAATTCCAGGGTTATATACTGCTGTCATATTTAGTTATTAAACAGACACCCGTTTGGTCAAAAAAATAATATTTGGCAGCCTTTGCTGCAGATGTCATTGTGAGATACACCCTTTATATACAGGGGTTATATTCAGTTATTTGAAATACAGCCATTTTGTGCACAAATCTTTAATTGCGGCCGAGTGTGGGTCAGGGCGTGTGAGATACACCCTTTATATACAGGGGTTATATTCTTCTATTAATAAAACACCCATTTTTGGGCAAAATACACAATTGTTCCACCCTTTTAGTATCAAGACGTTTGAAATTCCAGGGTTATATACTGCTGTCATATTCAGTTATTTAACAAACACCCGTTTGGGCAAGGGGGAAAGAGGCAGCCTGCTTCCTCAGGTCCTGGAGGAGGCCGGTGTCTCTCTAACAGCCAAGACAGTAGACAAAAGGGAAACCAAAACCAACTTATCTTGTAGCAGAGCAGAAACAGCGAATCCACCTTTCCACAGAGCAAGATAGGAGCTATAACCCGCACAGAACACTGGGAAGGGGCGTAATTTAAACTCACACAAACGACCCCACCCAGTGCACCTGAAGGGAGGCGGATACAGCTCAACTCCAAGCCCAAAACAAACAAAAAACTACACACGTGCTGCTAACCTGGCAGAACTCCGCACATAACCAGAGAAGGGCATGACAATAGGTCTTTGTGTGCATATATTTATGGTATAGAATTTGTCAAAAAGCAAGAGTAGGGGAAGCTCCTTCTCATTCAGGAGTTCCACTCGTTTCCTATGTGATGTGTGATGTTCACAGATATCTAGACTAATGTAACTAGAGTATCTGTCAACTTAAAGAAAAAGATTTAAATAGCGGTATAACCCAAAAAGGTCAGAGATCGCTACCATGATCAGGTTGCTATGGGAACTAAGTTTATCAAGCCTAGACGGGAAGAAGAGTTTATTCTTAAGATTACTATGATGACCTTGATAAAGTTAGAACATGGGAAATGGGCGATTAAAGATAAAACAAATGAACTTGATGAGGAGTAAAGAGAAGAAGGGGGAATAATAAGTCAGGTCCCCATCAGGAGAGTAAGTTTTAGTGTTAAAACTTCTCAAGCAGTTGCATCCCCACCCGTATCAAGCACACAAAGTGAACCAGATCTGTAGGGGGCAGGGGCAGGAGAGCTTGTGTGAACAGTGCAACACTCCCTGAACTGAGTTTGGAATAATGTGCTGGAGAGGAGCCATATCTTCAGGCCTGTCTCCAGGTATTCTGCCCAGCTCTCTACAGGATCCTTCTATTCCTGCTCATAGTACTCCCCAGTATACCGAGAAAGTTAGAACTTGGGTAAAGGAAGGGGGGAGTCAGTGGCGAGCAGTAGGGGAGGAACCAGATATAGAGAGACCAACTATGAACTTACGATTCACATAGATTTGTAAATATGGTGCTGCTGCAGGTGCCCCTTTTGTAGAAAAGATAAATAATGTTGCAGGTGTTAATGTAGAAGCAGTCCCTACAGATGCTGATGCAGTATTGATGAAAACTCATCCAGAATGTATGTAAGTATACCCCTTTTGATCAGATAGTTGTTTGTAGTTTAGAAGAACAGTTGAATAAGAGGAAAAAGAAGCAGGCAATGAAACGGTCTGCCGTCCCTGTAATGATTGCATCATATATTGGCCAGCAGAAAGTTGCTGAAGGAAGGGGGGCTGCGTAGACAGGGGGACAGATACTGAGGAGATAAAATGAGAAAGTGTATACGTATGAAACCTGGAAAAGAATTACTCTAAATATAGCTGAGTACAGGAGGGAAGGATTGTGCTTTAAATGTGGGTGTCGAGGGCACATGAAAATAAATTGTCCCTCTAAACGGCAAAATAACCAGAACAATCAGATTAAGTGATTAAGAATTAGGTAGCCCCAAAACCAGGCTGTAATGTTTTAAAAGATAAACTGCATGTTGTTAGACTTAAGGTGGTGTTTTGGGATCATTGTATCTCACATCAAGCAAAGCACATAACCCCAGACCGAAAAATGGCAGTTGCCCAACTTACTGAGCCTATCAGTGTCAGAGAATTGAGAACATTTGAGGGTTTAGTCAGCTATGTCAGAGAGTGGATCCCATCTGCTTCATCCCTTATGCAGCCACTCTTTGATGTCCTGGCTGCCTGCAACAAGGGACAACCCTACTTGCTTACTGTGGAAGCAAAAGAGGGGTACCAGGATTCGAAACAAACTATCATATCGGCACCATGCTTGGGAATACCAAATTATGATCTTGATTTCAACCTATTCTGCTATGAAAACACAGGACATGCAAAAGGAGTCCTGACACAGTTGCATGGAGGGAAACATCGCCCACTAGGCTACTGCTCAGTACAGCTAGATGTAGTCGCTAGGGGCCCACCCTCTTGCGTAAGGGCTGTGGCAGCCTGTGCACTTTTTACTGGAAAGATTGCTGACATAGTTCTGGATCATGAACTGACAATCTATATGCCTCATGATGTCTAAGAACGATTGTCACAGGCTAAAATACGACATTTATCAATGGTAAGACTAACCAAATATGAAGTGACACTTCTTACTCCAAAAATATCACAATCAAAAGGTGTACTATCTTGAATCCAGCTACCATACTTCCAGAGTCTAGTCAGGTAGAACAAGTCATATGTTCAAATGATGACCATGATTGTTTTGAACTAATTAAAATTGAAACAAAAAGATGCAATAGATGCTAAACTTTGCCTCCCCAGGGTATTATACCCCATGATGTGTGCCCTATCACATGGCCTTGCCCACCAGTCCAAGGAAGCAATAGTAAGTTTGGTAAGTCAAGGATGGGTGGCCCCGGGGTTCAACAATGCCACTGCTAAGCATGTCCAGGGGTGTATGGTCTGTGCTTGCCATAACATAGTAAGGACTGTCAATGTGCCCCCAAGGTGTACTACAAAGCCACTATACCCCTTTCTGCGACTGCAGATTGACTGTATTCAACCTCCAAAGGTAGGCACATATTAGTATGTTCTGGTATGTGTGGACCTATTTTCAGGTTGGTCTGAAGCATGGCCAACAACTAAAGCAAATGCAAAAATGTGGCTAAGAAGCTTTGTCTGAAGTAGTGTGTAGATTTGGTGTTTCTGAAGTTATTGAAAGTGATACAAGAGGTACTTCATTCAGACCATAAGGCAGCAGAAAGGTGATTTGTGATTTGACACAATATGTATGAGCATTGCATATGAGATTACAACAGGTTCATAATCGTGTTCTCAGTTCTATTTCAGATCCCTCGTCATTAAAAGGGACTCATTCACTAAACCCTGGAGATTGAGTTACTGTGAAAAGACATGTGAAAAAGACATTAGAACCTCGATTTTACGCTCCATTCCAGGTCCAGCTTACTACACCAACCTCTATGAAGCTGGAAGGCAAACCAACTTGGATACACACTTCCCATTACAAGAAGTTCATTAAATCATGAGTCTGGGAAAGTATTTGTTCTTAAGCATTGAACTAATTACATATGTAAAACATGTTGTGATGACAATAGTGCTCGGTAAAAATAAGTTTATTAAGTGCCATAAACTAGTTGCTCAGATGAGAAATGTATCTGATTGTTTGATTTGCAGTCATTCACCAATCTCTGCAAATTCCATACCTTATATTGCCAATCCACTTTCAGAAGAGGAGCTATTGAATTTATCTTGCTGGGATTTAACTCAGCTTAACCAAGATGCGCTCCATAGCCACGCTGCTGTAGCATTACTTGTAACTGGATGGATAAAATATCCATTGTGGCAGGTAAATATATCAACATGGGTAGGTTCCAGGTATAAATATGATATGCGAGAGGATGTCTGGAAGGAGAGGCAGGTTGCTCTGACAGAGGTGGGAGAAGTACCTAGCCAAGAAATTAAAATAAGCTTTTCTGGGCAGGAAACTGACAAGGAAGCCAGACGTAATTATTATTTGGAGAATACATGATCCTAACTGGAATTATACAGTACAGTTTCCACTAGGAAATAGAGAAAAGCGTGGGAGATTAGGTGCTTTTTACCAGCCTAAACAACCAGGAGTGAATTCAGAAGAAATCATAGAAAGGATGAAAGGTGATGGGGCAGAAGACATGAGTATAGAGCCAAAGAGACAACATTTTCCTTTCAAAAAGTTTTGTGGTCAAATGTTGTATTAAAAGCTTGTCACTAATGATAACAATCCTGATTCACAGTGTATATACCAGGATAATACAATGCTAATTTCGATTGTTGATACACTAATTAGAAAAGTTCAAATTCAATTGTCAGATGATATCTACATAGTCTGTGGTAATAAAGCTTTCAAGTGTCTACCAATGGGAGCTGGGGGAGCTGGGGGAGCTGGTACTCTAGCCAGACTTGATCCCGCCACTTGGATATGGAAAACTGAGGACATTCCTGTTCAGCATTTGCCTAGACATATGCTGGCAAAAAGGAGTGTACCCGTTATACCAGATTTGCCTAAGAGGCCTCACTTTCCACACCCAACAACACTGATTCATGCAGAGCCTTTAACTGTAGAAAAGGTAGGAATGTATTTCCCAACTATGAGTACTTATTTTCATGCAACTGGGATTCTTAACAATGCTAAACAAATTGATGATTTAGGTGAACTATTTGATAATATCACAGACTACTTGTTTAATGCTGTAGAAGTGAATTCGGTATACCTAAAACAATTGATCATGGTTACAAATCAGTACTCAGTAGTGCTAGATTATCTTATAGCAGCTCAAGGATTACTATTAGTGTTGATCACGAATATTCGAATTTCGAATTTTTATCGCGAATATAGGTACTTCGAAAATTCTCAAATATTTTGAATATAGTGATATATATTCGTAATTTTGAACATAATATATTTTTTAATCAGTACACATGATCCCTTCCAGCTTCGCTATATTGCTATATATTCTTGTTCTAGAATATTACGAATATTCAAAAAAACTAAGTTATAGCAATATAGCGAATATTCGAAAAAAAAACGAATATAGAGCAATTTAGCTAATATAGTGCTATTATCTTTTTTTAAATAGTTGTAATTTTTTTCCAATCTGAACTTCAGATGAGAAAAAAAATTCAACTATTAGACAAAGAAGATTATAGCACTATATTAGCTAAATTGCTCTATATTTGTTTTTTTTCAAAATATTCGCTATATTGCTATATATTCTTGTTTTAGAATATTACGAATATTTGAAAAAACTAAGTTATAGCAATATAGCGAATAGTCGAAAAAACGAATATAGAGCAATTTAGCTATAATATAGTGCTATAATTTTTGTCTAATAGTTGTAAGTTAAAAAATTTGCAATAAAAATTTGCATTACGAAAATTCCCATATTACACGATCATTTCCTTGCCGATTTTTCAAGTAAAACAATCGTAGAATATAACGAATATTCGAATTTGCGAATATTCAACGAATATTCTACAAAATATTTTGCGAAATATCGCGAATTTAAATATGACCCCTGCCGCTCATCACTAGTCTTTACCAGTTTCTATATAAAGCATCAAGAGGGATTATTTCAATGCTAGAGCTCAGGCCAGCTGGAACGGTGACAAACGCCCTGATGCAAGTCTGCATACTTTGTATCATAAGAAAATGGATTCATTTCAGCTCTGAATTGCTTTGGAAGAAACTTCAGACTGTGTATGTTCTGGAGACTATAGAATACTAATTTAGGCTGCATGCACACGAACGTTGTTTGTTTCCGTGTCCATTCCGTTTTTTTTTTTGCGGATAGGATGCAGACCCAGTCATTTCAATGGGTCCGCAAAAAATGTGGACAGCACATGGTGTGCTGTCCGCATCAGTATGTCCGTTCCGTAGCCCCGGAAAAAAAATAATACATGTCCTACTCTTGTCCGTTTTAGGCATTGTTACAATGGATCCCCCCCAAAAAAAAAAAAAACTGGGTTTACAAACTTTGTTAACCCTTTAGGTGTTCCACAAGAATTAATGGCAGATGGAGAAACAAGTTTAGAATTTCGATTTTTTTGGGGAAAATTTTCCATTTTAATAAAAAAAATTCAGTAATAAAGTAAGGGTTAACAGCCAAACAAAACTCAATATGGGTTGCCCTGATTCACTAGTTTGCAGAAACACCCCATATGTGGTCCTAAACTACTGTTTGGCCAAACGGGAGGACATAGAAGGAGTGGAACACCATATGGGTTTTGAAAGGCAGATCCGTTTTTTTTGCGGATAGGATGCGGACCCATTCATTTCAATAGGTCAGCAAAAAACAAGGACAGCACACAGTGTGCTGTCCGCATCAGTATGTCCGTTCCGTTGCTCCGCAAAAAAAATAGTGCATGTCCTATTTTTTTCTAGTTTGCGGACAAGGATAGGCATTATTACAATGGATCCGCAAAAAAAACGGATCCGCAAAAAAAACGGATGCCATACGGAATATCATCCGTTTTTTTTGCGGAACCGCAATTTGCGGACCGCAAAACACACACGGTCGTGTGGATGTAGCCTTAATGGCAGATGGAGAAACAATTTTAGAATTTTACATTTTTGAAAAATTTTCGATTTTATTCAATTTTTCCCAGTAATAAAGTAAGGGTTAACTGCCAAACAAAAATTAATATGGGTTGCCCTGATTCTGTAGTTTGCAGAAACACCCCATATGTGGTCGTAAACTACTATTTGGCTAAACGGCAGGACATAGAAGAAGGGGAACGCCATATGATTTTTGGAAGGCAGATTTTGCTGTACTGGTTTATTTACACCATGTACCCTTTCAAGCCCCCTGCTGCACCCCTAGAGTAGAAATTCCATAAAAGTGACCCCATCTAGGAAACTACGGGATAAGGTGGTTGTTGTTTTGGGACTATTTTAGGGTAAATATGATTTTTAGTTGCTCTATATTACAGTATTTTGAGGCAAGGTGACAAAAAATTTAAATTCTAAAATTGTTTCTATATTCTCCATTAAGCTTTGTGAAACACCTAAAGGGTTAACAAAGTTTGTAAAGTAACTTTTTAATAAATTGAGGGGTGTAGTTTCTTAGATGGGGTCACTTTTTTGGAGTTTCTAGTCTAGGCTACATCAGGGGGGCTTCTAATGGGACATGGTTTAAATAAACCAATCCATCAAAATCTGCCTTCCAGAAACCATATGGCGTTTCCTTCGTTCTATGCCCTGCCGTGTGGCTATATAGCCATTTACGGCCACATATGGGGTGTTTCTGCAAACTACAGAATCAGGGCAATAAATATTTAGTTTTGTTTGGCTGGTAACCCTTGCTTTAGTACTGGGAGCTACAGGTTTTTTTTTTGTTGGGCGACTATCTAATGTAGGGGCTCATTTTTTGCGGGATGAGATGGCGGTTTGATTGGCACTATTTAGGGGTGCATATGACTTTTTAATGGCTTGTTATCACACTTTTTGGGATCCAAGGTGACAATAAAAATGGCTTTTTTTATTTGATTATTTTTACGGCGTTTATCGAGGGGATAGTTTATGGGGTATTTTTATAGAGAAGATTTTTACGGACGCAGCAATGCCCAATATGTATGGCTCTCAGACTTTGGAGACACTAAGTAGGCATCCTCAAATTGCGGCCCTCCAGATGTTGTATAACTACAATTCCCACCATGCCCTGCTGATAGCTGTAGGTTGTCTGTGCATGCCGGGAGTTGTAGTTTTACAACATCTGGAGGGCCGCAGTTTGAGGATGCCTGCACTAAAACTAATATTTTTGGGGAAAAAAATGTGTTTTTGTGTCTCCAAAGTCTGAGAGCCATAGTTTTTTATGTTCTCTAGGGGACTGTTGGGGATTATAAAATTTTGTACTCCATGGAAATGTGATACTCCCTGAAGCAATCAATAACGCAGAGGCCCGGATGATCGGGGCAAGTGTCACATTAAGTGGTGGTGTCCTTCCGTATCCCCCTCTTGTGACACACTCTGCATCTTTTTTGGGTTCGTCCCTTCTTTCCAGTATGGGGGACCACACCTGGAAAATGTTGGCCAGGGACGATCCGGGCGCCTCTAATTCCCGAGGTACGCCGGCCTGCTCTTTCCCGGTCTGAAAAAATCTGGTCCTTGAGGACTGCCTCAAAGAATTGGAGGAATGTCCCTGTGCTACCAAAAGCGTTGTACAAGGCAACCTGTACCAAGTAGACCGCAACTTTTTTGTACAATGCCCGGGATTTGCGCATGGCATTATATGGCTTGAGGACTTGATCAGAGAGATCAACTCCTCCCATATACCGATTGTAGTCGACGATACAATCGGGCTAGAGGACCGTTGCCGCGGTACCTCACACAGAGACGGGGGGGGGGGTGCTGTTACCGTTGATTGTGGACAGTATAAGGACATCCCTCTTATCCTTATACCTGACGAGCAACAGGTTTCCACTGGTAAGGGCATGGGTCTCACCCCTGGGGATAGGTACCTGGAGAGGGTGGGCAGGGAGGCTGCGCTGATTTTTTCGCAAAGTACCACAAGCGGACACGTCGATCTGGCGGCAAGGAACATGAACAAGGGAATGCTAGTATAAAAGTTATCCACAAGTGGTAACCCTTATCTAGCAGTGGATGCATAAGGTCCCACACGAGTTTCCTGCTAACACCCAGAGTCGGGGGACATTCTGGGGGTTCAATACGGGAATCTCGTCCCTCGTAAACACAAAATTTGTAAGTGTACCCTGAGGTACTATCACAAATTTTGTACATTTTCACGCCATACCTCACCCGCTTAGTGGGAATGTATTGGCGGAAACTGAGTCTCCCCTTGAAAGCAATGAGAGACTCATCAACCGCGACCTCCCTTCCAGGTACATAGGGCTGCACAAATTTGGCCCCTAAGTGATCGATGACCGGCCATATCTTATACAGCCGGTCATAGGCAGGATCATCTTGGGGGGGACACACTGCATTATTTGCATAATGCAGGCATTTCCGGATGGCCTCAAACCGGGGGCGTGTCATAGCCATACTGTAGAGTGGGGTCTGGTAGAGGACGTCCCCACTCCAGTAATGCCTGACACTCGGTTTTTGCACTAGACCCATGTGCAGCACGAGGCCCCAAAACATCCTCATCTCAGCTGCACTGACCGGCATCCAGCCACTTGGTCTAGCCAAAAAGGAGCCCGGGTGCTGAGCAACGAACTGTTGGGTGTACAGGTTCGTCTGCTCCACCATCAGATTCACAAATGGGTCACTGAAAAAAAACGTTAAAGTCAATTTCAGTGAAGCCTACTGTGGGAATCTGGATTCCTGGATTGCCAACAAAATCCAGAATCTCGGGCTCAAAATCCACTGGGGGACACCAGCTAAGTTCACCGGTAAGGGGCTCTGGTGGGCTTATTTGGTGGCCGGGAAACCAGTACGAGCCCCAGGGCTGCTCGTACTTGTGTGGGCCACAGGGTCACTAGCCTCCTTGGGGGCTCATCGTCATCAGATGATGATGAGGAGGATGCGGATGGCAAGAGGAACGTGGGGTCATCCTCATCCTCTCTGGGGCTCTCGGAGTCGGAGAGCGTATAGGCATATGCCTCCTCCACCGAGAACATCCGGCGGGCCATGGTTATGTGTGTGTGCGTGTGTATGTGCATGCGTGTAAAACTTTATTGTATGTGTGTGTGTGTGGGGGGGAACGGGTGTTCACGTACTAAAAAGCTAAAGTAAAAAAAAATGGACAAGTGTTACAAAAAAAAAAGTTCAAACTTGCTGATCAGCGGTACATTGCTGATCAGCGGTACAACGCTGATCAGCGTTGGGGGGCGGGCGATGTGCTAACAGTGGCAGGACGCTAAGAGCGCTGGCCACAGTCAGCGCATGCAAAAAAAAAGTGGTGGTGGTGGGAAGGGGGGAGGGGGGGCAGGTGGCATCACTCCTGGGTGGGTCAAGGGTCTAACAGCTAAGTGCTGTGGACCCCAACCACCAGAAACACTGAATCAGTTAAAGTTATTTTTAGTTTTCTTTTCCCCCCTAACTAACTCTCCCTTCTATCCCTGCCTAATCGTGCCTCTCCCTCGCTGACCCTAACCTACCTGGAGGGTGATGGGTGCCGACAGGGGGTCACAGGAGCTGGTGCAGAACGGTGCAGGACGGTGCAGGTGCAGCAGCAGGAAGAGGAGGGGAGAGAGGAGCGCCAAGAGTTTGAATCTCCCGCCTCTCTCCCCGCACCAATCAACACCGAGGACAGCACCGCTGCCCCCAAATGCTCGGACAGTGATTGGTGGTGTGTAATCACAGCACGATCACCGTCCTTTTCCAGTTCATCGGGTCACCGGAGACCCGAATGGACCGGAAACGCAGCAAACAGCAGGTCTGAATTGACCTGCGGTTTGCTGCGATCGCCGATACGGGGAGGTCACATGATCCTGTTCCTATTAACCCCCGCCGCTCCGCAATCTAGTTTTAAAGTTATGACCTTCCGGTACGTCATGGGTCCTTAAGGACTCGGGAAACATGCCGTACCGGTACGTCATAAGTCCTTAAGGGGTTAAAGAGGACCTGTCACTACAAAATGTAGAGCAATCTGACAGTACCATGTTATAGAGCAGGAGGAGCTGAGCAGATTGATGTACAGTTTTGTAGGAAAAGATTCAGTAAAACTTGTACTTTTCTATCTGTGCTTTTTCCCCTTCCTGTGAAGAGCTATCGGTACAAGGGGGAGGTGTTACTAGTGACGGACAGCTGTCTCTGTAGACACACAATGCTATCGATCACTGAGAACTCCTCCTGTACTGAGAGCTGTTCACAGGCAGTGAAACAAGCAAAGATACGAATGTATAAATGACAGGTTTTACTGAATTGCTTCCCACAAAACTAAATATCCATCTGCTCGGCTTCTCCCCTCCATAACATGATTGCATTTGTGGTGACAGGTCCTCTTTGGCCCCTTTCACACGAGCAAGATGTGACGTGAACGCATAGCACCCACACTTTTTTTTTTTCACGCATCATTTCCGTGTTGTCTGAGAATCGCAGCATGTTCTATATTCTGCGTTTTTCACGCAGCCCTGGCCCCATAGAAGTAAATGGGACTTCAGTGAAAAACGCATTGCATCCGGATATACAACGCGTGACTGTCCTCTCACACACAGTAGATTACTCTCATCATCCCTGACCCCAGGGGCTCACAATCTAATCTTCTGCTCAGTTTCTTCTTGTAGCTCTCATCCTTCTCTGATTGGTTGGATAATGGCAAGGGGCGGGTTATTTCCACTGTCATGAAAGATATTGTGAAGATGAGTAGAAAATGTGAATATATCGCTGCTGTGATCACGGACATCTCGCCCTGACGGCAGCCGTAGTCCATAATAATAATAATCTTTATTTATATGTGCAAACAGTAATAAATAACATAGCAACAGACAAGTCAATAATTAGAACAAGAGGAATGGGGGCCCTGGTCGCAAGAGCTTGCATTCTATGAGGAGACAGGGTGACACAAAAGGTAAAGGGTTGTTCCCATGTGGAGTTTGCAGAAACATTGGGAGGTTTAGGCTGAGTGAAATGGTCGAAAAGAGAAACTGCCTTTGTTGCCCATAGCAACCAATCAGATTACAGCTTTCATTTTCCGTGAGCAGAATATAAAATAAGAGCTGCGCTGCGATTGGTTGATATGAGCAACAAAGAGTCTTTCTTTTAGGCCCATAATTCCCCCACTTTGGGGTCACATATCCCACCACTCACCCCAAAATCACTGTGACCCTGACATTAAGAGAATTCCAGGCAGGAGTCTATGGGCACATATGTAGATGTTGTGTTTCATCATTTATTGGTGCTCGTCAACATCAGGATATCCCTGAGGTGATTTTATAAAGAAATTGGCCCAAGAATACCGCAAAAGGTGAGCCCCTTATATATGATTGTATGTCATTATATACAATATGGCCGCTGCCATGCTCCCTTCCCACTTGTGATGGCATCATTAGAATCCTGGCCTGCTCTCGCTTCTTGTGATTTCATCACCCTGAGAATCTGAGAGAATCAGTGACGTGATCCAAAGCCATAGCTATGGGTTCAGCACAGCGAGGGGCAAAAAATACCTCAATTGCCCGAGTGGGCCCCCAACCCACTTAACTCTGCATCATGACCACGACCAATACCACTAAATAGTGACTGAATATGACCTCCATACTGTTATTTACCAGCATATTACCGCCATACAGTGACTGTACTGTGGTAAATATTAGTGTTACACCGGCCAGCACTGTGCAGAACATATAAATGATTACATAGCCGTTATATCCAATGGCTGACAGGTGACATCTGGAATCATTCCCCCTCCCTGTCTTTTCCATCTGGTGAGGACGTCTTCCAGCCATGACTTGTGTCTGCAGAGTTTGTAACAGAGACATCTTTGGCTCCTGACTTTTCCAGATTCCAACCTACCTTTCCCAAACCTACACAAACGCCCTCATTATTGTCCACAGGCTTCGGGTGTATTGACATGCTGAGAGTAGTGGGCCAGGGCTGCCCACCTCCTGCCTGCCCCCCCTCCCCCCACTGGCTTTGCATCTGGTGTGACCCCTCTACTTGTGATGTCATAATGGGGGACATGACACATTTGCTTGTGGTGTCATAATGGCGATTATGACTTGTCTACTTGTGGTGTCATAATGGCGATTATGACTTGTCTACTTGTGGTGTCATAATGGGGCGAGCCCTATAAATTGGGGTCACGCCCAGAGCACAGTGTCAGTTTCTCCAGCTGGCTGTCATCATGGGTGTGTCTCGGAAGAGGAGGAGGGTGATGCCGAAGTCTGTACCTGTGATGACTGCAATAGAGATGATGGATGTTGGCCCTCGCCAATATTCAGAAGATGTTGAGATGTCGGACAGTGAGGATGAAAGGATGGAGGTTGGTCCACGCCAGTATGCTGATGACGTGGAGATGAAGGACCTTCAGGGGGCCACCACTACCATCGGGGCCTCTAACCCCCTGAAGAGAAAGCGGCCATCTTAACATCTGCCGCCGGCCATAACATCTGCCGCTAGGCCCTTAAAAGACCATCTGTTCCTCGGCAAATACCATCTTCCGCTTTGGGCACATTTACCATCCGCCCCTTTACCATCTACAGATGGTTTTTACCATCCAAACCGTCTAAAATTAACATAAAGACTCTGACGAGCGGAGCAGCACCAGGTCTGGTAAGTTTGGCCACTTCTCTCCATTTTCTCCTTGTATTTTTGTAAATTCTTTTGCTTATTTGGATTTTTTTCTCTTCTAAGATCTGACTGCAAAACAACGTGAGGAACCTTCTCGTGACCCTCTCCCATCTGCCTGAAAATGTGACCAAGGTGCAACCCCTGACCTCTTCTCAAGCTGAATCCAGCCAATCCAATATAAGAATCTCAGGAAAAGAAGGATTCGCCCCGCCCGTAAAGAGCCAGAACCACAAAAATTGCTCTGAAAACCTACAACTTTGAATAATAAACTTAATATTTTTTAAAGAAAAATGTTAGTCTTTTTTATTATTATCAAATTGCGTTATTTGTCCTTGGCCCCTGTCTTTATGGGCAGCCTAAGAGTGGGTGTAGGACTGAAGCTTGGCAGGGTTACCAATGCACTTCAGGCCCTGAAAGGTACATATGGTTACGCAACACTTTCACACTCAAAAATGTGTTACTTTTTGTATACCAGAACACTGGCACAAGTCTCAAAATAAATGACTCCCATCCTCCAGGTATGACCTCCCAACCACTAACCTAACCTAACCAATCTCACCTAAGGGTATGTTGACATGGCCATCTTCTTCCATGCAAATTTCAGCATGTATTCCCTTCAAAATCTCCAAATCTCTGTGACCTTGACATGAAGAGAATTTCAGGCAGGAGTCTATGGACATGTATGTAGCTGGTATGTTTCATTTTTTATTGGTGCTATCAACATGTGTGAATTCTGCAGAATCAAGTGCATTCCATGAGATTTTCCTGCGGTGATTTTATAGAGAAATCGACCCAAGAACACCTTAAAAGGTACATTCAATATGGCCGCTGCCATTCTCCCATCCCACTTGTGATGTCATCAATAGAATCCTGGCCTGCTCTTGTCTTTTGTGATGTCATCATCCTGAGAATCGGAAAGAATCAGTGACGTGATCCAAAGGCATAGCTATGTGTTCAGTACAGCGAGGGGCAAAAAACAAATCTATAGTCTGAATGGGCCCCAACCCAGTTAACTCCTCATCATGATTACTACCAATGCCACCAAATAGTGACTGAATATTACTTCCATACTGTGGTTTACCAGCATATTTCCGCCATATAGGGAATGTGCAGTGGTAAATATTAGTGTGATACTCTCAAGAACATATAAGTGATTCCAGAGCAGTTATATCCAATGGCTGACAGGTGACATCTGGAATCATTCCCCCTCCCTGTCTTTTCCATCTGGTGAGGACGTCTTCCAGCCATGACTTGTGTCTGCAGAGTTTGTAACAGAGACATCCTTGGTTCCTCCCTTTTCCAGACTCCACCCTACCTTTCCCAAACCTACACAATCTCCCTACCCTGCTAATACCCCTAATTCTGTGCCTAGTGCTACTCCATCTGTCCATATCACTGTGCCTGCTGTGTGTGTTTTTTTTTTCTTAAAGGGGTATTCCCATCACAATGATCACTGTTAAATCTCTTAATGATTGGACAGTGATCATTTTTTTAAATACATTTTATTACCCAATTTCCACCCTTTTTGAGAAAATAAGTCTCTTACCTGATTGTTGTCTTTCGTCTCCCCTGGTTACGGCCACCTCTCCTGTCGAATCCCGCCGGGCCGCGCTTGCACAGAAGACTGAAGATTCTCTCCCGGCCGGGCAATGTCCTGAACGCGCGCGCCGCCGCACGTGCGCCATGATGACTTCTTCCTGGCCAGTATAGTACAGAGCCGCGAATGCGCACGCCGGCTCTGTACTATACAGGCCAGGAATAAGTCACCATGGCGCATGTGCGGCAGCGTGCGCATTCAAGACATTTCGCAGCCCGGCCGGGAGAGAATCTTCAGTCTTCTGCGCAAGCGCGTCCTGACTGGGAGAAGACGTCAATCAAGCACCGCCGAATCCAGGAGAGGTCCTATCACTGGGACTCCCACTGATCATGAGAATGGGGGCCCCATACCCCCTGCAGGCCCCCTGTTGCTTAACTCAACTGGAATGCCACTTTAATTATAAAATTGCGCTGTTTGTCATTGACCCCTGTCTTCTATGGGTATCCTAAGGGTGGATCCAGGGGTGGAGCCTGGCAGGGTTACCAATGTACTTCAGGCTCTGAAAGGCTTGTTTTAAAAGTGTAAAAGTCAAATATGCATTCCTCATAGAATTGCGTTATGGTCCGTGGTAACGGAATCCATAATGCAATTCACCTTTTACCAGTAACCTGAAATTCGCTCATCTCTACTAACAACCCACCAACTATAAATCTATATTATTTTCTTTAATATGCAATTTTGCTTTTGATAACTGTATTCCTCATATTGGGCTATACATAATACAGTTGCGAACTTTACATGTTAAACTGAAACGGGATTTATCTGGTTAGACATATCGAACTAATGCAGACAAAAATGGAAGAAGTTGGTTGTCCATATTAGCCTGTAAAGATGGCTATGCACACTAGATTTCATTTTGGATTATCATCATGCCCTATCCCTGTGATGGATAACCTCCGGCACTCCAGCTGTGGTAAAACTACAACTCCCAAGATGCACACTTGCTTGGCTGTTCTCAGAACGCCATAGAAATGAATAGAGCATTCTGGGAGCTGTAGTTTCACCACAGCTGGTGTGCAGGAGGTTAGCCTTCGCTGCGCCTATCCTCTGTTGCTCAGAAGATAATCCATTCCCAGAGTCCTTTGCAAGTGGCTTATTCCCCTTTCCTATCGAAAACTGATAGTGATGTACTGTTCAAGCACAGGTGACTGCTGAGGCCAGCGATTGACTGCAGCAGTCAAGGGACCAAGCCCCTTCCAGTCTAGTGTCTTGTAGACAAGGAAGTTGCCACAGCACTAGTCCAGATGTCTTTTAGGGGTGCACATCCCACGTGTTATCTCCCTCCACATGGGGATCTGGTTATATACAGTACAGACCAAAAGTTTGGACACACCTTCTCATTCAAAGAGTTTTCTTTATTTTCATGACTATGAAAATTGTAGATTCACACTGAAGGCATCAAAACTATGAATTAACACATGTGGAATTATATACATAACAAAAAAGTGTAAAACAACTGAAAATATGTCATATTCTAGGTTCTTCAAAGTAGCCACCTTTTGCTTTGATTACTGCTTTGCACATTCTTGGCATTTTCTTGATGAGCTTCAAGAGGTAGTCACCTGAAATGGTCTTCCAACAGTCTTGAAGGAGTTCCCAGAGATGCTTAGCACTTGTTGGCCCTTTTGCCTTCACTCTGCGGTCCAGCTCACCCCAAACCATCTTGATTGGGTTCAGGTCTGGTGACTGTGGAGGCCAG
The DNA here is from genome assembly GCF_014858855.1 of Bufo gargarizans. Classification (NCBI taxonomy): domain Eukaryota; kingdom Metazoa; phylum Chordata; class Amphibia; order Anura; family Bufonidae; genus Bufo; species Bufo gargarizans. The sequence goes on from NC_058082.1 coordinate 624,375,192, forward strand.
GTCATCTGGCGCAGCACACATGGTCAAATTGCCCTTACACAGCCTGGAGGTGTGTTTGGGGTCATTGTCCTGTTGAAAAATAAATGATGGTCCAACTAAACGCAAACCGGAAGGAATAGCATGCCGCTGCAAGATGCTGTGGTAGCCATGCTGGTTCAGTATGCCTTCAATTTTGAATAAATCCCCAACAGTGTCACCAGCAAAGCACCCCAACACCATCACACCTCCTCCTCCATGTGTCACGGAAGGTGTACAGAAAACTAGAAGACACAAAATTAAGATCCGACTGACTGGATCCAAAACTAAGGAACCAGAGGGTAAGCCCTGTAACAGACCTGTCTCTCTCCCTTACTGCTCAGCCTATGCAAAAATCTCTATGGTAGATGATTGCATACCCTCGTTCCTCGACTGTATGACACCTGAACACCCTATAATAGTGAGGGGACACGACCACTGGCTCTCTACACTTAATACGGAGGGAGTCAGGGTCACCTAGGATCCAGCAAACAGGAAAACACAAATGAATAAACAAACTTATCTGTAGAAGACTCAGTAGTAGCATCCAGCATGCACACACTCCAGGGCGTTGTATAAACCGCAAAGTGATGCAGTATGGGAAGGGATTTAAAGGGATTCAATCAGTGCAACTACATGACAGCTGAGAGAGGCTAACGAGATGAGAAAACGAAAGCAAAACAAAAGGAACCTCAAGGAGGAGGTTCTGAAGAACGTCTGTCAGAGCTTCTCAGATGTCAGGTGGTGACAGGTAGACTACAGGACCCAAAAAGATTATCAATATTAGGGTTATTCAGTTTAGAAAAAACAATTGAGGGGAGATGTAAAAACTGTATAAATATATCAGAGGTTAGTGTTGAGATCTCTCCCATTATCTATTTATCCCCAGGACTGTGACTGTGACAAGGGGACATCCTGTGCATCTAGAGGAAAGAAGGTTTGTACACAAACATAGAAGATGGAGAGTTCACTAAAAGAGTTAAAAAGGGGCCTGGATGTATTTCTGGAGTGTAATACTATTACAGACTATAGCTACTAGAGATTGGTCGTTGGTCCAGGGAGTTATTCTAATTGTCTGATTGGAGTCAGGAAGGAATTTTTCCCCTAAAGTGGGAAAATTGACTTCTACCTCACAGGTTTTCTTTGTCTTCCTCTGGATCAATTTTCAGTATAACAGGCTGAACTGCATGGGCAGATGTCCTTTTTCAGCCTTAAAAACAGAGATGAGCGAATTTCTAAAAGAATGTATTCTGCCGGTTCAACAAATTTTCCACAAAGATTCTATTCGATCCAAATTTATTTGTGGTTATTTCAAGGCTGCAGAGAGCCTATATACAGTCAGGTCCATGAATATTGGGACATTGACACAATTCTAATATTTTTGGCTCTATATACCACCACAATTGATTTGAAATGAAACAAACAAGATGCTTTACCTGCAGACTGTCAGCTTTAATTTGAGGGTATTTACATCCAAATCAGGTGAACGGTGTAGGAATTACAACAGTTTGAATATGTGCCTCCCACTTGTTAAGGGACCAAAAGTAATGGGACAATTGGCTTCTCAGGTGTTCAATGGCCAGGTGTGTGTTATTCCCTCATTATCCCAATTACAATGAGCAGATAAAAGGTCCAGAGTTCTTTTCAAGTGTGCTATTTGCATTTTGAATCTGTTGCTGTCAACTCTCAAAATGAGATCCAAAGAGCTGTCACTGTCAGTGAAGCAAGCCATCATTAGACTGAAAAAACAAAACAAACCCATCAGAGAGATTGCAAAAACATTAGGCATGGCCAAAACAACTGTTTGGAACATTCTTAAAAAGAAGGATCGCACCGGTAAGCTCAGCAACACCAAAAGACTGGAAGACCATAGAAAGCAACTGTGGTGGATGACCGAAGAATTCTTTCCCTTGTAAAGAAAACACCCTTCACAACAGTTTGCCAGATCAAGAACACTCTCCAGGAGGTAGGTGTATGTGTGTCAATGTCAACAATCAAGAGAAGACTTCACCAGAGTGAATACAGAGGGTTCACCACAAGATGTAAACCATTGGTAAGCCTCAAAAACAGGAAGGCCAGATTAGAGTTTATCAAACGACATCTAAAAAAGCCCTCACAGTTCTTGAACAACATCCTATGGACAGATGAGACCAAGATCAACTTGTACCAGAGTGATGGAAAGAGAAGAGTATGGAGAAGGAAAGGAACTGCTCATCATCCTAAGCATACCACCTTATCAGTGAAGCATGGTGGTGGTAGTGTCATGGCGTGGGCATGTATGGCTGCCAATGGAACTGGTTCTCTTGTATTTATTGATGATGTGACTGCTGACAAAAGCAGCAGGATGAATTCTGAAGTATTTTGGGCAATATTATCAGCTCATATTCAGCCAAATGCTACAGAACTCATTGGATGGTGCTTCACAGTGCAGATGGACAATGACCCAAAGCATACTGCAAAAGCAACCAAAGAGTTTTTTATGGGAAAGAAGTAGGATGTCATGCAATGGCCAAGTCAATCACCTGACCTGAATCCGATTGAGCATGCATTTCACTTGCTGAAGACAAAACTGACGGGAAAATGCCCCAAGAACAAGCAGGAACTGAAGACAGTTGCAGTAGAGGCCTGGCAGAGCATCACCAGGGATGAAACCGAACATCTGGTGATGTCTATGCGTTCCAGACTTCAAGCTGTAATTGACTGCAAAGGATTTGCAACCAAGTATTAAAAAGTGAAAGTTTGATTTATGATTATTATTCTTTTTAATGCAGTTCTTAACTGCATTAAAAACAAAAATGAGATGGAATTGGTAATGACATTTGACCACCCTATATAGTTATATATATGTTAAATTTTTAATTTAATTCCATTCTTTTTTATATATAATTGGGTGTTTTTACACCTATCAAACTATCCATCACATGATACATGGTGCACCACGGACTTGTTATATGGATTAGGTACTGAATGTATTATGTCTGATAAAAGCAGTCACCCTTTTTTTCAGTCTAAAGATTGACCCTGGTTCACACAATGCGTTTTCCAAGCATAAGGAAGAAAATCAAATACCCTAATATATTGGATGAACGAAAGAGGGGAGAAAAATTAAAAGATCAATGTATGGAACTAAACCAAGATGCAATATAAATGGGAAAATATAATATGATAAAATTCCTACTCTCGTGCGCTGAATGTGATCCAGAGATTTTGTATCTATTTGTATCCCTGTCTTTTGAATATTAGATCTATTTATTCATGATTCATATGGAACCAGAATAGAATATTATGTTAAATATGTTTGGAGAGACGACCTACAAAGGATTTTTTATATTAGTTTGTTTTATTTATATATATATTCCTTTTCTCATGGAATATTATAGGGATCTGGATTGTTAATATGTGATTGGGTTTACACAGGTGTCTCCCATGGACCCGGCCGATTCTGCTGCCGGCCCTCTTCCACTATGCTCCTCCCTTACTAGGAGGGGATAGTGGCGGGCAGATGGTATATGAGGCATGGAGCATGGGAGACACCTAGGATTATGACTAAGAACTCAAGAGTTCGAAACGCGTAGATCCGGGGTACCGGGGACCACCAGTGTTTGTCTTCGATTGCTGTACTCACCTGAATTTTCTGTGGTGTTAATAAAGATCGGGATTTTCATATTATCCACCGCGGTGCTGGAGCATTTTTTTCTATCTTCTTCCTATTATTCTGTCACACAACTTTTGGTTCCTTAACAAGTGGGAGGCACATATGCAAACTGTTGTAATTCCTACACCGTTCACCTGATTTGGATGTAAATACCCTCAAATTAAAGCTGACAGTCTGCAGTTAAAGCACATCTTGTTTGTTTCATTTCAAATTCATTGTGGTTGTGTATAGTGCCAAAAATGTTAGAATTGTGTCAATGTCCCAATATTTATGGACCTGACTGTAGTGATTTAGAAGTCTGTTCCTTGCAGTAACACCAATAAAGAGTCTGCTGTAGTATTAAAACAATACTGTAAGTCAGTATGACACTAAGATGACAGGCGTCGCTCTTAGAATCACTGCACACTTCACTTATTTGGGCAGTTATGGGGCCAAAATTGACCAAATAACTAGAGTTGAGAGAACACCTGAATGTTCGGGTTCGAGAAGTTCGGCCGAACTTCCCGGAAATGTTCGGGTTCGGGATCCGAACTCGACCCGAACTTCGCCCCGAACCCCATTGAAGTCAATGGGGACCAGAACTTTTCGGCACTAAAAAGGCTGTAAAATAGCCCAGGAAAGGGCTAGAGGGCTGCAAAAGGCAGCAAAATGTAGGTAAATCCCCTGCAAACAAATGTGGATAGGGAAATGAATTAAAATAAAAAGAAAATAAATTAAAATTAACCAATATCAATTGGAGAGAGGTCTCATGGCAGAGAATCAGGCTTCATGTCACCCACCACTGGAACAGGTTACTGTCAGATATTTTTAGTCCCCGGCACCCAGACAGTGGAGAGAGGTCCCATAGCAGAGATTCAGGCTTCATGTCATAGCAGAGAATCAGGCTTCAAGTCATAGCAGAGAATCAGGCTTCATGTCATAGCAGAGAATCAGGCTTCACGTCACCCACTAATGGAACAGGCCATTGTCAGATATTTATGCCCGGGCACCCAGACAGAGGAGAGAGGTCCCATAGCAGAGAATCAGGCTTCATGTAATAGCAGAGAATCAGGCTTCATGTCACCCAACACTGGAATAGGCCACTGTCAGATATTTTTAGGCCCCGGCACCCAGACAGTGGAGAGGTTCATTCAACTTTGGGTTGCCCCGCAATATAATGGTAAAATGAAAAAAAAAATAGGATTGAATGAGGAAGTGCTTTAGAGTACTATAATATATGGTTAAGGGGACGTAGTTATAAATATCTAATCTGCACAAGGGATGGACAGGTCCTGTGGGATCCATGCCTGGTTCACTTTTATGAACGTCAGCTTGTCCACATTGGCTGTAGACAGGCGGCTGCGTTTGTCTGTAATGACGCCCCCTGCCGTGCTAAATACACGTTCAGAAAAAACGCTGGCCGCCGGGCAGGCCAGCACCTCCAAGGCATAATAGGCTAGCTCTGGCCATGTGGACAATTTGGAGACCCAGAAGTTGAATGGGGCTGAACCATCAGTCAGTACGTGGAGTGGTGTGCACACGTACTGTTCCACTATGTTAGTGAAATGTTGCCTCCTGCTAAAACGCTCCGTATCAGGTGGTGGTGCAGTTAGCTGTGGCGTGTTGACAAAACTTTTCCACATATCTGCCATGCTAACCCTGCCCTCAAAGGAGCTGGCTGTGACACAGCTACATTGGCGACCTCTTGCTCCTCCTCTGCCTTCGCCTTGGGCTTCCACTTGTTCCCCTGTGACATTTGTCAATGCTCTCAGTAGCGCGTCTACCAATGTGCACTTGTACTCGCGCATCTTACTATCACGCTCCAGTGCAGGAAGTAAGGTGGGCACATTGTCATTCTACCGTGGATCCAGCAGGGTGGCAATCTAGTAGTCTGCACACGTTAAAATGTGGGCAACTCTGCTGTCGTTGCGCAGGCACTGCAGCATGTAGTCGCTCATGTGTGCCAGGCTGCCCAGAGGTAAGGACAAGCTGTCCTCTGTGGGAGGCGTATCGTCATCGTCCTGCGTTTCCCCCCAGCCACGCACCAGTGATGGGCCCGAGCAGCGTTGGGTGCAACCCCGCTGTGAACATGCTTCATCCTCATCCTCCTCCACCTCCTCCTCATCCTCGTCCTCCTCGTCCTCCAGTAGTGGGCCCTGGCTGGCCACATTTGTACCTGGCCTCTGCTGTTGCAAAAAACCTCCCTCTGAGTCACTTCGAAGAGACTTGCCTGAAAGTGCTAAAAATAACCCCTCTTCCTCCTCCTCCTCCTGGGCCACCTCCTCTTCCATCATCACCCTAAGTGTTTTCTCAAAGAGACATAGAAGTGGTATTGTAACGCTGATAACGGCGTCATCGCCACTGGCCATGTTGGTGAAGTACTCGAAACAGAGCAACAGGGCACACAGGTCTCGCATGGAGGCCCAGTCATTGGTGGTGAAGTGGTGCTGTTCCGCAGTGCGACTGACCCGTGCGTGCTGCAGCTGAAACTCCACTATGGCCTGCTGCTGCTCGCACAGTCTGCACAGCATGTGCAAGGTGGAGTTCCACATGTTGGGCACGTCGCATATGAAGCGGTGAGCGGGAAGGCCGAAGTTAAGCTGTAGCGCAGACAGGCGAGCAGCGGCAGGATGTGAACGCCGGAAGCGCGAACAGACGGACCGCACTTTATGTAGCAGCTCTGACATGTCGGGGTAGTTGTGAATTAACTCTTGCACCACCAAATTCAGCACATGCGCCAGGCAAGGGATGTGCGTCGAACCGGCTAGTCCCATAGCTGCAACGAGATTTCGCCCATTATCACACACCACCAGGTCGGGCTTGAGGCTCAACGGCAGCAACCACTCGTCGGTCTGTTGTTCTATACCCCACCACAACTCCTGTGCAGTGTGGGGCCTGTCCCCCAAACATATGAGTTTCAGAATGGCCTGCTGACGTTTACCCCGGGCTTTGCTGAAGTTGGTGGTGAAGGTGTATGGCTGACTGGATGAGCAGGTGGAAGAAGAGGAGGAGGAAACCGAGTAGGAGGAGGAGGCAACAGGAGGCAAAGAATGTTGCCCTGCGATCCTTGGCGGCGCCAAACAGCTCTCCGTCTGGGGCCCAGCCGCCACTACATTTACCCAGTGTGCAGTTATAGAGATATAGCGTCCCTGGCCGTGCTTACTGGTCCACGTATCTGTGGTTAGGTGGACCTTGCCACAGATGGCGTTGCGCAGTGCACACTTGATTTTATCGTATACTTGGTTGTGCAGGGAAGGCACGGCTCTCTTGGAGAAGTAGTGGCGGCTGGGAACAACATACTGTGGGACAGCAAGTGACATGATCTGTTTGAAGCTGTCTGTGTCCACCAGCCTAAATGACAGCATTTCATAGGCCAGTAGTTTAGAAATGCTGGCATTCAGGGCCAGGGATCAAGGGAGGCTAGGTGGGAATTTACGCTTTCTCTGAAATGTCTGTGAGATGGAGAGCTGAACGCTCCCGTGTGACATGGTTGAGATGCTTGGTGACGGAGGTGGTGGTGTTGGTGGTACATCCTCTGTTTGCTGGGCAGCAGGTGCCAATGTTCCTCCAGAGGCGGAGGAAGAGGCCGAGGCGGCAGCATCAGAAGAGGCTAAGGCGGCAGCATCAGAAGAGGCAGCAGGGGGAGCCTGAGTGAGTTCCTTGTTTTTAAGGTGTTTACTCCACTGCAGTTCATGCTTTGCATGCAGGTGCCTGGTCATGCAGGTTGTGCTAAGATTCAGAACGTTAATGCCTCGCTTCAGGCTCTGATGACACAGCGTGCAAACCACTCGGGTCTAGTCATCAGCACATTGTTTGAAGAAGTGCCATGCCAGGGAACTCCTTGAAGCTGCCTTTGGTGTGATCGGTCCCAGATGGCGGCGGTCAGTAGCAGGCGGAGTCTCTTGGTGGCTGGTGTTCTGCTTTTGCCCACTGCTCCCTCTTTTGCTACGCTGTTGGCTCGGCCTCACCACTGCCTCTTCCTCCGAACTGTGAAAGTCAGTAGCACGACCTTCATTCCATGTGGGGTCTAGGACCTCATCGTCCCCTGCATCTTCTTCCACCCAGTCTTCCTCCCTGACCTCCTGTTCAGTCTGCACACTGCAGAAAGACGCAGCAGTTGGCACCTGTGTTTCGTCATCTGTGTTTCGTCATCATCAGAGACGTGCTGAGGTGGTATTCCTATCTCCTCATCATCAGGAAACATAAGTGGCTGTGCGTCAGTGCATTCTTTGTCTTCCACCGCTGGGGAAGGGCTAGGTGGATGCCCTTGGGAAACCCTGCCACCAGGGACTTCAAACAGCATAAGAGACTGCTGCATAACTTGAGGCTCAGACAGTTTTCCTGATATGCATGGGGGTGATGTGACAGACTGATGGGCTTGTTTTTTAGGCGCCATCTGTGCGTTTTCTGCAGAAGACTGGGTGGGAGATAATGTGAACGTGCTGGATCTACTGTCGGCCACCCAATTGACTAATGCCTGTTCCTGCTCAGGCCTTACCATCCTTAGAACGGCATTGGGCCCCACCAAATATCGCTGTAAATTCTGGCGGCTACTGGGACCTGAGGTAGTTGGTTCACTAGGACGTGTGGCTGTGGCAGAATGGCCACGTCCTCTCCCAGCACCAGAGGGTCCACTAACACCACCACGACCATGTCCGCGTCCGCGTCCCTTACTAGATGTTTTCCTCATTGTTACCGTTCACCACAATAAGAAAAAAAATATTTGGCCCAATGCATTGAATTCAAATTCAGACCTTTTTTTACAGACACCTGACACTATTTGGCTATCTATTTAGGTACCGTATTACACTAATACAGGCACAGCAGAATATAGCTGAATATAAGCTGAATATAAATTGTAGGCCTAGTATTTAGGCGCTGGATGACAGGTATACGTTTACGGACAGAATTAGACTTGGAAATGCACGGTAGCGTGTGAAGTTATTGAGGAGGACCCTATCCGCACCTTCAATCTAATATACCCTTTTATGGATCGATTTTAACTTGGCCTGATACAGCAGAAACCACTGATTTAGGGAATTGCTAAGTTGGGAATTGTATTTCAACCCAGAACAAAAACTTTGCTTTGGCGGACACTAAACGATTTGACCAGCCACAGCAATAACCACAGATTTAGCTGAATATAAATTTTAGGCCTATTATTTAGGCGCTGGGTGACAGGTATACGTTTACGGACAGAATTAGACTTGGAAATGCACGGTAGCGTGTGAAGTTATTGAGGATGACCCTATCAGCACCTTCAATCTAATATACCCTTTTATGGATCTATTTAAGCTTGGCCTGATACAGCAGAAACCACTGATTTAGGGAATTGCTAAGTTGGGAATTGTATTTCAACCCAGAACAAAAACTGTGCTTTGGCGGACACTAAATAACTTGACCAGCCACAGCAATAACCACTGATTTAGCTGAATATAAATTTTAGGCCTATTATTTAGGCGCTGGATGATAGGTATACGATTACGGACAGAATTAGACTTGGAAATGCACGGTAGCGTGTGAAGTTATTGAGGATGACCCTATCAGCACCCTCAATCTAATATACCCTTTTATTGATCGATTTAAACTTAGCCTGATACAGCAGAAACCACTGATTTAGGGAATTGCTAAGTTGGGAATTGTATTTCAACCCAGAACAAAAATATATCCTTTGCCAGACAGCAGACAGTATTACAATTGGCTAGCCACAGCTGAAACACCAGATTTAGGGTACTGCTATTTTGGCAATTGTATTTCTCCCCTCAATAAAATAGCAAGCACAGCCAAGCCCCTGATGTAGAATATAGCAAAAAAAAAAAAAACACACTATTGATGGTTAAATGGACTTGGTGGCAGCTTGTGCTGGCACACCACAAGACACAAAGTTGCTGCCGATCACCCTAGAAAAAAGTGACTGAAAAACGCTCTGAGCAGCCTAAAAACAGTGAGCAATTAAATAGCAGAAGTTGAATGATTAACAGCTGTAGATCGATCACTTCATTAAGTGTTTTTGCTGAGTAAATCCCTGCCTAGTGCCTAATCTCGCCCTAACAGCAGCAGCAGCTGCATCCTCTCCCTACACTGATCAGAGCAGAGTGACGTGCGGCGCTACGTGACTCCAGCTTAAATAGAGGCTGGGTCACATGCTGCACTGGCCAATTATAGCCATGGCAATAGTAGGCATGGCTGTGATGGCCTCTTGGGGCAAGTAGTATGACGCTTGTTGATTGGCTGCTTTGCAGCCTTTCAAAAAGCGCCAAGAAAGCGCCGAACACCGAACCCGAACCCAGACTTTTACGAAAATGTTCGGGTTTGGGTCCGTGTCACGGACACCCCAAAATTCAGGACGAACCCGAACTATACAGTTCGGGTTCGCTCATCCCTACAAATAACTCAAGTGTGAACCCAGTCTTACATGTCAATGTTAGCACAAGGTATAAAGAATTGTGCAAAGGCCCAAGATCCTACTACAGAGTGAAAGAGCGCACTACTTTTACACCGTCATCAGCTGATTCCACATAGATATCTACAGAACCTTTTCTATAAAATGCTTTTACAATAAGAGCCCCCCTGACAGTGGAGAGGGTGTTAGGAGTAAGTTTGTGTTGACGTCACTAATTATTTTGCCCTTTCTCTGATCTGTCAGAACATTAATCCCCAAAAACGGATCCTGTCTGTTGATCATCTGCCTTAACTCTGTCAGCATTTTGTCAGTAATCTATTAGTGTTGCTAAAGCAAAAAATCAAAACAGGAGTGGTTCCAAAACAGAGATGACACGTGAATGGAATATTTGCATGTCTTCTGTATTTTATACCCACTCTTGCTTTTGACTACCAAATCATAAGCCAATTCTGATGCAAAATAGGGATCATGTCATACAGGCCTTACAGTTGCTACATAGACAAAATCCATGGAGCGTCTCATTTTTCCTTCCTTTCCATCAGAAGAAGGGTCAATCAAATGCTGATGTCAGCCAGGTCAAAAGGCAAAATAGTGGCCCAGTCACAAATTTGGGGGGGAGGGAAGCATGAGAAGTCCGCAGAGTGGCCCACTGACAGAGTGGAGAGGTGGCAGCAGCATGAGGATACCACAGAGTGGCCCAGTGACATAGTGTTGATGTGGCAGCAGCATGAAAAGACCACAGTGTAGTGATATGGCAGAAGCATAAGGAGACCACAGAGTGGTGAGGTGGCAGCAGCATGATTAGACCACAGAGTGGACTAGTGACAAAGTTTTGAGGTGGCATCAGCGTGAGGAGACCACAGAGTGGTGATGTGACAGCAGCCTGAGGAGACCACAAAGTGGCCCAGAGACAGAGTGGGGAGGTGGCAGCAGAATGAGGAGATCACAGAGTAGCCCAGAGATATAGTGTTGAGGTGGCAAAAGCATGAGGAGACCACAGAGTGGTGAGGTGGCAGCAGCAGGAGGAGAACACAGAGTGGCCCAGTGATATAGTGTTGAGGTGGCAGCAGCATGAGGAAACCACAGAGTAATAAGGTGGCAGCAGTAAGAGAACACAGAGTAGCCCAGTGACATAGTGGGGAGGTAGCAGCAGCATGAGGAGACCACAGAGTGGTGAGGTGGCAGCAGCATTAAGAGACCACAGAGTGACATAGTGTTGATGTAACAGCAGCATGAGGAGACCACAGAGTGATAAAGTGGCAGCAACAGGAGAACTCAGAGTGGCCCAGTGACAGAGTGGAGAGGCGGCAGCAGCATGAGGAGACCACAGAGTGGACCAGTGACATAGTGGTGAGGTGGCAGCAGCATGAGGAGACCACAGAGTGGTGAGGTGGCAGCAGCATGAGGAGACTACAGAGTGGCCTCAGTGACAGAGTGGGGAGGTAGCAGCAGCACGAGGAGACCACAGAGTGGTGATGTGGCAGCATCATTAGAAGACCACAAAGCTACCCAGTGACAGAGTGGTGATGTGGCAGCAGCATGAGGAGACCACAGAATGATGAGGTGGCAGCAGCATAAGATGCCCACAGAATGGTGATGTGACAGCATCATGAGGAGATCTTCACTGTCCCCTGGCAGTAGAATAACACCTTGGACTTTTGAATGTTCCTGACTACCAAAGATTGTATTTCTGGCTGACACTGTAACACCTAACCACCATCTTTCACAGCCGAACATAGAATGGCATTCTGCTTGTTCTGCTAGAGCACCTCTCTGCCCACTGCAGCACTGATTGACTCATCTTCTCAGGATCATGTGAGCATCCTTCTTCTTATTTCCTAGTGCTTTTTCCCACTGACATGTTCAGTAAAATGGTGCTATGCACTGTTTTACTGGATTTGTCCAAAAAAACCTGAAAAAGTTTTGATTAGTTTGTCAGCCAAAATTTTGCTAACTTTGTAACAAACCTGGTTCATTATGAAATTGTCAGGACCATGGTTATGGTCGTGACTCCTTATCCGCATGCAGTTGCCTGCGGTTTTGGTTTTGTTCTCAACCACATGGTGAGGGCTGCTTGTATGTTGCCTCATGTGTGGTTGCCGCCAGCAACATGTTTGTATTTGGCTGCATAGCAGCCTGAGCTGTTGCTAGGCAGCTTGCTGTCAAGTGCATGCGGTTACACCTGGCAACCTGTCTTTGTAGGTGTGCCTTTTATTATGTTTGTGTGCACTGTGACACCTCCCTTCACTTGTGGTTGTCCGCGGCAACGTGTGGTCTTGTGTGCATGTTGTGGGAGTGTCTCGACCTGCAAGCTGATTCCCAGGACATGGTTGCCACACATGCCGTTGCCGGCGGTAACAGGTGGAGTGTGATTTTTATGTGTGCACTTTCCTTGTTTGTTGTGCACGAGGTTTATCTATGTTTGCACTTCCTCCTTAAGTGGTTTCACTTCCCTGCCTGGTGTAGGAAGGGTTAAATCACTTCTTTGTGTTGAATATTAGGTGTGTCTGTGTGTGGGTGTGGCTACATGGGCTATAAAGCCTCAGTGGAGACCTGAAGCTGATGGGTACTCCAGCCTTGTAGTAAGCTGGAGGCTTCCTCCTGGTCTCTAATGCCATCTGCCAGTGAGGGCCACCCTTGTGGTCATAAATGTTTATATGTGATGTTAAGTTGATGTTGTTTTTCTTTCATGTTAAATGCAGCTATGGATCTGGGTTCCTGTGTGTGTATGTGTGTTTGCTGTGTCCATTTATGTATGGTGTGGACAGCAGCTTGTGAGCACGGGATCCAGTCAGCAAGGCTGTGGCAGGTAGGTGTGAACTAGTGTAGTTATCCTGCCATATCAATACGTCTGTTTATGTACCCCATTTCCTTGCAGCTTGGCCAGTGAGACTCCTGTTCCTCTGTATCCACGAGGAACAGGTCATCTTACCCTGCTCCTAGTCCAGGGCCACCCTGAGGGCTAGTAGGGATTATTAGGTTCCAGAGTATGAGCCCTCCCACCATCAGGGTCGGCTCATACGGCTAGGAGACATGGTCAGAGTTAGGGACGTTATAGGAGGTAACCTGCTCCCTAATTCTGTCGTCCTGGTCAAGTAGCGACCATACATCTTCTGGCATCGCACGACTGAGGGTTTCCCCCATCCTCAGCCATGACAGAAATGGTTCACTTATCTTTAGTGTATGTGTCATCAGGTGTATGCAGCTATGCTGTTTGTGTATGTCAGCTGTGGATCCCACTATTGTCTATGAAAGTAGACCATTGGGGCAGCATACAACAATCTATTAACTTGTATATTATATTACAATCACAGCCTGTGATATTGCAAGTTATAGTTGTGCTGTAATGCTGTACTATAATCCATACTTTTACATGGCTACACTGTTTTTGTAGTTTGTTAGAAGAGACATGTCCACATATAAATTATTTAGGAAGGCTGACCCACAGGGCTAACCGCCTATCTATTGCTATTTGGGGAATAGGGGAGGGTCATCTGGTGTAGAGAGGATGTGAAGGATTACCAGGGAAGAGCGCTAGTTGATCTGTGGAGCAGAACAAGATATCCAGAGCAAGCTGCAGTCTGCAAATTATACCATGAACTCAAACTACACAGCAAAAATGAGTAAAACCATCACAAATAATGCAGTATACTTCATAATTTTTTATTATCAGGTAGCAAACATTTGGCAATAGTTTTTTTGCCATAAAATGTCAAAAGCACCAACAAAATGCTTAAGAAAAATAAATAATTAAAAACACTATGGATGAAATAATTCTAAGGGTTTCAATGACCTTTTTGTAAACTGCAGTTTAAATGTTGCTTCTGCAACTGTAATATTTGGTGCTGTTTTTGCATCATCAGTGTCAGCTGAAAGTCTATGGGAAATAGAACAGAACAAAGCCATCTTCCAGTCATGCCCCCTTTGTGTGTGGACGTGCTGGAGATGGAGATGGATGAGATGAAGATAAACCCTCCTTTTGAAATTCCTCTTTGGCTAAAGCCGTAACAAAAGACTTAGTGCCTTCCTTACCAGAAATGGTGGAATAGTTATTGCAAGAAAAGATTAAACAGGACGTAGATGTCACCGCCAGCTCTGTGTATTTTGTTTTTACTGGGATTGTAAGGTCTATATATATATACATTTGTATGCAATACACCCCCTTTTTCACTTTTGTACTATTAGCAACCTATTTATTTACACCTTTTATATGATCGCATGCTCCATAATAGATCTCAATGCTCCTTTCTTTATTAGATGGCTCCCTGTATATAGCCCTCTGTTGTCCATATCAAGTATCAATGCATTATGGCTCGGTCAGGTTTCGACATATGGGTGATTGGTGACATTAATTTGCTGCCTCTGCCGTGTAGTAGTCCTGGCCTAGTTACATATGGGATATATTTGCACCGTATGTATATTGTTTTTATATATATAATTGGGGTTTACAGCAATGATTTGGTGCATTTTAAACTTTATTTTTTGTGGTGATCTAGGACCTGTTGCGAGTCAGGTGACCATCACATGGTCGATGATGCATCGGACATGTGACCCAGAATACTGATTTTCATTGGTCCACATGCGATGCTTGCTTACAATTGGAGGCTGTCCTTTTGCTGTGTGAGGTGGCGTAGCTCCACCCCCACACGACGTGATGACGTCACTGACATGCGCAGTACACCTAGGGAGACGCCGACATGTATGGACAACATGAGGATGCAGCTGGAGCCAATCTAGTATATACCAGGTACTTTTGATTGAGTGAGCATTATTTCTATTGGCAGCAGCGATCATTTTAATTAACACATAGGTGCCTTTGATTGATAGTATGTGGTCATTGGTTAGATGTTGTCACATGTGGGGGGGCCGTCTATACTATTTATATGCTTGATTGTGTCTGTACCAGTATACTTGAGAAAGGCTACTGCATAGCCAAAATGTTGTATTTGTGTGTGCACTCTGGTCCCCAATAAAAGTCACACTGGATATGCTGCTGTGCTACCTCCTTTGAACCGATTATATCCATGGGACGGCGTTGGATTGGCTGTCCCTCCACGGCTGGTGCATTTCATACAGGCCAGAAGGTCCATTTTGGTGCTGCTCTACAACAACTTTTATTACAGCTCTGTGAGAAGGTCTGTTAGACGTTCTTCGCTACCTCTTGCATTACGTTCTTTTTTTTTTGTTTCACTTTGTCATCTCCTTTCCTTCTCCCAGCTGTCACCTATTTGCACTGATTGTCTCCCTTTATATTCCCTCCCATACTGCCTCACTTTGCGGTTTATACTTCTTCCTGGATGCTGCTTCTCCTGATTCCTCAGATAAGTCTGTTTCCTTTATTTGTGTTTTCTTGCTGGCTTGATTGTAGGTGAACCTGACTCCGTCCATATTAAGTGCAGGGAGCCGGTTGTTGTGTCCCCTCACTACGTGGGCCTGCAATTGTCTACAATAAAGACCTTTGCATGGGCATAGCAGTCAGGGAGAGCTCTAGGGGTTTTTATAGGGCTCACCCATATGCTCCTTAGTTTGGGATCAAGCCATTCGGATGTTTATTTATAAGTTCCAGCTTTCTGCAACACCATCCGTGACAGTAGAAGAAGATAAGATACATTTAGACAAGGTGGAGGCATTTAAACATAAATTATTATTTGTGGAAGATGGACTGGAATCCTTACATGTAAAATTGCAAGAAGTCAATAAAGTAAATGAGGGGATGAAAGAAAAAGTAGATGATTTGGAAAATCGGACAAGGAGTAATAATGTAAGAAGAATAGGTATTTCAGAAATATATAATAATAATGCCCTGAAGGATTTGGTTGCTGTTCAGATTCCCAAGAAATTGGAATTGGACAAGGTTCTTGAGCGAGTTTATAGGTTAAGCCCATTAAGAGGTATCCAAGACAGAAAAACGGCCAAGAACAGTGATAGCCAAGTTGATGGATTATAGCGATAAACAAACATTGTTAAAGGCATATGGACAATCTAGGGAATTGCTGTTCGAGGACAATTTATATATAATTTTTTTCTAACTTTCTCACTTTGGTCTCATCAAAGAGAAGACTTTCTATTCTAAGCTCATTTTGGTTTAGCAAAATGTGAAATTTTCTCTCAGATATCCAGCGCTGCCGAAGAATTTAGTTAAAAATGGTTCTGTTATTTTTTGTAGAGTTTTTAGGTATACATCTATAATTAATGTATACCTAAATGGCATGGGAAAGGGATAGAGTTTTTTTTTTGTGTGTATGAAAGATACAATATATAATGGTATGAATAATATATATTAGTCAGGGACCGATCACATGTTTTTTTTGAACGCTTAAGGATTATGGGAGTTATACTGTACACCATGATGGATTTGAGGAGGAATAATACATACTTAACCCCTTAAGGACTCAGCCCTATTTCAACTTAAGGACTTGGCCATTTTTAGCAAATCTGACCAGTGTCACTTTAAGTGGTGATAACTTTAAAACGCTTTGAAAAATCCAGGCCATTCTGAGATTGTTTTTTCGTCACATAGTGTACTTCATGACACTGGTAAAATGAAGTCAAACAAATTTTTTTTTTTGCATAAAAAAATACCTAATTTACCAAAAATTTTGAAAAATTAGCAAATTTCAAAGTTTCAGTTTCTCTACTTCTGTAATACATAGTAATACCCCCCAAAATTGTGATGACTTTACATTCCCCATATGTCTACTTCATGTTTAAATTATTTTGGGAATGATATTTTATTTTTTGGGGATGTTACAAGGTTTAGAACTTTAGAAGCAAATCTTGAAATTTTTCTGAAATTTTCAAAAACCCAATTTTTAGGGACCACTACAGCTCTGAAGTCACTTTGCGAGGCTTACATAATAGAAACCACCCAAAAACTACACCCTTCAAGGTATTCAAAACTGATTTTACAAACTTTGCTAACCCTTTAGGTGTTGCACAAGAGTTATTGGCAAATGGGGATGAAATTTGAGAATTTCATTTTTTTGCCTAATCTTCCATTTTAACCCATTTTTTCCACTAACAAAGCAAGGGTTAACAGCCAAACAAGACTGTATCTTTATTCCCCTGACTCTGCCGTTTACAGAAACACTCCATATGTGGCCGTAAACTACTGTACGGCCACACAGCGGGGCATAGAGTGAAAGGTGCGCCGTTTGGTTTTTGGAAGCCAGATTTTGCTGGACTGTTTTTTTGACACCATGTCCCATTTGAAGCCCCCCTGATGCACCCCTAGAGTAGAAACTCCCTAAAAGTGACCTCATCTAAGAAACTACACCCCTCAAGGTATTCAAAACTGATTTTACAAACTCTTTGGGTGTTGCACAAGATTTAATGGAAAATAGAGATACAATTTCAAAATTTCACTTTTTTGGCAGATTTTCCATTTTAATATTTTCAAGTAACAAAGCAAGGGTTAACAGCCAAACAAAACTCAATATTTATGGCCCTGATTCTTTAGTTTACAGAAACACCTCATATGTGGTTGTAAACCGCTGTACAGGCACACGGCAGAGCGCAGAAGGAAAGGGATGCCATACGGTTTTTGGAAGGCATATTTTGCTGGACTGTTTTTTTTGACACCATGTCCCATTTGAAGCCCCCCTGATGCACCCCTAGAGTAGAAACTCCAAAAAAGTGACCCCATTTTAGGAACTACGGGGTAGGCTGGCAGTTTTGTTGGTACTAGTTTAGGGTACATATGATTTTTGGTTGCTCTATATTACACTTTTTGTGCGGCAAGGTAACAAGAAATAGCTTTTTTGGCATAGTTTTTTTTTTTATTTACAAAAATTCATCTGAAAGGTTAGATCATGTGGTAATTTTATAGAGTAGGTTGTCACGGACGCGGCCTAATATGTATTCCTCTTTATTTTATTTATGTAAGTTTTACACAATGATTTCATTTTTAAAACAAAAAAAGTTTTAGTGTCTCCATAGCCTAAGAGCCATAGTTTTTTCAGTTTTCGGGAGATTATCTTAGGTAGGGTCTCATTTTTTGCGGGATGAGATGGCTGTTTTATTGGCACTATTATGGGGTGCATATGACTTTTTGATCGCTTGCTATTGCACTTTTTGTGGCGTAAGATGACAAAATATTGCTTTTTGAAACAGTTTTTATTTTTTTACGGTGGTCACAACTCATGTGATAATTTTATAGAACCGGTCGATACGGACTTGGCTAACTTTAAACTCATGACGTACCGGTACGTCATGGGTCCTTAAGGACTCTGGATCCATGCCGCACCGATACGTCATGGGTCCCTAAGGGGTTAAAGGAGTTTTTAGCACAGAGATGTGTTTTCGTTTTTTTCTTCTTTTCTTGCTCTTTGTTATATCTCATGCTCCTGCAAAATTAAGGGATTTATTTATAGAGGGTATTTGATATGTTACAATTGTATTTTGAGGAGATAGGAGATTGAAAAGGAAGGTTAGGAAAGCTTATATTAATGGTTAATTCGATTCTGGATGATTCTAAAGAACATACAACTTAAGTGTGACTTTGGGACTGTTAGGAATAATATCCTGGAATATTAAAGGTTTATCTACTCCTATTAAGAGGGACAAAATATTAAGGCATTTAAATAGATTGGGAGCAATTATACATTATTTTAGGAGAAATATTTGAATAAGAAAGAAATGGATATATTATGTCAGATGTGGGTGAGCTCTGCGAGGGGGATCTGTGTAACCAGGTGAAGAGGTGGATTTATTATGTTGCTACATAAGAAAGGTAATTGTCAAGTGACTCAAATAGAAGAACATCCAACAGGTAAAGGATTTAAAGTAGATTTAAAGATCGTTATTAAATCTAATTACATTTAATAGTTCTGCCCCTAATAATCCAGGTATATAATAATTCTTCAAGTCTTTAGAGAATCTATTTAGTTTAGACTGTTCACAATATAAGGTGTTGGCAGGAGATTTTAACTCGATATGGAATGTTAAAATGGATAGGTCCTCCATAAATAGAATATATAATAAGGAAGATAGATTTTTCTGGGGTATTTTCTTACTTAGAATTCCAGTATCGGTCTATTAAAGTAAATTGGGTCACAATTTACCAATGCCACACTTAACCAATGGACAAGTGATATATTTTATAATAAAGGAGCTGCTTTTCTAATCCTAACTAAGCAAACTTGTGCACTTACTACAAATGACATAAATGTAAATAATTTCCTTATGGTGAATGTATTGTGCGAGCTGAAGATCTCAGCTTGCTCCATGCAAGGCAGATGCTAGCTGTCAAATATAAGTGAACCCGGTCATAATGACAAAGATCAGAAATAACTCCCAACCTGGTCATTTCACACCCTAAATGCAACAGTCAGTAACGTCCATGAAATCCAAATGGTTACTCAGAGAGGCATTGGGTTTTCTTTGTCTTCAGAGCCCTTGTAGCAAGATTGCTGGCTTCTATTTGGTGGCGCTGGAATATGTGCAATGTAAAAATAAGAATTGTCTCAATCTTTAGGTAATTATATGTCAGAATACAGCCTGATATAACACATAATACAATAGAGATCCATGTCTGCCACATTTCTTACTATCTTAACATGTCAATGGATTCCTGTTTGAAACCTTAGTAAGTTCTCTCATATGCCATTTGATAGATCACAATTTTTTTTAGACATTAGACATGAATTCAGCATGAATATGGATTCTCTCCTGTGTGGGTTCTCACTTGATTTCTCACTAAAACACTTTACACATTCAGGACATGAAAATGGCTTCTCTCCTGTGTGAGTCGTCAGATGTTTATCAAGATATAATTTGTAGATAAAACACTTCCCACATTCAGGACATGAAAATGGCTTCTCTCCTGTGTGTGTTCTCTGATGTTTAATAAGATTTGATTTCTCACTAAAACACTTTCCACATTCAGGACATGAAAATGGCTTCTCTCCTATGTGAGTTCTCAGATGTATATCACAATTTGATTTGCCACTAAAACACTTCCCACATTCAGGAGATTAAAAAGCCTTCTCTCCTGTGTGAGTTCTCAGATGTATATAACAAGTTGATTTGTTACTAAAACACTTCCCACATTCAGGACATGGAAATGGCTTCTCTCCTGTGTGAGTTCTCTGATGTTTAATAAGACTTGATTTCTCACTAAAACACTTTCCACATTCAGGACATGAAAATGGCTTCTCTTCTGTGTGAGTTCTCTGATGTTTAATAAGACTTGATTTCTCACTAAAACACTTTCCACATTCAGGACGTGAAAATGCATTCTCTCCTGTGTGAGTTCTCAGATGTATATCACAAGTTGATTTGTTACTAAAACACTTCCCACATTCAGGACATGAAAATGGCTTCTCTCCTATGTGAATTCTCTGATGTTTAATAAGACTTGATTTCTCACTAAAACACTTTCCACATTCAGGACAGGAAAATGGCTTCTCTCCTGTGTGAGTTCTCTGATGTTTAATAAGACTTGATTTCTCACTAAAACACTTTCCACATTCAGGACAGGAAAATGGCTTCTCTCCTGTGTGAATTCTCTGATGTTTAATAAGACTTGATTTCTGGCTAAAACACTTCCCACATTCAGGACATGAAAATGGCTTCTCTCCTGTGTGAGTTCTCAGATGTGTATCACAATTTGATTTCTCACTAAAACACTTCCCACATTCAGGACATGAAAATGCCTTCTTTCCTGTGTGAGTTCTCTGATGTTTATCAAGATTTGATTTGTGACTAAAACACTTCCCACATTTAGGACATTAAAATGGCTTCTCTCCTGTGTGAGTTCTCAGATGTATATCACAAGTTGATTTGTTACTAAAACACTTTCCACATTCAGGACATGAAAATGCCTTCTCTCCTATGTGAGTTCTCAGATGTATATCACAAGTTGATTTGTTACTAAAACACTTCCCACATTCAGGACATGAAAATGGCTTCTCTCCTATGTGAATTCTTTGATGTTTAATAAGACTTGATTTCTCACTAAAACACTTTCCACATTCAGAACAGGAAAATGGCTTCTCTCCTGTGTGAGTTCTCTGATGTTTAATAAGACTTGATTTCTCACTAAAACACTTTCCACATTTAGGACAGGAAAATGGCTTCTCTCCTGTGTGAGTTCTCTGATGTTTAATAAGTTTTGATTTCTCTCTAAAACACTTTCCACATTCAGGACATGAAAATGGCTTCTCTCCTGTGTGAGTTCTCAGATGTGTATCACGATTTGATTTCTCACTAAAACACTTCCCACATTCAGGACATGAAAATGCATTCTCTCCTGTGTGAGTTTTCAGATGTATATCACAAGTTGATTTGTTACTAAAACACTTCCCACATTCAGGACATGAAAATGGCTTCTCTCCTATGTGAATTCTCTGATGTTTAATAAGACTTGATTTCTCACTAGAACACTTTCCACATTCAGGACAGGAAAATGGCTTCTCTCCTGTGTGAGTTCTCTGATGTTTAATAAGACTTGATTTCTCACTAAAACACTTTCCACATTCAGGACAGGAAAATGGCTTCTCTCCTGTGTGAATTCTCTGATGTTTAATAAGACTTGATTTCTGGCTAAAACACTTCCCACATTCAGGACATGAAAATTGCTTCTCTCCTGTGTGAGTTCTCAGATGTGTATCACAATTTGATTTCTCACTAAAACACTTCCCACATTCAGGACATGAAAATGCCTTTTTTCCTGTGTGAGTTCTCTGATGTTTATCAAGATTTGATTTGTGACTAAAACACTTCCCACATTTAGGACATGAAAATGGCTTCTCTCCTGTGTGAATTTTCGTATTAAAAGTTGTCTCATATTCTGAACATGGATATGGTCTTTCATCTTTGTGAATGTTCCTGTGTATATAAAGGTACGATTCATTTTCAAAATCTTTCCTATATTCAGAACTCACTGACATTTCACTCAGTCTATGTCCAGTGCTATTATTGGCAATCTGTGGTTGATTATCTTCTACTTTAAAAGAAGGATATAAAATTAGACATCTATGGAAACCTCTTATCCAGTTTTTACCTGAAAAAATAAATAATGCAAAGGTGTAAGAAATATCTCAGTAACATAAAGTCAACTATACTTATATCAGTGATATCTGCCAAAGTTAGAAACATTAGTTGCTAATAAAAAAAAAATCTAAACACTAATTAAAGGAAAATTGTCATCAGATATTATTTAGCACATTAAACTGTTGGTAGAAAGTTCCAGTTAGGAGTCTCCAGGTGCATAGAAACTGGAGTCTTCCTCTTCTAATTAGTAAAGTATTTTTCTTATCAGAGAAACACATCTAAAAATTGTACAAACAATATGAGTGACACATCGAATTTTCTACACAAATTTTGTTCCATAAGACATAAGTGATGCCCACAGATGACATTAGGCCAAATTTTGAGACAATTGGTGAATCTCCCCATTTTTAGAAGAGGAGTGAATTAATTACAGATTAGTTTGATTTTAATAAGTGACTAAAAGTTCAAATCTTCATGCCAAAAAAACTTACTTTTACTATACTTTATTAGACATGGGCGTACACCACCTTGCACTTGCATTAAATATATTATTACTTTGAGTGATTTCATACATTTCAGAAAGCAAAGAGAGATTTAAAACTTACAACAAAACCACCCTGTTACAGATTTTGTTGATCCATTGTGCCTCACACTGGAAAACACAGCCAGGCTGGAATCTAGGTTGAAGACAGCTGATCTATAGAGCCAGAGCAACAAAGACATAGGGCCAGGTTTATCATTAGCTCAGGTCAGAAAAATGGAGTGAAAAAGTCCCAAAAAAAGTCCCAAACGCTAAAACTGCGCACAAATTTGCGACTTTTTTCTGCTCTGCAGTATGCTCGCCAGTTTTCTTAAAGTGGGCGTGTTTTCTTTTGTAAATGAATCTCTAGACAGATTTTCTATTGGGACTATTTAAAAAGTCGCAAAAAAGTCGCAAAAAAAGTTGCAATTTTACTCCAGTGAGGACCATGCTTATCTTATGAGACTTTTTAATAGAACATGCAACTTTTTCATAAAGATGTGGGACTTGTGTAAAGCTGCTTACTGACGGATAAACTGCTACCGTCAAACCACATTTATTACAGTCTTAAAGGGCCAATCATAAATCTGACTTGTCAAAAACTGACTTTAGCCATATGTTAAAGTGGAGTGAGCTGTCAGAGTCATGATAAATCTGGCCCATGGTCTCCAAACTTATACAGACTTTTAAAACCCAGAAAAACAAAACATTGACTTAGAACTTGTTTAGACTTCAAGATATCTGAAACGGTCTTAGGCTACTTTTACACTTATGTTCTTTTTTTCTTGGTAGTGTGATTCGGCAGAGGATCTCAATACCAGAAAAAGACAAAAATAAAATCAAAACAGATCCATTTAAATACGGTTATGAGATCCTTTGCTGGATCTCAATAACAGAATTAACAATTCAAGCGTGAAAGTAGCCTGACAGAGACTTCTGAAGAAAACAGTGCTGCATAAAAGCTGTTACACAGTCCAGTTGTGGCCACACAATTCAGACAGAACATCACTGATAGAACTAAGGAACTAAATGACAAGACTAACAAACACGCTGACAAGAGGAGCAGATTCAGACACAGACTATATAACAAAATAGCAAAAGACAGGTGCACTCTGCGGTATTACTAAATCCTCAAACTGGTTTTAAAATTGAGAGATTAGTCAACATGTCCTACGGTGTAGGAGAGGTAGGAGAGTGTTAGGTCCCGGGCTACTTGAGAAACCTTGTTGCGGTGCCCGGGCTTAGACATGTCCTACACCGTAGGACATGTTGACTAATCTCTCAATTTTAAAACCAGTTTGAGGATTTAGTAATACCGCAGAGTGCACCTGTCTTTTGCTATTTTGTTATATTGTTATATTGATTATCACATCCACACAATTGTTACCTTGTGTAGGATGTCTATTGTGGTACTTGTGGTTCGCTGCGGGCATCCTCCACCGTATGCATGTTTGCTGGGGATTGCCATTAGCAACGGGCCACAAGTGCAGGATTTGCTCCCCTATATATATGCACGACTGCATGTGGGTTTGAGCACCTCCTGCTATACCACGTCATTCCATTCAGTTTGTATATATAGAGATTCCTGGAGGTATATAAACTCCAATTTAAATGTGCCTGTTTTCCATCTACAGGCCACATTTAGGTGCACCTGTGAGGCCTGGGCCATACCAGACAGTCTTGAGTGGGACTTGCAGACTCCTCCCTCCTCCCATTGCAAGCATGGATACATGCTGGAGGTAACTGGTGAGTTGTTTGTGAGTCGGCCTTATGCTCCTGTAATTTGCCCACTGGCTCCTGGTATTTGCCCACTGGCACAGGTAGGAGAGTGTTAGGTCCCGGGCTACTTGAGAAACCTTGTCGCGGTGCCCGGGCTTAGACATGTCCTACACCGTAGGACATGTTGACTAATCTCTCAATTTTAAAACCAGTTTGAGGATTTAGTAATACCGCAGAGTGCACCTGTCTTTTGCTATTTTGTTATATTGTTATATTGATTATCACATCCACACAATTGTTACCTTGTGTAGGATGTCTATTGTGGTACTTGTGGTTCGCTGCGGGCATCCTCCACCGTATGCATGTTTGCTGGGGATTGCCATTAGCAACGGGCCACAAGTGCAGGATTTGCTCCCCTATATATATGCACGACTGCATGTGGGTTTGAGCACCTCCTGCTATACCACGTCATTCCATTCAGTTTGTATATTCAGACACAGACTAAAAATTGTGCATCCTTTATTGAAGAACAGGATGGAGGCATTTTGCATATAACTGGATAGGTTGCCTAGAACACTATAGATGCCAACATGTTTGGACATAGGGGTACATTTAAAAAGCCAGGGCTTTTAGATGCTGGTCTTAATAAAGCCCTAAGCTGATGGTGGATCTGCCTAAGTTATCACTTTGGTGCATACGGCACCAGTCTAAATGTAAGACAGCTCCCAAGCATTTTCTATGCCTAAAACAGATGGCCCATCCCCTTCCTCACCCATGCCATGCCCACAATTTTAGAACTGGAGTGAGTGGGGTTAAGTCACAGATAGTGGCACAACTGAACGTTGTGCTGCCTCTTGCATCTGATATATGACTAATTTAGTCATAGTTCAGCTTGGTAAATGCACCCCTCCCCCCCATAGTGTCCCTCCTCATAGAGGCCAGAATGTAAAGAAAGGAGGCAGTTATGCACTGCCACACTGAAACATACAGAACCACAATATCCAGCAACCAAGTAACACTGTATACAAAGGTGAACAGTGAACAGACATATAACACACTTCAAATTCAAATCTCAATATGTCTATGAGCACCACAGAAAACAGCTAAGACATCTAGAGATGTAGTTTTCATGGCAGCCATTAAGATACACTGGTATCTGTCTAATACAAAGCTTGCGTTCCACAGAACAGAAGCAGCATGGGCAGCAGCTAACTGGCATTGGTTGCTAAAGTCATGTCTACTTTTCGCCAATATCCCCAATGTTTAACGGTAGCTTCATGCAGTGGCTTATTAGTAAAATATTAAAAATTATTTTGCTTTAGCAAATTCATAAGCTTCTTTATCTTTCATATTAAACTTGATTTCCAATTTCTGTGCCCCAAATGTCCCCATAATAACACATTACCCCAGTGTATTAAATACAATCTGCCTAAATCATCAGACACTGTTATTGGTTCAGAGCAAGGATAGGGCGTCTAATACTCCGTCTACTGCTCCGAGAAACATAAGACACCACCAGTTCTGCTTGAAACAGATGCTGGGGAAGCATTATACAGAGTATATGGGATTTTTCTGTGAAGAGTATTAGAGATGTTCCATTGTCTCCTGCGTTTATCTCATCTGTTTCTTCACACTACTATAACCCACAAACCCTACGCTGTCTGATACATTCCATATTTACAATGGCACTTGGCCAGGCTGCTATTTTCCACATTTTATGTGTGGTCTCTTATTTCAAAATTAATTTTAGTAAATTACAAGCTGGAAAACCTTTTCAAGTAAATTTTAGGGACCAAGTATAGAATAAAATGAAATAAATGTGCTCATTTGATGTTCATGTTTGTTATGGGCTCCCACTCCACACTTCATCCAGCAATTTGCTTCTATCTACTGACAAGCTTTTTATGCCAACTCTTTGGCGATCTAAGGATCATCTTACTATCCAACAGCGGTATTTAAAATTTGTTGATTTCTACAGATTTGAAGAAGTGGGACAACAATTCCAAACAGACCCAAAAATACTTTACTGCATGCCCTTTTTTGTGCCATTTTTTCTGATGCTTTTTTCCCATACAGTGAAATAGGTGTGAAAATATCACAAACAAAATAATAATAATAACTTCAGCATGCCTTACTTTTAAAAGGAAGCAAGCAAGAAAAAAATGCCACCTAAATAATAAATGCACCATCAGCAAAAAGAAAAAAAGCTTGTGTGTCCTACTATATTTTTTTTTATATTTCCCAAAGATTTTAAAATGAAATCTGGAGCTAAATGTCTATATGGCAAAGAAATGTGTGCAGTAAAATCAAATCAAACCAAAGTGGTTATAATGGCTAACAGGACAAGTCTGCAGAGAATTTTGTGACATATCTGCAAATGTTAACCAACCTTTCGAGATTTCAGAACAAGATAAAAATGATTACATTTATAGCAGCCTGAAGATGAAATAATGTGCACCAAATATCTGCAACTAGAATTTTCATAAATGTAGACAAGAATTTACTAGAACAAAGGGCAGGACAAAAACAGCACAATTCCTTCCTACTGTTTGAGACTCGGTTAGTCGAGCAGAGCACAAAATAATTATTTTTGGCGAACAGGCTGGTAAATGAGGTGCACTTCATATACTCTAACAAACCTGGCACATTATTAGCCACATTTTAGCGACAAACCTGTTAATACTTCTGCCCCACTGTTCCTTAAACAGCACAGATTACAATATCTTATAATTCCTTCCACTTACAATCAGTTCAGTGACACTTACCAGACATGGACCCTATACACACACTCAGGACTTGACACTCAGTGTCTTCTCCTCAGCAAGTCAGTGATCTGAGTATATTCCCTTGGTGAATTCCAGCTTTCTGAGCCATGTTTGGTGTTTTATACCCCTTGGGTGGCTATAGCTATCAGCTCCTCCTCTTCCCCCTCAGGAGACGCCCAGTCTCATTTTCATAATCAATGCAATCTTTCATCATCAGATGTGGCTTCTGTCATTACCATATGCAATGTAAGAATAATGGTGCCTCCTCCTCATCAACCAGTTTAGCATTTTCTAGCCTCCTGAGATGGTCCTTCATTTACACATTGTATTTACAGGGTAGAGACCTATTGTTCACACTCCTATTTAGCATCTGTAAGAGATTCCTGGGATACTCCGAGACCTTTTCATATGAGAATCAGTGTAAACAATGAGCATTTTACATCTTGATAAGATACATTCCATCCAGACATGTAACCATATAACTCTCCATCTATAAATCACATATCTGAAATACTTCATATTGCATCAAGTATAATAGATCAGAAAACTTTCAATATTCAAAGGTTCATAATTCGTACAGATTACAACTAGTAAATGTATGACAACTTTACATGAGTATTTGTTGTTTTAAGGTTGTCAGGCTTACACTTTTCAGTTCTAAACGATACAATTTAATGACAGAAACTTGACAACAAAACCAAGTATAAATGTTCCTGTTCCATGAAAATTATTTAGTAGCAATTATTACATTCACAGACATTTCTATTTTTCTGTTTATTATATCAGACAAATAACAGATTTTATATCACATTCGATTTTTTTTTTATATATATATATTTTTAATATGACCCAAGCACTAGAAGGTCCACACTGTCTGATGTGTAATTCACCTGTGGCCATCACCATAATACACTTTCAGGCTATCCTCACTGGGCTCTCATATATCTGTTGCTTTATCACAGGTTCGGAGACTGTAGACCTCTTCTGGTATTCTGCTTAGATTTTATCCGACTGTTCTTATTCCTTCATTAGGAGCCATTTACACCTCTGAGTCCATTTTTATAGTCTTTAGTCCATGAAAATATCTGTTGCTTCATAACAAGTGATCAACTTATAGAACAAAATCATATATGATCATTGTTTCATTGACTCCCGATGCAAAAGGTCACTGGTGCAGCCATGAAGAAGATTTCCCAAGAAAAAAGAGACAGCATCATCCAGCTCATCCACAGTGGTATTCCGGCCATAAAAAGTGCTAAACTGCATTATGTGAGGGCCATGACAATTGGAAGAATATAAAATGAAGTCTGTCCATCCAGTCCAAAGCCAAGAAGAAGGGTATGTCCACGAAAAATATCTGAGTCAACAAGTCGGCTCCTCACAAGTTCTATCAGTTCTGGCACTTCAAACACTACAGTAGAGGTGGCTTGCATGCTTTATAACAGTGAGATCACAGACGTCCATGCAAGCACCATGCAACATACATTTTTAGAAGTCTGGAATGGTAGCCCGAAAAAAGGTGAAGATGCCTTGACTTTAATATCGTCATAAGAAGCATTGAGTTTGCAAAAAAGTACGAACAGTGTACAGTTGAATATTGGAAACAGGTAATTTGGAGCGATGAGACAAAAGTCAATAGACTAGGCTCTGGTGGGTGCAAATGGGTCTGGAAGAAACAAGGGAAAAGGGGACTAAAAGCTTGAGAAATTGAAGGAACTGTCAAGCTCAGTGGAGGAAGCCTGATGATATTGAGTTGTTTCATAGCTAAAGGTGTTGGATACTTGACCAGGATCGATGGTCTCAATGTTCAGTTCTATGTGAGTATCCTACAAGACAAATTACTTGGTACAGTCAAGTACTATGGGTATTAAAAAGACAACATAGTGTTCCCAGCAGGACAGCATATGTCAAGATTGGCGAAGAAATGGTTCAAGGAACCTACTGCTGTTGTTATCCTCAGTAATGCTTGATATATAATCAGTGTGGAATTGCCGGTCACTTTGTCCCTCACTACCTGTGACTGCCTATCCCGCTCGTGATGCTCCTTAATCTACTCACTGACCCTGTCTAAAAATAGTGCTACACTAATACACCCCTCCCAACATGTTTCGCCACATGCGTGGCTTCATCAGGGGAAGTGGGGTATAGGCCATATAAGGAGCATCACGAGCGGCATAGGCAGTCACGTAGTGAGGGACAAAGTGACCGGCAATTCCACACTGATTATATATCAGACATTACTGAGGAAAACAACAGCAGTTAACACACAGACAAGAGGAGCAGATTCTGACACAGACTAAAAATTGTGCATCCTTTATTGAAGAACAGTATGGAGACATTTTGCATAGAACAGGGTAGGTTGCCTAGAACACTATAGATGCCAACATGTTTTGGACATAGGGGTACATTTATTAAGCACAGTCTTTTAGACTCTGGTCCTAATAAAGCTCTAAGCTGATGGTGGATCTGACTAAGTTATCACTTTGGCGCATCCAGCACCAGTCTAAATGTAAGACAGCTCCCGAGCTGTCTTACATTAAGACCATTTTCTATGCCTAAAACAGATGCCCCATCCCCTTCCACACCCATAATTTTAGAACTCGAGTAAGTGGGGTTAAGTCACAGATATTGGCTCAACTGACAGTTGTACTGCAACTTGCATCTGAGATATGCCTAATTTAGTCATAGTTCAGCTTGGTAAATGACCCCCATAGTGTCCCTCCTCATAGAGGTCAGAATGTAAAGAAAGGAGGCAGTTATGCACTGCCACACTGAAACATAGCCCTAGATACAGAACCACAATATCCAGCAACCAAGTCACACTGTATACAAAGGTGAACAGTGAACAGACATATAACACACTTCAAATTTAAATCTCAATATGTCTATGAGCACCACAGAAAACAGCTAAAACATCTAGAAATGTAGTTTACACGGCAGCCATTAAGATAAACTGGTATCTATCTAATACAAAGCTTCCTTTCCACAGAACAGAAGCAGCATGGGCAGCAGCTGACTGGCATTGGTTGCTAAAGTCATGTCTACTTTTTGCCAATATCCCCAATATTTAATGGTAGCTTCATCCAGTAGTATTAGTAAAAATATAATAGTAAAAATGATTTTGCTCTAGCAAGTTCACAAACCCTACGCTGTCTGATACATTCCATATTTACAATGGCACTTGTGGCCATCACCATGATACACTTTCAGGCTGTCCTCACTGGGCTCTCAGATATCTGTTGCTTCATCACGGGTTCTAAGAATGTAGACCTCTTCTGGTCATCTGCTTGGATTTTATCTGACTGTACTTATTCCTGTACTTGAGTCCAGTTTTATAGTCTTTAGTGATTAAAAATATATGATGCTTCATAACAATTGATCAACTTGAAGAACAAAATAATTTATGATCATTGTTTCATTATAGATGTTTCTGCTGTGCTGACAGTCAGACTCTGACTGGCCCACATGGTACAAGTGAATCGCCCCAAGGCCAGTCCATAGACTTTTTGTATACTACAAATTACAACCCGTTTTCACATTTCCTAATAGCTCAGTGTGTTATTAGGTTTATTCCTGAGCAAAAAGTCACTGGTTCGAATACAGGAGCAGCCATGAAGAAGATTTCCCAAGAAAAAAGAGACAGCGTCATCCAGCTCATCCATAGCGGTATCCAGCCATGAAAAGTACTATATTTCATCATGTGAGTGCCATGACGGTTGGAAGAATATGAAATGAAGTCCATCAACAAATCGGCTCATCACAAGGTCTATCAGTTCTGGCACAACAAACACTACAGTAGAGGTGGCTCGTATGCTTCAGAACAGTGAGATCACAGACGTCCATGCAAGCACCATGCAACATACATTACACAAGTCTGGAATGGTGGCCAGAAAAAAGGTGAAGAAGCCTTGACTTCAATATCATCATAAGACGCAGCGGCTCGAGTTTGCAAAAAAGTATGAACAGCTGGCAGTAGAAAATTTAAAACAGGTACTTTGGAGCAATGAGACAAAAGTCAATAGACTGGGCTCTGATGCATGCAAATGGGTCTGGAAGAAACAAGGGAAAAGGGGGCTAAAAGCTTGAGAAATTGAAGGAACTGTCAAGTTTAGTGAAGGAAGCCTGATGATATTGGGGTGTTTCATAGTTAAGGTGACCAGGATCAATGGTCTCAATACTCAGTTCTATTTGAGTACCCTACAAGACAAATTACTTGGTACAGTCAAGAACTATGGGTATTAAAAAGACAACATAGTGTTCCCAGCAATACAGCATATGTCAAGATTGGCAAAAGAAATGGTTTAATTGTTCAAGAAAAATAGAGGTGCTCGATTTGCCCCCACAGTCCCGAGATTTCAACCCAATCGGTAGAGTTGAAGAAAAAGCTATATTCATAACCAAGTGATTCGACAAAGTATGCACCAACATTGGGAATGTGTAGAAAAGACCTGAGAACAGATTTCGATTGAGACATGCTTGAATCTGATCGAGAGCATGCCCAGGGGGGTTTAGGCAGTGTTGAAAGGCAAAGGTGGATTTACAAAATACTAAATAAATAATACTAATTTGAATTTAGAATTTCAGGAGCAAAACAGTAACAATGCAGCTAAATGACAAGATTCTGCATAAGTATCATATGCTAAATAGTTGCAAGTCCAATTTATGTATGAGATAGCCAAGATGATTGTCTATAAAATGGTGGTAGTCTCACGTTCAAAGCTGTAGTGAATCATGAGATATGGAGCCTGAAAGTCAAAAGTTCAAAACATTGTTACTCTTTTGCTTGTCAGTGTAGACCGGCAGTATACTACAACACCTCAACCAGCCTAAGTTCATAAAAAAATAAAATAAAATGTAGAATATTTAAGAAGCTACTCAGTTTATTATTATGGACACATTCAAGTAGTTGGAATGACTTATAGATACAGAGACAGAATACCCAAACTTGCTGCAGAGACCCTATAATATAATAAAAAAAATTGTGAATTTCACCCGAATATGTAACAGACAAATTAGTGAAATGTTTTTACCTGTCTACTAGGTATAGCAGTGGTGCAGCACTAACTAGGAGACTATACTGCAGGCTCCACTATTCAATGCAGTTAGTATAATTTATCGTATCTCACATCTCACATTCCCACTTTGTCTAAAAACTATTCACAGGCTGCCCCCAACATGTTTTGCCAATTCCATGGCATTCTCAGACTGCCTGAAACCCCTGAGGATGCCAAGGAACCGATCTCATAATGATGACCTATCCTGAGGAAATGTCATCATTTTATTTATCAGGATAACCCCTTTAATACTATCAAATAATAAAAAATAATATTCTTCAGATTGCTAGGTGGGTAATTTTTCTCTCCTCATAATGTTCCGGGTGGCCAAAGTTCTGGCAGATGGTAGGGGATTGTTTATTTTTGTTTGTGTTTCTTTTTTTATGATTATCCAAAGAAGATGTATTGTGGATTACTTTTTGTCATTGAGTGAAACTGAAACAAAAAAGTTCCATGGATATGCCTCCATCGCTGCCCTGTAATGTGTAGATGAGGCCGCGCCTTGTGTATTGTCTACCACTTTTACAGAGACGTGTGATTGTCCACACAACAATAGTGAGTGATCCTTACCTGGACATTAGACTCACAATGACTACTACTCCAGTCATTCAGATGATAATTTTGCTGGCCCAGATAACATTTCAGGGTTTTACAAGCTATTCCACAGGACTGAGCACTATCACATTTGCACTTTATTTCTCACAATTTTTGGGAGTTGTTTTTGGCAACTTAGAAAAAAAACATGAAATTCATACTTTTTTAGAAGTATTTCTTTAGTGGGATTTTCTTTGTCACACACTTTTAGCAGTTTGACTGGGCAGTTTTTATTTTAAAGAGAAGCCAGTGGTATGACACCAGAAAAAAGCCAAATCTAGAGCATGCTGCATTCTGGAAGCAAAATCATGGACATCACAAGAAATGTAGTGTACTTCATTATTAGTAGGAAACATTTGGACTCAGCTTTTTTGCCAACAACATGTTGCAGAAAACAAATATTTAGATAAAAACACTATGGATGAAATTGGCCTAAGGCCTCATGTACACGTCCGTGGTTTGAGTCCTCATGATAACAACTATATTTGGTGATCTGATGCAGATTCATTCACTTCAATTGGGTTCTCCACATCCACACATCCGTTCTGCGGCCCTGCAAAAAATATTTGATCACGTCCTATTTTTGTTTGTATCACGGACCAGAATACGACTGTTTAATTGTGGGCCGGATGTTACATAAAACGTGGAAAACAAGCGACCAGAATCAGTTTTTTGCAGATCCGCCGTGGGCATGCTTCAGTTCTTGGTCAGTGATTTCCATAATTAATTTTGAGCCAAAACCAAGTGCGTCTTTAACCCTTTCATGACCAAGGGTCATTGATTCCCCAGCGTCCAGGTCAAAATTTGCAAATCTGTCATGCGTCACTTTATGTGATAATTGCTTTGGAACACTTCTATTTTTCCAAGCTTTTCTGAGATTTTTTTCTCGTGACATATTGTACTTCATGATAGTCATAAATTTGAGTCAATATATTTAACCTTTATTTATGAAAAAATCCCAAATTTACCAAAAATATAGAAAAATTCACAATTTTCCAAATTTCTATTTCTCTGCTTCTAAAACAGAAAGTCATACCTAATAAAATATTTATTACTTAACATTTCCCATATGTCTACTTTATGTTGGGATCATTTTGGAAATGTAATTTTATTTTTTTAGAACGTTAAAAAGCTTAGAATTTTAAAAGTAATTCTTTAAATTTTAAAGAAATTTCCAAAACCCACTTTTTAAGGACCAGTTCAATTCTGAAGTCACTTTGTGGGGCTTACAAAGTGGAAACCCCCCATAAATTACCCCATTGTAGAAACTACACCCCTCAAGTTACTGAAAACTGATTTTACGAACTTTTGTCAACCACTTAGGTGTTCCACAAGAATTAAAGGAAAATGGAGATGAAATTTCTAAATTTCACTTTTTTGGTAGATTTTCCATTTTATTACATTTTTCTCTTTAACACATTGAGGGTTAACAGCCAAACAAAACTAAATATTTATTACCATGATTCTGCGGTTTACAGAAACACCCTACATGTGGTCGTAAAACTGACGTAAGGGTGCACGGCAGGGGGGCAGAAGGAAAGGAACACTGTATGATTTTTGAAAGGCATATTTTGCTTGACTGGTTTTAGATGCCATGTCCCATTTAAAGCCCATACAGTAGAAACTCTCAAAAAGTGACCCTATTTTGGAAACTAGGGGATAAGGTGTCAGTTTTATTGGTACTATTTTGGTGTACATGATTTTTAATTGCTCTATATTAAGTTTTTTGTGAGGCAAGGTAACTGAAAAATGGCACTTATTTCTTTTTTTTTACAATATTCATCTGACAGGGTAGATCATGTGCTATTTTTATAGAGCAGGTTGTTACTGATGCAATGATATCAAATATGTCTACTTTCATTGTTTGTTTGTTTCAGTTTTACATAATAAAGCATTTTTCAAAAATAAATTATGTTTTTGTGTGTCCATTTTCTGAATGCCATACGCGATTTGATTTCCCACTAAAACACTTCCCACATTCAGGACATGAAAATACCTACTCTCCTGTGTGAGTTCTGAGATGTATATCACAAGTTTATTTGTGAATAAAACACTTTCCACATTCAGGACATGAAAATGGCTTATGTGAATTCTCTAATGTTTAATAAGACTTGATTTCCCACTAAAACACTTTCCACATTCAGAAAATGTCTTCTCTCCTGTGTGAGTTCTCTGATGATTAATAAGACTTGATTTCTCACTAAAACACTTTCCACATTCAGGACATGAAAATTGCTTCTCTCCTGTGTGAGTTCTCTGATGATTAATAAGACTTGATTTCTCACTAAAACACTTTCCACATTCAGGACATGAAAATGGCTTCTCTCCTGTGTGAGTTGTCAGATGTTTATCAAGATATGATTTGTAGCTAAAACACTTCCCACATTCAGGACATGAAAATGGCTTCTCTTGTGTGTGTTCTCTGATGTTTAATAAGATTTGATTTCTCACTAAAACACTTTCCACATTCAGGACATGAGAATGGCTTCTCTCCTATGTGAGTTCTCAGATGTATATCACAAGTTGATTTGTGTCTAAACACTTCCCACATTCAGGACATAAAAATGGCTTCTCTCCTGTGTGAGTTCTCAGATGTATATCAAAAGTTGATTTGTGACTAAAACACTTCCTACATTCAGGACATGAAAATGGCTTATCTCCTGTGTGAATTCTCTGATGGTTAATAAGACTTGATTTCTCACTAACACACTTTCCAC
The DNA here is from genome assembly GCF_014858855.1 of Bufo gargarizans. NCBI lineage: Eukaryota > Metazoa > Chordata > Amphibia > Anura > Bufonidae > Bufo > Bufo gargarizans. The sequence continues at coordinate 624,410,607 of NC_058082.1, forward strand.
ATTAAGGACATGAAAATGGCTTCTCTCCTGTGTGAGTCGTCAGATGTTTATCAAGATATAATTTGTAGATAAAACACTTCCCACATTCAGGACATGAAAATGGCTTCTCTCCTGTGTGTGTTCTCTGATGTTTAATAAGATTTGATTTCTCTCTAAAACACTTTCCACATTCAGGACATGAAAATGGCTTCTCTCCTATGTGAGTTCTCAGATGTATATCACAATTTGATTTGTGACTAAAACACTTCCCACATTCAGGACATGAAAATGGCTTCTCTCCTGTGTGTGTTCTCTGATGTTTAATAAGATTTGATTTCTGACTAAATCACTTTCCACATTCAGGACATGAAAATGCCTTCTCTCCTGTGTGAGTTCTCAGATGTATATCAAAAGTTGATTTGCGACTAAAACACTTCCCACATTCAGGACATGAAAATGGCTTATCTCCTGTTTGAATTCTCTGATGTTCAATAAGACTTGATTTATCACTAAAACACTTTCCACATTCAGGACATGAAAATGGCTTCTCTCCTGTGTGTGTTCTCTGATGTTTCATAAGATTTGATTTCTCACTAAAACACTTTGCACATTCAGGACATAAAAATGGCTTCTCTCCTGTGTGAGTTGTCAGATGTTTATCAAGATATGATTTGAAGCTAAAACACTCCCCACATTCAGGAAATGAAAATGGCTTCTCTCCTGTGTGTGTTCTCTGATGTTTCATAAGATTTGATTTCTCACTAAAACACTTTCCACATTCAGGACATGAAAACGGCTTCTCTCCTGTGTGAGTTCTCTGATGATTAATAAGATTTGATTTCTTATTAAAACACTTTTCACATTCAGGACATGAAAATGGCTTCTCTCCTGTGTGAATTTTCGTATTAAAAGTTGTCTCATATTCTGAACATGGATCTGATCTTTCATCTTTGTGAATGTTCATGTGCATATAAAGGTACGATTCATTTTCAAAATCTTTCCCATATTCAGAACTCACAGACATTTCACCCAGTCTATGTCCAGTGCTATTATTGACAATCTGTGATTTATTATCTTCTACTTTATAAGAAGGAGATACAATTAGACATCTATGGAAACCTCTTATCCAGTCTTTACCTGAAAAAAGAAATAGTGCAAAGGTGTAAGAAATATCTCAGTAACATAAAGTCAACTATACATATATCAGTGAAATCTGCCAAAGTTAGATTTAGTTTTAGCATTCGTTGCAAATTTAAAAAAAATCTAAACACTAATTAAAGGAAATGTGTCATCAGATATTATTTAGCACATTAAACTGTTGGTAGAAAGTGCCAGTTAGGAGTCTCCAGGTGCATAGAAACTGGAGTCTTCCTCTTCTAATTAGTAAAGTGGTTTTCTTATCAGAGAAAACTTTTAAAAATTGTACAAACAACACATCGAATTTCCTACACAAATTTTGTTCCATAAGATATAAGTGATGCCTACAGATGACATTAGGCCAAATTTTGAGACAAATGGTGAATGTCCCCACTATTAGAAGTGGAGTGAATTAATTACAGATTAGTAAGATTTTAAAAAGTGACTAAAAGGTCAAATCTTAATTCCAAAAAAACTTACTTTTACTTTACTTTATTAGACATGGGCGTACACCACCTTGCCCTTACATTAAATATATTATTACTTTGAGTGATTTTATAAATTTCAGAAAGCAAAGAGAGACTTAAAACTGACAACAAAACCACAGTGTTACAGATTTTGTGGATCCATTGTGCCCCATACTGGCAAACACAGCCAGGCTGGAATCTAGGTTGAGGGCAGCTGATCTCTAGGGCAAGAGCAACAAAGACATGGAATCCAAACTTATACAGAGTTGGATCTAGACTTTTAAAACCCAGAAAAACAAAGACATTGACTTAGAACTTGTTCAGACTACTCAAGATATCTAAAAGGTACTTTTACACTTATGTTTTTTTTTTTTTTTTTTGGGTAGTGTGATCAGGCAGAGGATCTCAATACCAGAAAAAGACAAAAATAAAATCATAACAGATCCATTTAAATCCGGTATTGAGATCCTCTGCGTGATCTCAATAACAGAATTAACAATGCAAGCGTGAAAGTAGCCTGACAGAGACTTCAGAAGAAAACAGTGTTGCATAAAAGCTGTTACACAGTCCAGTTGTGGCCACACAATTCAGACAGAACATCACTGATAGAACTGAGGAACTAAATGATAAGACTAACAAACACACAGACAAGAGGAGCAGATTCAGACACAGATTAAAATTTGTGCATCCTTTATTGAAGAACAGGATGGAGACATTTTGCATAGAACAGGATAGGTTGCCTGTAGATGCCAACACTAGATGATTACACTATAGATGCCAACATGTTTTGGACATAGGGGTACATTTATTAAGCCTGGGCTTTTAGACGCTGGTCTTAATAAAGCCCTAAGCTGATGGTGGATCTGCCTAAGTTATCACTTTGGTGCTTACGGCATCAGTCAAAATGTAAAACAGCTCCCGAGCTGTCTTACATTAAGACCATTTTCTATGCCTAAAACAGATGGCTCATCCTCTTCCTCACCCATACCATGCCCACAATGTTAGAACTAGAGTGAGTGGGGTTAAGTCACAGATAGTGGCACAATTGACCATTGTGCTGCCTCTTGTGTCTGAGATATGCCTAATTTAGTCATATTTCAGCTTAGTAAAGGAACCCCATAGTGTCCCTCCTCATAGAGGCCAGTATGTAAAGAAAGGAGGCAGTTATGCACTGCCACACTGAAACATAGCCCTAGATACAGAACCAAAATATCCAGCAACCAAGTAACACTGTATACAAAGGTGAACAGTGAACAGAGATATAACACACTTCAAATTTAAATCTCAATATGTCTATGAGCTCCACAGAAAACAGGTAAAACATCTAGAGATTTAGTTTACACGGCAGCCATTAAGATAAACTGGTATCTATCGAATACAAAGCTTGCGTTCCACAGAACAGAAGCAGCATGGGCAGCAGCTGACTGGCATTGGTTGCTAAAGTCATGTCTACTTTTCACCAATATCCCCAATATTTAATGGTAGCTTCATGCAGTGGCTTATTAGTAAAAATATAATATTAAAAATTATTTTGCTCTAGCAAATTCATAAGCTTCTTTATTTTCCATATTAACCTTGATTTCCGATTTCTGTGTCCCAAATGTCCCCATAATAACACATTACCCCCAGTGTATTAAATACAATCTGCCTAAATCATCAGACACTGTTATTGGTTCAGAGCAAGGAGAGGGCGTCTAATACTCCGTCTACTGCTCCGAGAAACATAAGACACCACCGGTTCTGCTTGAAACAGATGCTGGGGAAGCATTATACAGAGTATATGGGATTTTTCTGTGAAGAGTATTAGAGATGTTCCATTGTCTCCTGCCTTTATCTCATCTGTTTCTTTACACTACTATTGCCAACAAACCCTACGCTGCCTGATACATTCCATATTTACAATAGCACTTGGCCATGCTGCCATTTTCCACAATTTATGTGTAATCTCTAATTTCAAAATTAATTTTAGTAAATTACAAGCTGGAAAACCCTTTCAAGTAAATTTTTGGGACCAAGTATAGAATAAAATGAAATAAATTTGCTCACTTGATGTTCATGTTTGTTATGGGCTCCCACTCCACACTTCATCCAGCAATTTGCTTCTATCTGCTGACAAGCTTTTTATGCCAACTCTCTGGCGATCTAAGGATTATCTTACTTTCCAACAGCGGTATTTAAAAATTGTTGATTTCTACAGATTTGAAGAAGTGGGAAAACCATTCCAAACAGACCCAAAAATACTTTACTGCATGCACTTTTCTGGCATTTTTTGTGCCATTTTTTCTAATGCTTTTTTTTCCCATTCAGTGAAATAGGTGTAAAAATATCACACAAAACAATAATAATAACTTAAGCATGCCTTATTTTTAAAAGGAAGCACACAAGAAACAAATGCCACCTAAATAATAAATGCACCATCAGCAAAAAGAAAACAAGCTTGTGTGTCCTACTTTTTTTTCTTTATATTTCCCAAAGATTTTAAAATGAAATCTGGAGCTAAATGTGTATATGGCAAAGAAATGTGTGCAGTAAAATCAAATCAAACCTAAGTGGTTATAATGGCTAACAGGACGAGTCTGCAGAGAATGTTGTGACATATTTGCAAATGTTAACCAACCTTTCGAGATTTCAGAACAAGATAAAAATGACTACATTTATAGCAGACTGAAGCTGAAATAATGTGCACCAAATATCTGCAACTAAAATTTTCGTTAATGGAGACAAGAATAAACTAAAACTAAGGGCAGGATAAAAACAGCACAATTCCTTCCTACTGTTTGTGACTCGGTGAGTCGAGCAGAGCAAAGGTTAATTCTTTTTGGCGATCAGGTTGGTAAATGAGGTGCACTTTATATACTCTAACAAACCTGGCACATTATTAGCCACATTTTAGTGACAAACCTGTTAATACTTCTGCCCCACTGTTCCTTATACACAACACAGATTACAATATCTTATGATTCCTTCCACTTACAATCAGTTCAGAGACACTTACCAGACATGGACCCTCCACACACTCAGGACTTGACACTCAGTGTCTTCTCCTCAGCAAGTCAGTGATCTGAGTATATTCCTGTCACTACCAGAGCTTTGAGACGTTCTCAAAGCTCTGTGTCTCCACCCCTGTGATGATGTCACTTAGGGTTGGAGGTTTTCTCACTGTTCTGTTTCTCCGCCCCTGTGATGAGGTCTTACTCTCAGCTGTCTCTCCTGCGTTTGATTTCTCTGCCTTTAAATCACCCCTCCTCCTATTGCAGGGCGTGGATTATATTTCTCCTTTCAGTTGTAGCTCTGCCTTGAGTATCTTCACTCCTTTAGCTACTAGTTCTCTGGACCTGTGTTCTGCTGCTGCAAGCACTCCGGATATTGCCAGCGGTCCTTGGATCCGTCTTCTCTACGGCTGCAGCTCCATCAGCTAAGTGTGCAGACTTTGTTATGTACCTGGTGATTTCCTGACTGGATCTGAGGTGGCCCCGGTTCCCTCCTTATTCTGTGCAGGGCATCGGAGGCCGTGCCCCTTCCACTATTGTAGGGGTTACAGGGCTCATCAGTCTAAGGTACGCGGGCATGCCTCGTTCCACCATTTGGATCCGGGCATGTGCTTTAGCAGCATAGGGAGAGTGTTGAGGGTCTGACAGGGGTCACCCTTTCTCTTCCCTAGTTTGGGTCCGGTCAGTAGCTCTTTTACTGTGTATACTCTTGTTACCCTTAAACAGCCGTGACAATTCCCTTGGTGAATTCCAGCTTTCTGAGCCATGTTCAGTATTTTATACCCTTGGGTGGCTATAGCAATCAGCTCCTCCTCTTCCCCTCAGGAGACGCCCAGTCTCATTTTCATAATCAATGCAATCTTTCATCATCCTATGTGACTTCTGTCATTACCATATACAATGAAAGAATAATGGTGCCTTCTCCTCATCAACCAGTTTAGCATTTTCTAGCCCCTTGAGATGGTCCTTCATTTACACATTGTATTTGCAGGGTGGAGACCTATTGTTCACACTCCTATTTAGCATCTGTAAGAGATTCCTGGGATTCTCCGAGACCTTTTCATTTGAGAATCAGTGTAAACAATGAGCATTTTACATCTTGATAAGATAAATACCATCCAGATATGTAACCATATGACTCTCCATCTATAATTCACATATATGAAATACTTCATATTGCATCAAGTAAAATAGATCAGAAGACTTTCAATATTCAAAGGTTTATAATACGTACAGATTACAACTAGTAAATGTATGACAACTTTACATGAGTATTTGTTGTTTTAAGGTTGTCAGGCTTACACTTTTCAGTTCTAAACAATACAATTTACTGACAGAAACTTGACAACAAAACCAAGTATAAATGTTCCTGTTCCATGAAAATAATTTAGTAGCAATTATTACATTCACAGACATTTCTATTTTTATGGTGGGTTTCAGCCCGCACTACCTTGTATGCAGGTGCTTATTGCTATGGCAAAATACAGATACAAACGCAAAAACACAAATGCAATCACACTCTGCAAACCAGCACTCTGCCCTTCCTTTATGCTGGATGTTGAATAAGGCATTGGTGTACATTTTGGCCAAAGCGTAATAAGCCACTCACCACGTCAAGGTCGCCTTCATGAGTGGTCCCTAACACTAGTTCCTACCTGTTGTGGGCCACGACAGCCACACAAAGTCCAGGGAACCCAGGTACAGCATACACGCCAGAAACCCACCACATTTTTTTCTTTGTAGTATATATTGGAGGCGTGGCGATCTCCATGCAGCCATGCACACCTGACCAGTTAGTATGCCCTGGCGGATGGTTTTACAGTCAGTATAAAACTGAGTCTGCTTATTTAGCACCTACCAGTAGCTATTTTGGCTCCAGGAGAAGTATATAGTGGGCTCAGCATGCATGTCGGTACTTGCATCCCTGGATCAGATGAAAGCTGTAATGGCACCGGACGGGGTTAAAAGCAGAGTGTGCTTGGCGTGCATGCTGTACCTACACTCCCTGGACTTTGTGTGGCTGTCGTGGCCCACAACAGGTAGGAACTAGTGTTAGGGACCACTCATGAAGGCGACCTTGACATGGTGAGTGGCTTATTACGTTTTGGCCAAAATGTACACCAATGCCTTATTCAACATCCAGCTTAAAGGCAGGGCAGAGTGCTGGTTTGCAGAGTGCAATTGCATTTGTATTTTTATGTTTGATCAGACAAATTACAGATTTTATATCACATTCGATTTTTTTATATATTTTTTTTTGGGTATGACACAATCACTAGAAGGTCCACACTGTCTGCTGTGTAATTCACCTGTGGTCATCACCATGATACACTTTCAGGCTATCCTCACTGGGCTCTCATATATCTGTTGCTTCATCACAGGTTCGGAGACTGTAGACCTCTTCTGGTCATCTGCTTAGATTTTATCTGACTGTACTTATTCCTTCATTCCTTCATTAGGAGACATTTACACCTCTGAGTCCATTTTTATAGTCTTTAGTCCATGAAAATATCTGATTCTTCATAACAAGTGATCAACTTATAGAACAAAATCATATATGATCATTGTTTCATTATAGATGTTTCTGCTGTGCTCACAGTCAGACTCTGACTGGCCCACAGGGGTACAAGCGAATCCCCCCCCCCCAGGCCAGTCTGATGACTTTTTGTATACTACAAGTTGCAACCTGTTTTCACATTCTCTAATAGCTCAGTGTGTTATTAGGTTGATTCCTGAGCAAAAGGTCACTGGTTCGAATCCAGGAGCAGCCATGAAGAAGATTTCCAAAGTAAAAAGAGACAGCATCATCCAGCTCATCCACAGTGGTATTCCGGCCATGAAAAGTGCTACCCCTACATTCAAGTGAAAAAACTCTTTTTTTTTTCCATCGCTGAAACTGCATGAGGGTTTATTTTTGTGAGACGAGGTGCAGTTTCCATTGGTGCCATTGTAGGGTACACACAACTTTTTGATCACTTTTTACTGTGTTTTCTTTTGGGAGTAAAGAAGTGAAAATAGCAATGCGTGCATTTTTGTTTTACATTGTTTACACCTGTAATTAAAAAAAAACAGTAATTTTATTGTACGGGTATTGACACGTGAGTGATATCAATTATATATATTGTATTTTTTTATTTTGTTACGTAACATTATAATTCAGAAAAAGAAGACGAAATCCAGTTTCCCAATAAAAATGGCAGCCTTTATTTCTCAAGCGGTAGAAACTCCCACCCATGTACAGATTTGTACAAGCATGTGGTTTTCCAGGCACTTCGGTGCTTCCCAGGCGGTGGACAGGTGAGCGCTGTTATATATATCTTATTATAACAATATACAGTAATTGCAAAAAAAAAGCTAATGAAGTTTTTCCCCAAAAAATGTTATATATATATATATATATATATTTTATTTTTTATTTATTTTTTTCATTTTTTTTTTTCTTTACATTTTTAACAATGTATTCTAAGTTCGAGTAGCGCTTATCAGTTACTTAACCCCTTAGTGACCAGCCTGTTTTGGGCCTCACTGACCAAGCTTTTTTTCTTCTTTTTTTGTGTATGAAAGGTACAATATATAATGGTATGAATAATATACAGTATATTAGTCAAGTACCGATCACATGTTTTTTTTTAACACTTAAGGATTATGGGAGTTATACTATACACCATGACGGATTTGAGGAGGTATAATACATAATTAAAGGAGTTTGTATCACAGAGATGTGTTTTTTTATTTTCTTTCTTCTTTTCTTGCTCTCTTTGTTATATCTCATGCTTCTGCAAAATTAAGGGATTTCTTTGTAGAGGGTATTTGATATGTTACAATTGTATTTTGAGGAGATAGAAGATTGAAAAGGAAAGTTAGGAAAGCTTATATCAATGGTTAATATGAGACCTTCAATTCTGGATGATTTTAAAGAACATCCAACTAATGTGTGACTTTGGGACTGTTAGGAATAATATCCTGGAATATTAAAGGTGATCTACTCCTATTAAGAGGGACAAAATACTAAGGCATTTAAATAGATTGGGAGCACATATACATTATTATAGGAGATATATTTGAATAAGAAAGAGATGGATACATTATGTCAGATGTGGGTGAGCTCTGCGAGGGGGATCCGTGTAACCAGATGAAGAGGTGGATTTATTATGTTGCTACATAAGAAAGGTAATTGTCAAGTGACTCAAATAGAAGAACATCCAACAGGTAAAGGATTTAAAGTAGATTTAAAGATCGTTATTAAATCTAATTACATTTAATAGTTCTGCCCCTAATAATCCAGGTATATAATAATTCTTCAAGTCTTTAGAGAATCTATTTAGTTTAGACTGTTCACAATATAAGGTGTTGGCAGGAGATTTTAACTCGATATGGAATGTTAAAATGGATAGGTCCTCCATAAATAAAATATATAATAAGGAAAATTGATTTTTCTGGGGTATTTTCTTACTTAGAATTCCAGTATCTGCGAGGGGGATAAGTGTAACCAGGTGAAGAGGAGGATTGATTATTTTGCTTTATAAGAAAGGTATATCACCTATAACACTCAAAAAGCTACCACACAAGTAATTATAATCAATTAATCCTTTATTAGACATCCGTTTACAATACATTAGTAAAAAATATTACAAAAAGCAGCAGCCATGGGAGAACAGAAGTGTTACAGAAAAATTAAAAACAGAGTGAGCTCCAGACCATGAGGGACTAGTATACCCACAGTTTAAGCAGCATCAGATAAGTGGGGTTCATATAGCAAAGTGCACAGAGGATATCAATTACAATGCACCACAAGCACTATCCGTGCACAGCGGTGTGAGCCTTCGTGCACCCCTACAAATTGAGGCTGCTGAGGGGAAAGAGTATATAAAGTCACATATCTTACTGACCCAGTCTGGGGCGGCTGATTTTATTTTTTCTTTAACACTTCTGTGTTCCCATGGCTGCTGCTTTTTGTATTTTTATTTACTAATGTATTGTAAACTGATGTCTAATAAAGGATTAATTGATTATAATTACTTGTGTGGTAGCTTTATACGAATAACTCCACGCAAGATACTTATGGTATTTATTTTATGGTGATTTTCATAAGAAAGGTAATTGTCAAGTGACTCAAATAGAAGAACATCCAACTGGTAGAGGATTTAAAGTAGATTTAAAGGTTGTTAACAAATCTGATTATATTTAATAGTTCTGCCCCTAATAATCCAGGTATATAATAATTCTTTAAGTCTTTAGAGAATCAGGTTAGTTTAGACTGTTCACAATATAAGGTGTTGGCAGGAGATTTTAACTCGATATGGAATGTTAAAATGGATAGGTCCTCCATAAATAGAATATATAATAAGGAAAATAGATTTTTCTAGGTCCTTCCTATCTAACTGGCGCTATCTGTGGGTTATAGTTTATAAATCACAGGCATAAACTGTCTAAAAAACATGCACTATAGCACTCTGCCCCCCGACATGTTTCGCCAAATTAACTTGGCGTCTTCAGGGGTCCGGGCAGTCTGCTGCTGAGAGGGGCGTGACCGGAGGTTATAAGACCTTCCTTTGATGATGTCACAGTAACTGTCGCCACTGTGGTTACATTTTGTAACCTTGATACTAGTCGACCTATCGGGGAACAGCTAGTATATCTTTAAAGTCTCCACCTCCTTACTCCACCAATGAATGCCTCCGTATCTATTATGTTTGCGCATGGTACTTAGACTCTCCGCCCGCTCCTTTGTATTAAGTGCGCTGGGTCCCAAGCCTTCTATGCGCCTGCGCCCCGAGATTAAGAGCGCTCGCATCTTCTATGCGCTTGCGCTCCGACTTAGAATGATAGCTTTAGGTCCGTTAATAATTGACCAGATATAATAATATGGAGGTACCATCATTATCCTCCTAGAGGAGGAAAAAGGAAGAAAGGAAAAGAAAAAAGCTTCGGGAAGGTTGTAAGAAATGCCACCATAGGAGGATAGCACATGCAAATACACTCTAAGCTCATTAACAGTCACTCCAGTAGCGTATAACCTATACACAATCTCCAGAGGTAGAAGTATAGAGTAAGAAATACCTACCAGCGACGCCCGGAATAGTTTAAGTGTTGTGACATGCGCAGTAGCGAGACGGACCTAACGCGATCATTCTAAGTCGGAGCGCAAGCGCATATAAGATGCGAACGCTCTTAATCTCGGGGCGCAGGCGCATAGAAGGCTTGGGACCCTGCACACTTAATACAAAGGAGCGGACGGAGAGTCTAAGAACCTGGACATGCGCTGTAGGGACCTCTAGAAGCGGTACACACCAAAGTACCGGCCCATGCGCAAATATAATAGATACGGAGGCATTCATTGGTGGAGTAAGGAGGTGGAGACTTTAAAGATATACAAGCTGTTCCCCGATAGGCCGACTAGTATCAAAGTTACAAAATGTAACCACAGTGGCTACAGTTACTGTGACATCATCAAAGGAAGGTCTTATAAGCCCCGGTCACGCCCCTCTCAGCAGCAGACTGCCCGGACCCCTGAAGACGCCAAGTTAATTTGGTGAAACATGTCGGGGGCAGAGTGCTATAGTGCATGTTTTTTAGACAGTTTATGCCTGCGATTTATAAACTATAATCCACAGATAGCGCCAGTGTAGCGGATTGTATTTAGCCTGGCCTGTTTGGATCTTGTAGGACGACATTCGGTTGATTGTATGGCTATGTATTGTAAACTGTAATGTTTACTGTGTTGGATGCATTGCTTTTCTGTGCCTCCTCCCCTCCCCCTTTTTTTTTCCTGTCCCATTCTTTTCCCAGCAGGGTGTGGTCTCAGGGACACTGGGAGACCAGTAATCTAGCTGTTCTGTCCCTCCTCCATCTCCCATCAGCCCTTGCTATTGTCTGTCCCCACCCTTCCTTGTACCATGGTCATCTATGTGCCCCATTGTATGTAAATAAGGCTGTTGGGGGGTTTAAAGTGTGTGCCATGTCCAAATAAAGTTAGTTCTGCTCCTGATGCTGTGTGTCATCCAGTCATTGGGATTGCTGTTGGGCTATTATTGGACTATTTTGCCTGCTGGAATTACTACTCTATGGATTTATGATACTTGTTCCTGAGCCTCACTGGGATCTTAGGTGGATATTGGCTGTGGAATATCAGCTCTCCGCTACAGCCAGTCAGATAGGAAGGACCTGTGGCGTGAGTGTGTAGCAACAGTGCTGGCATCAGTAACAATCTGCAGTGGCTGCTAAATATAAAGCAGCCCAGCAGAGTAGGAGAGCAGGGTAGATATTAGCACCTCCAAACCCATAGTAGGGCGCCAATATCACTTTAAAAAGATTTTAAAAGACTTATGATCTACACAGCAGGCATAGCTGAGATTTTTTAATGTGAGTCCAGTGTAGTGTTTATATATACACAACAATAAATGTTACGTTTTAGCTTAGAACACAATCACACGTGTCAACCCAGAGACAACTTTTGGTCTCGCTGACCATTTGAAAATAAAAATTAATACTGTGTCTCAACACGTTGTGAAGGGTCATTTCAATAGTAAAAACATTATAATGCCACACTTAACCAATGGACAGGTGACATATTTTATAATAAATGAGCTGCTTTTCTAATCCTAAATAAACAAACTTGTGCACTTACTACAAATGACATACATGTAAATAATTTCATTATGGGGAATGTATGGTGCGAGCTGAAGATCTGAGCTTGTTCCATACAAGGCAGATGGTAGCTGTGAAATATAAGTGAACCCGGTCATAATGACAGAGATCAGAAATAACTCCCAGCCTGGTCATTTCACACCTTAAATCCAAATGTAACTTCCATGAAATCCGAATGGTTACTCAGAGAGGCATTGGGTTTTCTTTGTCTTCAGAGCCCTTGCAGCAAGATTGCTGGCTTCTATTTGGTTGCGCTAGAATATGTGCAATGTAACAATAAAAAATTGTCCCAATCTTTAGGTAATTATATGTCAGAATACAGCCTGATATAACACATCATACAATAGAGATCCATGTCTGCCACATTTCCTACTATCTTAACATTTCAATGGATTGAAACCTTTTTTAGACATTAGACACAAATTCAGCATGAATATGGCTTCTCTACTGTGTGGGTTTTTTGATGTTTGATAAGAGTTAATTTCTCACTAAACACTTCTCACTTTCGGGACAACAAAATGGCTTCTATCAAAATTTTATTTGTATAAAAATTTTATTTGTGACTAAAACATTTGACACATTCAGGACATGAATATGGCTTCTCTCCTTTGTAAATTATCAGATGTGTTTTAGGACTGGATTTATGATTAAAACATTTCTCACATTCAGGACATGAATGTGGCTTTTGTCCTGTGTGGTTTTTTTCATGGTTAATAAGAATTGATTTCTCACTAAAACACTTCCTACATTCAGGCTGGGTTCACACCTGAGCGTTTTACAACGCTCAACAAGGAGAAACCAATGATTCCTTATAGGAATGGTTCTCACCTGGGCGTTTTGAAGCGCGTACGATCGCGCTGTAAAACGCCCGACGCCCCAAGAAGTACATGAGCTTCTTTGGGGCGTCTTGTCGCGCGTTCCCATACATAGACTTTCGGGAACGCGCGACAATGGGCGTTCGCTTGTCTCCGTATGCGAGATTGTAAACGCAGATACAATCGCGCATACAGAGCGCTCCATCGCGAACGCTCAGGTCTGAACCCAGCGTAAGTCCATGAAAAGGGCTTCTCTCATATGTGAGTTCTCAGATGTGTATCATGAGTTGATTTGTGACTAAAACATTTCCCACATTCAGGACATGAAAATGGCTCCTCTCCTGTGTGAGTTCTCTGATGTTTAATAAGACTTGACTTCTTACTAAAACACTTCCCACATTCAGGACAAAAAAATGGCTTCTGTCCTGTGTGAGTTCTCAGATGTGCATCACGATTTGATTTGCCACTAAAACACTTCCCACATTCAGGACATGAAAATGCCTTCTCTCCTGTGTGAGTTCGCAGATGTATATCACAAGTTGATTTGTGACTAAAACACTTCCCACATTCAGGACATGAAAATAGCTTATCTCCTGTGTGAATTCTCTGATGTTTAATAAGACTTGATTTGTCACTAAACACTTTCCACATTCAGGACATGAAAATGGCTTCTCTCCTGTGTGAGTTCTCTGATGATTAATAAGACTTGATTTCTCACTAAAAGACTTTCCACATTCAGGACATGAAAATGGCTTCTCTCCTGTGTGAGATGTCAGATGTTTATCAAGATATGATTTGTAGCTAAAACACTTTCCACATTCAGGACATGAAAATGGCTTCTCTCCTGTGTGAGTTCTCTGATGTTTAATAAGATTTGATTTCACACTAAAAAACTTTCCACATTCAGGACATGGAAATGCCTTCTCTCCTGTGTGAGTTCTCAGATGTACATCACAGTGAGTTCTCTGATGTTTAATAAGATTTGATTTCACACTAAAAAACTTTCCACATTCAGGACATGAAAATGGCTTATCTCCTGTGTGAATTCTCTGATGTTTAATAAGATGTGATTTCTCACTAAAACACTTTCCACATTCAGGGCATGAAAATGGCTTCTCACCTGTGTGAGTTCTATGATGATTAATAAGACTTGATTTCTCACTAAAAACATTTTCCACATTCAGGACATGAAAATGGCTTCTCTCCTGTGTGAGTTCTCTGATATTTAATAAGATGTGATTTCTCACTAAAACACTTTCCACATTCAGGACATGAAAATGCCTTCTCTCCTGTGTGAGTTCTCAGATGTATATCACAAGTTGATTTGTGACTAAAACACTTTCCACATTCAGGACATGAAAATGGCTTCTCTCCTGTGTGAGTTGTCAGATGTTTATACAAATATGATTTGTAGATAAAACACTTCCCACATTCAGGACATGAAAATGGCTTCTCTCCTGTGTGGATTTTTGTATTAAATGTTGTCTCATATTCTGAACATGGATATGGTCTTTCATCTTTGTGAATGTTCCTGCGCATATAAAGGTATGATTCATTTTCAAAATCTTTCCCATATTCAGAACTCACAGACATTTCACCCAGTCTATGTCCAATGCTATTATTGACAATCTGGGATGTATTATCTTCTACTTTATAAGAAGGAGATAAAATTAGACATCTATGGAAACCTGTTATCCAGTCTTTACCTGAAAAAAAGAAATAGTGCAAAGGTGTAAGAAATATCTCAGTAACATTAATTCAACTATACTTATATCAGTGAAATCTGCAAAGGGCTAGATTTAGTTTTAGCATTTGTTGCTAATTTAAAAAAAATCTAAACACTAATTAAAGGAAATTTGTCATCAGATATTATTTATCACATTAAACTGTTGGTAGAAAGTGCCAGTTAGGAGTCTCCAGGTGAATAGAAACTGGAGTCTTCCTCTTCAAATTAGTAAAGTGGTTTTTTTATCAGCGAAAACATCTACAAATTGTACAAACAATATGAGTGACATATCGAATTTTTTATACAAATTTTGTTCCATAAGACATAAGTGATGCCCACAGATGACATTAGGCCAAATTTTGAGACAATTGGCGAATGTCCCCACTTTTAGAAGTGGAGTGAATTAATTACAGATTAGTTCGATTTTAAAAAGTGACTAAAAGGTCATATCTTCAAGCCAAAAAAACATACTTTTACTTAACTTTATTAGACATGGGCGTACACCACTTTGCACTTGCATTAACTATATTATTACTTTGAGTGATTTCATAAATTTCAGAAAGCAAAGAGAGACTTAAAACTGACAACAAAACCACCGTGTTACAGATTTTGTGGATCCATTGTGCCTCATACTGGAAAACACAGCCAGGCTGGAATCTAGGTTGAAGGCAGCTGATCTGTAGGGCAAGAGCAACAAATACATGGACTCCAAACTTATACAGAGTCTGATCTAGACTTTTAAAACCCAGAAAAACAAAGACATTGACTTAGAACTTGTTCAGACTTCTCAAGATATCTGAAACAGTCTTAGGCTACTTTTACACTTATGTTTTTTTTTTGTTTTTTTTTGGGTAGCGTGATTCGGCAAAGGATCTCAATACCAGAAAAAGACAAAAATAAAATCAAAACAGATCCATTTAAAACCGGTATTTAGATCCTCTGCTGGATCTCAATAACAGAATTAACAATGCAAGTGTGAAAGTAGCCTGACAGA
Source organism: Bufo gargarizans (assembly GCF_014858855.1). Taxonomy (NCBI): domain Eukaryota; kingdom Metazoa; phylum Chordata; class Amphibia; order Anura; family Bufonidae; genus Bufo; species Bufo gargarizans. The sequence goes on from NC_058082.1 coordinate 624,426,362, forward strand.
GACTTCAGAAGAAAACAGTGTTGCATAAAAGCTATTACACAGTCCAGTTGTGGCCACACAATTCAGACAGAACATCACTGATAGAACTGAGGAACTAAATGAGAAGACTAACGAACACACAGACAAGAGGAGCAGATTTAGACACAAACTAAAAATTGTGCATCCTTTATTGAAGAACAGGATGGAGACATTTTGCATAGAACAGGATAGGTTGCCTAGAGCACTATAGATGCCAACATGTTTTGGACATAGAGGTACATTTATTAAGCCAGGTCTTTTAGACGCTGGTCTTAATAAAGCCCTAAGCTGATGGTGGATCTGCCTAAGTTATCACTTTGGTGCATACAGCACCAGTCTAAATGTAAGACAGCTCCCGAGCTGTCTTACATTAGGACCATTTTCTATGCCTAAAACGGATGGCCCATCCCCTTCCTCACCCATGCCATGCCCATAATTTTAGAACTAGAGGGAGTGGGGTTAAGTCACAGATAGTGGTGCAGCTGACCATTGTGCTGACTCTTGTGTCTGAAAAATGTCTAATTTAGTCATATTTCAGCTTAGTAAAGGACCCCCATAGTGTCCCTTCTCATAGAGGCCAGTATGTAAAGAAAGGAGGCAGTTATGCACTGCCACACTGAAACATAGCCCTAGATACAGAACCAAAATATACAGCAACCAAGTAACACTGTATACAAAAGTGAACAGCGAACAGAGATATAACACACTTCAAATTTAAATCTCAATATGTCTATGAGCACCACAGAAAACAGCTGAGACATCTAGAAATGTAGTTTACACGGCAGCCATTGAGATAAACTGGTATCTATCTAATACAAAGCTTGCGTTCCACAGAACAGAAGCAGCATGGGCAGCAGCTGACTGGCATTGGTTGCTAAAGTCATGTCTACTTTTCGCCAATATCCCCAATATTTAATGGTAGCTTCATGCAGTGGCTTATTAGTAAAAATATAATAGTAAAAATGATTTTGCTCTAGCAAATTCATAAGCTTCTTTATTTTCCATATTAACCTTGATTTCCGATTTCTGTGCCCCAAATGTCCCCATAATAACACATTACCCCCAGTGTATTAAATACAATCTGCCTAAATCATCAGACACTGTTATTGGTTCAGAGCAAGGAGAGGGTGTCTAATACTCCGTCTACTGCTCCGAGAAACATAAGACACCACCAGTTCTGCTTGAAACAGATGCTGGGGAAGCATTAAACAGAGTATATGGGATTTTTCTGTGAAGAGTATTAGAGATGTTCCATTGTCTCCTGCGTTAATCTCATCTGTTTCTTCACACTACTATAGCCCACAAACCCTACGCTGTCTGATACATTCCATATTTACAATGGCACTTGGCCAGGCTGCCATTTTCCACAATTTATGTGTAATCTCTAATTTTAAAATTAATTTTTGTAAATTACAAGCTGAAAAACCCTTTCAAGTAAATTTTTGGGACAAATATAGAATAAAATGAAATAAATTTGCTCACATGATGTTCATGTTTGTTATTGGCTCCCACTCCACACTTCATCCAGCAATTGGCTTCTATCTGCTGACAAGCTTTTTATGCCAATTCTCTGGCGATCTAAGGATCATCATATTATCCAACAGCGGTATTTAAAATTTGTTGATTTCTACAGATTTGAGGTAGTGGGACAACCATTCCAAACAGACCCAAAAATACTTTACTGCGTGCGCTTTTCTGGCATTTTTGTGCTATTTTTTCTGATGCTTTTATTCCCATACAGTGAAATAGGTGTAAAAATATCACAAAAAAAAATAATAATAACTTCAGCATGTCTAACTTTTAAAAGGAAGAAAGCAAGAAAAAATGCCACCTAAATAATAAATGCACCAGAAGCAAAAAGAAAAAAGCTTGTGTGTCCTACTATTTTTTCTTTATATTTCCCAAAGATTTTAAAATGAAATCTGGAGCTAAATGTGTATATGGCAAAGAAATGTGTGCAGTAAAATCAAATCAAACCAAAGTGGTTATAATGGCTAACAGGACGAGTCTGCAGAGAATGTTGTGACATATTTGCAAATGTTAACCAACCTTTCGAGATTTCAGAACAAGATAAAAATGATTACATTTATAGCAGACTGAAGCTGGAATAATGTGCACCAAATATCTGCAACTAGAATTTTTATAAATGGAGACAATAATTTACTAGAACAAAGGGCAGGACAAAAACAGCACAATTCCTTCCTACTGTTTGATACTCGGTGAGTCGAGCAGAGCAAAGGTTAATTCTTTTTGGCGATCAGGTTGGTAAATGAGGTGCACTTCATATACTCTAACAAACCTGGCACATTATTAGCCACATTTTAGACACAAACCTGTTAATACTTCTGCCCCACTGTTTCTTATACACAACACAGATTACAATATCTTATGATTCCTTCCACTTACAGTCAGTTCAGTGACACTTACCAGACATGGACCCTTCACACACTCAGGACTTGACACTCAGTGTCATCTCCTCAGCAAGTCAGTGATCTGAGTATATTCCCTTGGTGAATTCCAGCTTTCTGAGCCATGTTTTGTGTTTTATACCCCTTGGGTGGCTATAGCAATCAGCTCCTCCTCTTCCCCTCAGGAGAAGCTCAGTCTCATTTTCATAATCAATGCAATCTTTCATCATCCTATGTGACTACTGTCATTACCATATACAATGAAAGAATAATGGTGCCTCCTCCTTATCAACCAGTTTAGCATTTTCTGGCCTCCTGAGATGGTCCTTCATTTACACATTGTATTTGCAGGGTGGAGACCTATTGTTCACACTCCTATTTAACATCTGTAAGAGATTCCCGGGATACTCCGAGACCTCTTCATATGATAATCAGTGTAAACAATGAGCATTTTACATCTTGATAAGATACATTCCATCCAGACATACAACCATATGACTCTCCATCTATAATTCACATATATGAAATACTTCATATTGCATCAAGTATAATAGATCAGAAGACTTTCAATATTCAAAGGTTCATAATTCGTACATATTACAACTAGTAAATGTATGACAACTTTACATGAGTATTTGTTGTTTTAAGGTTGTCAGGCTTACACTTTTCAGTTCTAAACAATACAATTTACTGACAGAAACTTGACAACAAAACCAAGTATAAATGTTCCTGTTCCATGAAAATAATTTAGTAGCAATTATTACATTCACAGACATTTCTATTTTTATGGTGGGTTTCAGCCCGCACTACCTTGTATGCAGGTGCTTATTGCTATGGCAAAATACAGACACAAACGCAAAAACACAAATGCAATCGCACTCTGCAAACCAGCACTCTGCCCTGCCTTTATGCTGGATGTTGAATAAGGCATTGGTGTACATTTTGGCCAAAGCATAATAAGCCACTCACCACGTCAAGGTCGTCTTCATGAGTGGCCCCTAACACTAGTTCCTACCTGTTGTGGGCCATGACAGCCACACAAAGTCCAGGGAACGCAGGTACAGCATACACGCCAGAAACCAGGGGCTGACTGGCAACTTTTGGCCCAGGGGGCAAGTAACACGCAGAGGCCCACTGAGCCCCCCTCCTGCTTACCCATTTCCCCTGCCTCCTCCTGACCCCCCCTTGACACTTTCGTCAGCCATGTAAATTACAACACAGGAAAACAAAATAAACTAAGGATGCTCCGATATATCAGCCGCCGAAACATATCAGCCGAAAATTGCATTTTTGGTATAATGCCGAAAGTGTCATTTTCTGGCTGATACAGTGTTGCATCCGTGTATTCTCTCCTCCCCGCTGGGCGCTGCTCTGTGTCCCCCGCCCCCCCCCAATGATACCTGATGACTTTTGCAGAAGAAACTGTATATTGTGGGGCACGGTATATGCTATGTGTGTATAACATAAACATATTTTATATGAAAACTTACAATTACTTGGCTTGGCCCTTGGGGATCTCGGACACCTCCACACTTTGTCCGGGGGCTCGGCGGAGCTGATGTGTTTTATCCTAATAAGAAAAATATCATAATAAGGATTTGGAGAAGGGGCAGAGGGATAGCAGAGCAGGGAGAGGCTGGTGCTGCTACTAGGGGCTCATACCATGGGGGAGTAATAAAGCCCACCATAATGCCCCCTTCCCAGTTGTAATAATTCTCCTTATAATAGACAGTGCCAAAAATACACCCTTGTAATGTCCCCAGTTGAGCTAATGTCCCCATAGTGCCCCCTATAATGTGCCAGTAGCCAATAGGCCCCCCTATAATGTGCCAGTAGCCAATAGGCCCCCCTATAATCTGCCAGTAGCCAATAGGCCGCCCTATAATCTGCCAGTAGCCATAGGCCCCCCTATAATGTGCCAGTAGCCATAGGCCCCCCTATAATGTGCCAGTAGCCATAGCCCCCCCATATAATGTGCCAGTACCCATAGCCCCCCATATATTGTGCCAGTAGCCATAGGCCCCCCTAATAATGTGCCAGTAGCCATAGGCCCCCCTATAATGTGCCAGTACCCATAGCCCCCCTATGTAATGTGCCAGTAGCCATACCCCCCATAATGTGCCAGTAGCCATAGCCCCCCTATAATGTGCCAGTAGCCAGATAGGGCCCCCCTATAATGTGCCAATAGCCAGATAGGGCCCCCCGATAATGTGCCAGTAGCCAGATAGGGCCCCCCTATAATGTGCCAGTAGCCAGATAGGGCCCCCCTATAATGTGCCAGTAGCCAGATAGGGCCCCCCAATAATGTGTCAGTAGCCATATTGGGCCCCCCTATAATGTGCCAGTAGTCATAGCCCCCCTATAATGTGCCAGTAGCCATACCCCCCCTATAATGTACCAGTAGCCATACCCCCCCTATAATGTGCCAGTAGCCATACCCCCCCTATAATGTGCCAGTAGCCAGAGAGGGCCCCCCTATAATGTGCCAGTAGCCCATAGGCCCCCTACTATAATGTTCCAGTAGCCAGATAGGGCCCCCCTATAATGTGCAAGTATCCAGAAAGGGCCCCCCCCCTATAATGTGCCAGTAGACAGATAGGCCCCCCTATCAGTGACAGAAATAAGAAGGAAAAAAAGCCAGTCAGACTTATACTTACCTCCTACCTCCAGCCGAGTCCAGCACCTTCACTGAAATACTCCCGTCCCGCCTCCAGCGCTGCTGTCGATGTCCTTACTTTACGGCCGCGCAGCGGCTCAGTCAGGCGGCGCGATGACGTCATCTCGTCGCCTGCGCCGGTCCGGCGGCCTCTCTGATAGGCTGCCGGCCGCACGCCTCCCCAGCTCCCCGTCTCCCTCTGCAGGGCAGGCTGCAGTCACATATAATTCCGGCCCAGCCGGCCGGGACAATGAGCTGACAGAGAGGCCCGGGGGGCACTTGCCCTCCTGCCCCCCGGCCCAGTCCGCCCCTGCCAGAAACCCACCACATTTTTTTCTTTGTAGTATATATTGGAGGCGTGGCGATCTCCATGCAGCCATGCACACCTGACCAGTTAATTTGCCCTGGCGGCTGGTTTTAAAGTCAGTATAAAACTGAGTCTGCTTATATAGCGCCTACCAGTAGCCATTAGGCTCCAGGAGAAGTATATAGTGGGCTCAGCATGCATGTCGGTACTTGCATCCCTGGATCCGATGAAAGCTGTAATGGCACCGGACGGGGTTAAAAGCAGAGTGTGCTTGGCGTGCATGCTGTACCTGCGCTCCCTGGACTTTGTGTGGCTGTTGTGTCCCACAACAGGTAGGAACTAGTGTTAGGGACCACTCATGAAGGCGACCTTGACGTGGTGAGTGGCTTATTACGCTTTGGCCAAAATGTACACCAATGCCTCATTTAACATCCAGCATAAAGGCAGGGCAGAGTGCTGGTTGCATTTGTGTTTTTGCATTTTTATGTTTGATCAGACAAATTGCAGATTTAATATCACATTCGATTTTTTTATATATATTTCTTTGGCATGACACAATTACTAGAAGGTCCACACTGTCTGCTGTGTAAATCACCTGTGGCCATCACCATGATACACTTTCAGGCTATCCTCACTGGGCTCTCATATATCTGTTGCTTCATCACAGGTTCGGAGACTGTAGACCTCTTCTGGTCACCTGTTTAGAATTTATCTGACTGTGCTTATTCCTTCATTAGGAGACATTTACACCTCTGAGTCCATTTTTATAGTCTTTAGTCCATGAAAATATCTGATTCTTCATAACAAGTGATCAACTTATAGAACAAAATCATATATGATTATTGTTTCATTATAGATGTTTCTGCTGTGCACACAGTCAGACTCTGACTGGCCCACAGATGGTACAAGTGAATCCCCCCCCCAGGCCAGTCTGAGGACTTTTTGTATACTACAAATTGCAACCTGTTTTCACATTCTCTAATAGCTCAGTGTGTGATTAGGTTGATTCCTGAGCAAAAGGTCACTGGTTCGAATCCAGGAGCAGCCATGAAGAAGATTTCCAAAGAAAAAAGAGACAGCATCATCCAGGTCATCCACAGTGGTATTCCGGCCATGAAAAGTGCTAAACTGCATAATGTGAAGAATATGAAATGAAGTCTGTCCATCCAGTCCAAAGCCGAGAAGAAAGGTATGTCCACGAAAAATATCTGAGTCAACAAGCCGGCTCATCACAAGTTCTATTAATTTTTTGTACCCCTACATTCAAGTGAAAAAACTATTTATTTTTTTCCATCGCTGAAACTGCATGAGGGTTTATTTTTGTGAGACGAGGTGCAGTTTCCATTGGTGCCATTTTAGGGTACACACAACTTTTTGATCACTTTTTACTGTGTTTTCTTTTGGGAGTAAAGAAGTGAAAATAGCAATACAGGCATTTTTGTTTTACGTTGTTTACATTTGTAATTTAAAAAAAAACTGTCATTTTATTGTATGGGTATTGACACGTGAGTGATATCAATTATATATATTGTATTTTTTTTATATTGTTACGTAACATTATAATTCAGAAAAAGAAGAGGAAATCCAGTTTCCCAATAAAAATGGCAGCCTTTATTTCACAAGCGGTAGAAACTCCCAGATTTGTACAAGCATGCGGTTTTCCAGGCACTTCGGTGCTTCCCAGGCGGTGGACAGGTGATCGCTGTTATATTACTTATAACAATATACAGTAATGGCAAAAAAAAAAGCTAATGAAGTTTTTTCCCCAAAAGGAGCTAAGCGAGGGACAGAATAGGCATGCCTACCGATTGTCCTAACCCAACTGGCTGGAGTGTGCCCGGCGCCAGTGACGAGGTACGGCCTGAAATAGTGGGCCACCTAGGAGGAGAGTATGAGAAAAGGGGATGGGAGGGAGGGGCAACAACGGGCGCCCTTCCTGCTTGTAGGAGGGGGTTTATAAAGGGTGAGCACGCTCCTCCCACAATTACAGGCTGCAAGCAGCCTTCAACATTTGTGGGAGGAGCTAAGCGAGGGACAGAATAGGCATGCCTACCGATTGTCCTAACCCAACTGGCTGGAGTGTGCCCGGCGCCAGTGACGAGGTACGGCCTGAAATAGTGGCCAAAAAGAGAACTGGTACGTAGTAGGGAGTGAAGCATTTATTAAAGCATAGTGTGAACTATAACGCCAAGGAACAAAAGGCTCTGGAGATCTCCGCCCGTGGATTCGGAATGTACCTTGTGAAGCAGGACGACCGCCAACGACCCATCTTGCGGATGACATGCGCTGGTACCTGGTGACTTGATGCTGCGGATGCGGCCCCTATGCGGAAGGAGTGCCCGTATATCGTGCTAAGATTGAAACCCAGCCCTGCGGCCAGGGTACGGATGTTGGAGATGAACAGGGTAGAAGACAGGGGCCTACCGTTGATCGGGAGCAACGGGTCGTCTAGATCGGAAGATTGAAGGGAGGCCAGGAGCTCCTTGAGCACCTTGATAGGACACCAGCAGGTGGCCGTCGGGAAAAATTCCACCTCTGTGGGAGGACCGGTCTGACTGGTCTTTGAGGAGGGGATGGATAGGATGAAGTGATCAGAGTGCCAGGTGATATGCCGCCTGAGCAGGGTTGTGCGGGAGATGGCGCTGCAGGTGAACTCCCCGGGCCTGAGGAACCCATAGAACCCGAGGTACATGGCCGCTTTGGTGATGATGCTTGCTGGTTGCCCAAAAGGAAGACCGTCTAGGGCTGTGGATAACTTGCGGAAGAGCTCACCTGACACCGGCTGCCTGCGTACCTGGACCGCCGTGCTAACCTTCTGAATGCCCCTGATGGTGGCTTTGATGGCCTGATTAGAAAAGATGGATCTGGCAGAAGGGTCGCTGAGCATCCGGTGGTGCTGGATGCCGGCCAAATACAGCTTGATGGTATTAAAAGAGAGGTGGCGGTGGGTGTGGCAATGGGCTATGAAGGCCATGATAAAGGTGACCTCGTCCACCTCCCCCTGTGGGTGGGTGTCAGTGAACTGTTTAAACAAGCTGAACCCGGCGTCGTAGTTCCTGGCGGTGTTGGCGGCTAGCGACCGCTGGACTAATGACCGTGCGGTCGCTATCAAGGGCTCTAATTCAGCAGGGGGGCACTGTATGGCGGAGCTGGAATGCCGACGGGATCCGCCTCCGGGAGTTCCTGGAAGAAAATATCGAAGTTAAACCGTGACAGGGCGTCGGCCGCCACGTTTTGCGTTCCCTGGACATGGAAGGCGAAAACGTGGAAGTTAAACTCCAGGGACAGCCAGACAAGCTTACGCAGCAGGGCCATGATCCTGAGGGATTTTGCCCTTCCCTTTGAAATGACCTCAACCAGGACCTGACTGTCCGTTCTGAATATTACTGACCTGTTTGCCCAGAGCGGACCCCAGATGTGGGCAGCCGCCACTATGGGGTACAATTCCAATAGCGGCGAGGACCTCATGGCCTCAGCCTCGGACAGGAGCTCCACCGGCCAACTGCCGACCAACCACTGCGGGTAGAAGATGGCTGCGAACCCGCGGGAGGCCGCGGCATCGGTGAAAACCGTGGGGGACGCCGCGTCCGGGGATGGTACAAATAACGAGATACCGTTCCACCCGGTCAGGAAAGCTCGCCACATTCGAAGGTCCGCCATGGCGTGACTGTCCCGCCGGACGGTGGAGTCCTGATCCGGAGCGGTTGGCAGGAGGTGGAGAAGCCGGGAAATAAAGGACCTGCCCTGCGGCATGATTTTGAATGCGCAGGTGAGGAACCCTAACAGGGACTGGAGCTCCCGCTTGGACAAAACCCGGAAGAGGCCGCGGCTGAAACGGCGGCTTTGATTTTTGCCAGCTTGACCGCGGGGAGGCTGGCCTGCATGCGGACCGAATCCAGGGGTGATGCCCAAGAAGGTAACCCTGGTGCCTGGACCCTCTGTCTTGGCGGATGCCACGGGGACCTCGAGGCCGGCGAACAGTTGGAGCAAACTCGCCAACCCCGAGGGGGGGCTCTCGGGCCTCTCGACTATCAGGAAATCATCCAAGTAATGTATGACCATACCTAGCCCCCCATGATGGACAAGGATCCAGTGCAGCGCACAGGCGAACCTGTCGAACAGCCACGGGCTGCTTTTTGACCCAAAGGTGAGCCGGTCAGCAAAATAGAACCCGTCCGCCCAATGCAACCCATAATATCGCCATAGCTGAGGAAGAATGGGGAGCAGCTTGAAGGCGTCCGCGATGTCGGCCTTGGCCAACCAAGCACCCTCCCCGGTCAGCCGGATGTATTGAATGGCCTCGTCTATGGATGCGTAGGACATCGAGAACTCTTCTGACGGGATCAGGGAGTTGAGGCTGGGAATCGGTGACATGTGAGGCGCAGACAAGTCGTAAATCAAACGTTTTTTATTTGAGGCCTGCTTGGAGACCAGGCCAATAGGATTTATCCTCCAAGTAGCAAATGGGATGACTTTAAACGGGCCTAGGAGAAAACCCTTCCGAACTTCGTCCTGCAACAGGGTGGTTACCGCTTCTGGGTCTTGAATGGCAGACTGCAGGTTCCTCCCCTCCCAGGACACTTGAGGGAGGGCCACCATGCCGGTATCGAAGCCCCCCTTGAAGCCGGCGAGAAGGAACTCCACCGCCTGGCGATCGGGGTGGTCCCGCAACAGGATGCCCAAGAGCTCAATATTGATGTCGGCCAGTCATAGCGTCTTACGCTGCCTCTTCGGGCAGCTGGAGCGGGGGTGGGCCCTGAAGCAGAGGGAGCAGACGTGCAAGGCCCTGCAGCTGTTGAAACCACAACCCCCGGCGTTAAAGTTGTTGCAGACCTGACTCTGTCCTAGGTAAGCAATGGGCCTGCCCAGCTTGTCCGTGGACCCTTGGAACCGCTGTGCGCCTGAGGGGCCAGGCTGGGAACCTTCCCGGCCCGAGGTGGGGAGGTTGGGACACCAGTCGGCCGTGTGCTGGATGGATTGGCACGCTGCGCACGTGGGGGCCTGCAACCCGGCAAAATGATGACAGAACAGCTCCATGTCCAGGTTCGCCCAGTCCGTGATGAACTGGAACTGGGCGAGGGCGGCAGCCGCCTTGGCTGAAAAAGACCTGTGGTAGTCGTAGAAGTTCGACCCTCCGTATTTGTAACCTAAGTCGGTGACTCGGTATAAATAGGAATCCAGCTCCTCACGCCTGTGTGGCTGGCTGCCGCAGATGGTATCTCGGTAGAGGCTAAACGCCAGGACGAATTCAGGGGATTGAGAGCTTACGGTTCAGGCGGGCATCCTTGGCCCGCAGAACCACCGATACCTCCCCGCAATTAATCACCTTATTTTCTGACACATCTTGTGATGCAATGAGAATGGACGCCAGGTTGACGTCCCTCCCCGCTAGGATGTCCCTTTTCAGGTTGTCTGGGATGAAATGCTGAGGGGGCAATCTGGGGGCTGGTACGGACCGTACCTGGCGCCGACTCCTGGGATGTAGATGGTAAGGCCGGAAGGGCTGGGGAAGGTGGTGCCGCCGGCCGTGACTCCAATTCCCCCATCCTGGTTTGGATGTCCGCCACCGAACCCTGCCAGACTGCCGATGGTGGCCTGCAACTGCAGGAGGGCTAGCTGGATAGAGGAGAGAGAAGGTTGGTCACTAGAGCCTGACGGTGCCGTCATTAGGAGACGGTACAGCTCCGCTTTCCTCGCGGAGGCGGGATGGTGAATTCCTCTCCTATTGAGCTCTGCCACCAGTTTCGGGATGGTCCAGCTCCGTAGAGAGGGGTTGCTGGCGTGCCCTGATACGGAGGTCCCTGGGTAAAGATAAGTTGTCATCCGACTCCGGGGCCTGCGACATCTTCAAGCTGCATGGAGGAGGCATGAAGGTAACAGATGAGATTCCATCCCCCTCCCCCAGATGACCGAAGACGCACTTGCCGGAGAATGGTCTGACCGCGTGGAGGTGCTCGCTACTTACCTGAAATGGAGCGAACCGCGCTACTGATTTCCGAGGTGAAATGGAGACCTATGAACGGGAGTTTGTGACAACGAATATGCAACGCAGCGGCAAGGTGTACAGCAGCCTCGTGGCTGGATCTTACCTGGACAAGGAGGAGACTTTGGCGTAACGAAAGTAGCTAGCTCGCAGTCCTGGAGGCCGAGACCCTGTTGTACGTGAAGAAACAAGCTGTGTTTGGACCGATACCCGGCGAGGGATGCGAACAGCTGGACCCTTAAGCAGCGAAAAGGGTGCGTGACCCTGACCCAAGTGAACTTGGGCCGGAATCACGCCTGAGTGACCCCGCGAACACATGACCCCCAGGTTGCACTGCTCATGCCCCCTGACCCATACACCCAGGGAACACATGCCCCCTGAACGGACAGGGAACCCATGCCCTGAACGCACAGGGACACTAGAAGCCCGGCCAACCACGGGGATCCATGCTACCCAAGCGAACAGGGCACGCATGATCCTGACAGAACAAGGAACACCCCTGCATGACCCAGGGAACACGTGACCCAGACATGGGGCCGGCGGACACCATGCCCGAAGGGAATATGACACCAGAGCGCTTCAGGAAGACATTTACACCTGAGCGATTCAGGAAGACATTTACACCTGAGCGATTCAGGAAGACATTCACACCTGAGCGATTCAGGAAGACATTTACACCTGAGCGATTCAGGAAGACATTTACACCTGAGCGATTCAGGAAGACATTTACACCTGAGCGATTCAGGAAGACATTTACACCTGAGCGATTCAGGAAGACATTACACCTGAGCGATTCAGGAAAACATTACACCTGAGTGAAACAGAAGACATGCCTGAGTGATCCAGGAAAAATACACCTGAGCGAAACAGGGGAACATTGCGCCCGGGGCAAATCGGGGAGGCATTGCCTCTGAGTGACCAGGTAGACCAGTACCGGAGATGCAGAACCGGGGAAATGGCCCCCCCCCTCTCTCCCCCCTGGGAGACCCAAGGGCGGCCGCACCGGGGGGAGGCCCAGGCACCGCCGGACCCCAGAACAACCGCCCCCAGTCACCCAGGGGGTGAGACCGGCCAATGGCCTGGTGTGGGCGGCAGCTGGCCTGCCCGTCATTGAACTGATTCAGCTTGTTACTTTTTTTTTTTTTTTTTTTTTGCTTTGGCATTGCGGGAGTTAAATGAGCAACCACCTGCCGAACATCTTATTCCATTTTTTATTTTTTTTTTCCTTTAGGCATTGCGGGGGTTAATATGGGCAACCACCTGCAGACATCCTTACTCAATTTTATTTTTATTTTTTATTTTTTTTTCCCTTCTGCCGCCGGCCAGGACCCGGATGCCGGGCGCCGCTGATCCCGGCACCCCGCAATGGGATCCTGGCACTATAGGGATAGAATAACATTTGTTGCACCAGCCAGAACGTACTGGGGGAGCGATTCCCCAACACCGTACATGTACACACAAAGGACGCATCGGCCGGTATGGCGTGGATGCATGGGCACAGCGGCCGTGTGCCGTCTCCGCCCGCCGGCCAGCCTCCCCGCCCTCCCCCCGCCCCCAGGCGGTGCGTCATCTCGCGACGCCAAGCGCCGGAGAAACAGCACAGGGAGCGGGGAGCGGGGAGCGGGGGGCGGGGAGCCCCGCAATGAGCACAGACTGGGGCTGCAGTGGAGGGCAGAGCGGGGCTCGACGGGCAGAGCACCGCTGACCCAGGAAACGAGGTGCCGGTGGCGGCGCGCCTGGCCAGCCGCAGAGTGGCTATACTTACCACAGGGAGATGCGGCTGGCTGTACGACGACACACCGACGAGACGACCGGAAGTGATGTCAGGCGCTGGGCTGCTGCTGCTCAATCCACGAAAAGTAAGCAACAACGGGCGCCCTTCCTGCTTGTAGGAGGGGGTTTATAAAGGGTGAGCACGCTCCTCCCACAATTACAGGCTGCAAGCAGCCTTCAACATATATATATATATATTTATTTTTTTTACATTTTTAGCAATGTATTCTAAGTTCGAGTAGGGCTTATCAGTTACTTAACCCCTTAGTGACCAGCCTGTTTGGGGCCTTACTGACCAAGCTTTTTTTCTTCTTTTTTTTGTGTATGAAAGGTACAATATATAATGGTATGAATAATA